>NC_140588.1:398549608-399070386 GCF_964204655.1 Triturus cristatus | reverse complement strand
ATGTCAGCTCCACAAACACATTGCAACAAAGTATTTTTATTCCAACTGACTTCTGCTGTTCACCTTCCAGAAGAAATTCGAATTTTGAACTTGGTCTCCATGACAACCAGCATGCATGTAGGCCTTAATACTTGTCCCTCATGTGTCCCCTATGTAATTTTGAGCTCCACACACAGGTACGGTGCGTTCCGGGGCCCTAGGGCACCCCAAATGCATTGCAACGGCCCGTACACGCGTGACTACGTTCACTATCAGTATGTGTGGCCTCGCGTATGCGTACTCGTAGTGGTACGGGCCGCACACACGGCTGTACGCTCCCTATCACTACGAGTACGCATACGCGAGGCCACACATACTGATAGGGAGCGTATAGGCGTGTGTACGGCCCGTACCACTACGAGTACGCATACGCGAGGCCACACATACTGATAGGGAGCGTACACACGCCTGTACGCTCCCTATCAGTATGTGTGGTTCGCGTATGCGTACTCGTAGTGATAGGGAGCGTACAGGCGTGTGTACGGCCCGTACCACTACGAGTACGCATACGCGAGGCCACACATACTGATAGGGAGCGTACAGGCGCCTGTACGCTCCCTATCACTACGAGTACGCATACGCGAGGCCACACATACTGATAGGGAGCGTACAGGCGTGTGTACGGCCCGTACCACTACGAGTACGCATACGCGAGGCCACACATACTGATAGGGAGCGTACAGGCGCCTGTACGCTCCCTATCACTACGAGTACGCATACGCGAGGCCACACATACTGATAGGGAGCGTACAGGCGTGTGTACGGCCCGTACCACTACGAGTACGCATACGCGAGGCCACACATACTGATAGGGAGCGTACAGGCGTGTGTACGGCCCGTACCACTACGAGTACGCATACGCGAGGCCACACATACTGATAGGGAGCGTACACACGCCTGTACGCTCCCTATCAGTATGTGTGGTTCGCGTATGCGTACTCGTAGTGATAGGGAGCGTACAGGCGTGTGTACGGCCCGTACCACTACGAGTACGCATACGCGAGGCCACACATACTGATAGGGAGCGTACAGGCATGTGTACGGCCCGTACCACTACGAGTACGCATACGCGAGGCCACACATACTGATAGGGAGCGTACAGGCGTGTGTACGGCCCGTACCACTACGAGTACGCATACGCGAGGCCACACATACTGATAGGGTGCGTACACACGCCTGTACGCTCCCTATCAGTATGTGTGGCCTCGCGTATGCGTACTCGTAGTGGTACGGGCCGTACACATGCCTGTACGCTCGCCATCACGATGGGTACACATACGGCAGCACTCCCATAGTGATATGGGAACGTACACAGGCCCTCTTTGCAGCAGTACAGCGGTATTCACACATCACAGTGGTGACAGGCGGCACACAGGTAGGGATAGGGCGGACATACTTCTCCATGGATGGACATACTTGTCCATTAATTGACATCGAGGCATCGTCTGTGCATCACTACATGTGTGGGGCACAGGTGTGAAAGGCCTGTGATGTGGAACATTACTCCTGAGTCGAGAAGGCACCAGATGTATGATGAGATGTGTACAGATGTACTGTGTGATGGTGCGATGTGTGCCAGGCATGCCCTTGACTCCTTTGACATGTGTGCATGTCGTACTGCGCACTTGGGGTGAGCGTCACTGGCATGGCACGGACACCAACACACGGAAGTGTCCCCTGATGTCCGGTACAGGGGTCATGACACCTGACTTGTCACTACCCACGGTGCACAATGTGACTATGTCATGTATGTGTGGGGGCTTCCCATCCGGTTGATGTTGGAGCACCCTCAAAAGCTGCAGCCGTTGCAGCAACCAACATGTGTCTGTGTGTAGATTGTCATTGCACACTGTTCCGCACACCATGCCACATGTGGTATCAGATGTGAGGTGCACATGTATGCATGGGACACGGAGTAGTGTGACAAGGACATGTCAGCATCCTCACAAGGTATGTGTGGTGAGTCATGACATGTGCACCTTCATGGCAAGGTGTGCGGGCTGGCCTAGTGTAATGTCATGTGACCTGTGGCTCCAGTGTTCCGCTACCAATCTCTGCAATCGGCATCCTACTGCTGCTGATGTGTGGGCGTATGTCACTCCTGTCTTGCGTCTGGCTGTTCACTTGCACTGGGACACAGCTATTCCCATGGCGTGGCATGGGGAGGTTCTCAATCTCCGTGTGTTGCTGGGTCTTTGAAGGAGTGTCACCTTGCATCCATACGTGTCCTGGCCATGTAGCACATACCTGACTCCCTATGTAGCATGTGTGTATTGCCAGATTAACATGTGCTCAGTACACATGAGTTGTTGTCGTAGTGCACTCACTCTTCGTTGTCACTTCCAAATTACTGCAGAGCGCCGCCTCTTGCCCGAAGAATTCCAGACTTGGCTGCCATGCAGGATAATGACAGCATCCGGCTCTACCGCTTCACCCAACCGTTGATTCTGGAGTTGACGGCGAGACTGGCACCACACCTGCAACCGCAGCACAGGTATCCCACGGCACTGACACCCCAGCTGAAGGTAATGGCTGCCCTACATTTTCTTGCCACGGGTACCTTTCAAAATAACATAGCTCATGTTGGTGGCATGTCCCAGAGCACGTTCAGTGGTGTGCTGCATGATTTCTTAGAGGCCATGTTGATTCACCTGGATGACTTCATCAAGTTCCCAACCCCTGAACAGATGACTGAGGTCAAGCGTGGATTCTATGCCCTGGGAGGGATGCCCCATGTCATTGGGTCCATAGATGGGACACATGTAGCTTTGGTACCACCACACGCACGGGAGGTGGCGTACCGCAATCGGAAGCACTACCACTCCATCAATGCCCTTGTGGTGTGTCTGTCCAACATGGTGATTTCACATGTCTGTGCTCGTTTTCCAGGATCAGCACACGATGCCTACATCATGAGGCGTAGCGGGATGCCTGATATGATGATGCAGCTGCGCAACGAACGGGCATGTGTTGTTGGTGGGTACAGTCTGTCTGTCCTGTATTCTGTATAGCCTACCAGTACGACCGCTTCACCACTTCTAACGATGACCATGTGCTTTCCATGTAGGGGACGCTGGCTATCCCAACATGCCTTGGCTGCTCACACCTCTCCGCAACCCCATCACGCCGGCCCAGCTCCGCTACAACACCGCCCATGGCCGGACAAGGCGAGTGATAGAGAGGACGTTTGGCATGCTGAAGAGCCGATTCAGGTGCCTCCACAAGACCGGCGGTGCACTCCCATATGCCCCTGCGAAGGTCTGCAAGATCTTCATGGTCTGCTGCATGCTGCACAACATGGCAGTTGAAAGAGCAGTGCCACTCATCCTGAATCAACATGACGAGGACCATCCACCCGTGGAGGACGAAGGGCTTGGCAATGGGGCTAGTGATGTGGAGGATGTGGAGCCGCAAGAGGACATCCGGACTCGGCTCATACGCGACTTCTTTGCATAGTGGTGAGTACCAGTGTCTGAGTGTGCACGCATTGGTCCCCGTGTGGCATGCGTTGTGATGTGTGTCTCCACCTGCATGTATGGCACGTGAGTCAGAGGTGTGTGTGGGTGTGTCACTGGAGTGATGGTGCCAGTGATGGGTGTACTTCCTCAGTCATAATTGTGACCTAGCATGTTGTCATCCATACATGTGTCGAGTAAATGCACATGCAAGTGGCTGTGCTTTTTGTGGCTGACTTCTTGTGTGTTTCTCTTCCCCAGGTACCTGCGCATGCCGTCTGCTGGTTGCATTGTTGTGGCACTGCTATTCCTCATGGACATGACATCGTGGGCTGACTCAGCGTTACAGGCACGGAAACGTTTGGAAGTCTCCATGGGGTAAGGGATGCATCTGGGGTGTATTGGGTGTGGCAGTTGTTCACGATGTGTGCACACTGCCCCTGTCGGTGTTTGGTTCCTCTGCAGCCATGTCGTATCCCCATGGGACACGACATGCAGCTGTGTACACCGGAATAGATGGTCTGCCTGGTTGACAGTCATCAGTGATGGGATAGGGGATTGTGATGATGGCATCAATGTGTGTGACACTGCCCTCGGACACATTCGGTTAGCATTGGCTTGACATGGTGTGGGACTTCGACATCCGCGGATCTTTGGTGTATGGCAGGCTCTCCGTGTGCAGCTGTGGGTATTTAGCTGTTAGCCGACGCTTGTGTGCCAGTTCCATGGCGAACACGCATGTGTGCTGCTGAAGGGGGGTGCCAGTGTTGGACCCACATGTTACTCCACATGATGTGTTCATGTGTACTTCGAGTTGCCTCTGCAATCCCGAATACATGACTAATAAAGGTGTCCCTATCCCTCCAAGGTGCCTCTTCTCAGTCAATGCTGATGTTTTGCCACGGTGCATCCTGCTTGTCTGGCATGGTATTCCCTGATTGTGGCTATGTGTCAATGTGTCGAGTGGCAAGATGCAAGCTGTGTGTGTGGGCTGAGACTGTGTATTGGGCATGATGTCCATGACTGTGTGGGTAGTGTGACATGTGCCATCCCCATGCATCCAACGTTGGCCAGGCCCCCATTCTCTGCATCCACCAGACTCAAGCTTGCAGGACATGTTTCTGCCACCTGTCTACACATACCTGGGTGCCCCCCAGGACACTGGACTGGATCCCTGACCTCTGCGCATGACTGTTGCTGTACTCAATGTGTGTGTCAGCACGGTTGTTCGGTAACCCCCTCAGCTTGTTGGGCCCATCACGGGTGTGTATGGTGCTCCATGTCTGTCTTGCCTAATACACTGTGACCCATGTGTCCTGTGCCAGACTCAGGCCCCAGGGTGTGGGTGGTTGAAGACAAAAGATGACTCAGGCATGTTTTGACTTTACAAGACACATGTTAGGTAATAATGCTACCAGCAGGCATCTACTCTTCATAGTGTGATTTATTATTGGGGGGGGGGGGGAACAAAGTGAGTGTCTTTCTGGGAATTTTGAATCCAAAGTTCAGTAGGGGAGTTGGTGTCCTTGCCATTGGATGTCCTCAGAGTCCATGCCACAGTCTTTGTCAACATTGGTCAGCCAGTGACCAGCAGGGCCATGTGGCAGGGAATGTCTCTTGATGCTGTGATGCTGTTGCTCCAGTGGGCCAGGTGCCAGGCCAGGTGTCCTGGGAGATGGTGATGTAGCGCCGACCCTCACGGTCCTTTCCGTGGACGACCCGGCCTCCTGCGGGGAACCTCACCAGCAGGCCGTGACGACATCTGGGATGCTCTGTCGGATGTTTCCTCCTCCTCCTCCTCCTGATCCCTCCCTGTGGGTGGTGATGTTCTCCGCCTTCTGGCACAGGGAGGGGCGGCCATGTTGTCGGCCATCCGATGGAGTGTAGCGTGAATCCCCTGGAATGCCGTCACTTGCTCAGCCTGTCTGTCCTCCATCCTCCGTTGGTGTACCAGTAGACAGGCATGTAGCTCCGCATGTTGCTGGGCCTGCTGGGTCTTTATCTCATCGAGGCTCCCCTTGATCTCATTGAGGGTGGACACAACCTGGGCCATGCCCGTGGTGTCCTGCCGGTATGAGTCCAGGATGTTACGGACATGGGAAAATACCGGATCCCCAGCCAACTGGTCAGGCTCGTGCCTCCGCCGTCCTCCACTCCCACCACCCCTGCCCACTTGCGCCTGGCCTGCCCTTGTGGGCACATCGGGTCTCCGGGACCCCTGAGGGGTGGCATTGGCGTTGTCGCCTGCCTCCTCCTGGGTGCCCGGGACACCGTGTCCCTCCTGGCCAGCCTGGCTGCATTGTGGTGTTGGGGCAGGGATCCTGGGTGTCTCCTGGGATGTGGTGGGAGTGGGGGTGGTGGTTGGCACAGTTGTACCTGACGCAGGTGCTGCAGGCGGTAGGACACCAGAGGGGCCAGGTCGGTCGGGGTCGTCCACAGAGTGGTGAGAGTGGTCGCTGCCGGTGGGATCGGGCTCCTGCAGATCCGGGTCCTGTGAGTGTTCCCCCCCAGTGTTGGGGGGTGCACCACGACGTTGACCTGTGTGTGAGAGAGACAATGTTAATTTTGGTCCATGCAACATCCATGTTTCATCATTTCCTAAGTTGGCACATTTCCTCTTGGAATTAGGATCTGTCTTGCATTCCACTCACAGTGCACTTGTGCATGGGTGTGTCCCTTGGGCACCACTTTGGCACCTTTCACTATGTGTGGCACAGTCTTACTTGCTGCGTCAAGTGTGACTGCAGTCAGCCGTGGAGTGGGCAGGTGTTGCGAGCCATGCATTGGCGCCTTCCGTGTAGCACTGTACATGTGCACATGGATTTGTTCCACACACTTATGTGATACAGGTAGCTGTCATTGTGCTCGTGCACAGGTTGTGACATGGCCCTGTGTTTTGCCATGGAGAAGAGGGGGGGTTCTGGCACGGGCCACCCTTGGCTACATGCACGCAGTCTACCTGCTGACGAGCAGACATTCCCACACACCACACGGCTGATTTGCTCTCCCTGTGTCTCCCTCCCTCTCTGTCCCCCTCTCCCTCCCTCTCTGTCCCCCTCTCCCTCCCTCTCTGTCACCCTCTCCCTCCCTCTGTGTGTCAGCCTCCTCCCTCTGTCCGTCTCCCTGTGTCTCCCTCCCTCTCTGTCACCCTCTCCCTCCCACTCTGTCACCCTCTCCCTCCCTCTGTGTGTCAGCCTCCTCCCTCTGTCCGTCTCCCTGTGTCTCCCTCCCTCTCTGTCCCCCTCTCCCTCCCTCTCTGTCCCCCTCTCCCTCCCTCTGTGTGTCAGCCTCCTCCCTCTGTCCGTCTCCCTGTGTCTCCCTCCCTCTCTGTCCCCCTCTCCCTCCCTCTCTGTCCCCCTCTCCCTCCCTCTCTGTCCCCCTCTCCCTCCCTCTCTGTCACCCTCTCCCTCCCTCTGTGTGTCAGCCTCCTCCCTCTGTCCGTCTCCCTGTGTCTCCCTCCCTCTCTGTCCCCCTCTCCCTCCCTCTCTGTCCCCCTCTCCCTCCCTCTCTGTCCCCCTCTCCCTCCCTCTGTGTGTCACCCTCTGTCACCTCAGCCCAGCTTCCTGGGCACACACTGTTAGCAGATCTTTGAGTGGCCCTTGGCTTGTTGATGTGAGTTTGTTTCTGATCTCCAGGCACCCATTGGGTGTGATGTGTGTCTGTGCGCTGCTGCTGTGGTGGTGTGTGCTGCCACTCTTTCACAATGTTGGCTGTTCATTAGCTGCTGTCATGTGCAAAACAGTGCCTTCACCCCCATGTGTTGATGCAAGGCGTCCGCCATTTGCTGGCAAGTCATTCCTGTGTTGGGACACACTGTTTGTCTGGCTGTGACCTAGGCCATATGGGCAGAGTGCATTGTTGTCTGCTTCGGAGTCGCACTATGTGATTTTTGGGGCCCAGCCTCCCGCCATCCGGGTTACCGTGTCATGTGTTGTTGTCTTCTGTGACTTGCCATTGTCCAGCTGGGTGCATGGGGCATGGTGGCAGCAGTGGCATGTGCGTGCTCATGGAGTGTGGTTGAGTAATGCGATGGCTTGTGGTGGTTGCGTGCCTGTTAGTGATTTTGGTTGTGGATGCCGTTCCCCCCATGTGAGGTGCGTTGTTTGTGTACTCACCCGGGTCTCGGAGTCCTTCTAATCCTTCGACTGCCTCCACCGGCAGTATGGCCATCACCCTCTCCTCCCAGGGTGTCGTACTTTAATATTCGGGACCGCGTAGGTGACAGGGCCCTACCCCTGTCTATCTTGGTATTAGCAAACCGCAAATGGTTAATGCGGTATGTACGAGTGCTTTATATATCGTTCTAGCTATGAATGCACTGTTTACATGCTATTCTGCTTCACTACGCGGGTTCCATTTTGGAAGCAGTGGCCATCTTGTCATTGCCCTCACATAGGCTATAATGGAGTAAATACGAGCCTCACAGTACATGGGCTTCTCCTCTGACTTCTCTGTGACCTGGGCAGCTGGCTCTGCTGCCCCGGGTCAAACTGGTCTCACGAGCTCCCCTTCCTCCGTCCACCTGTGATTAGCATCAGGGCTTGACCCGTCATAAAACCCTTTCATTCTACACAATCCTCCGGCTAATCTCTTTCACACCTGCTTGTTCCTGCTTTTTGACTTGTTTCCCAAAACAGGAGATGCTCATGTTTATTGGGGGGTCTATTGACATCCGATGTGGGATCTGAACCTTACTGTGTAAATCATTGTGGGCTGGCCGAACTGGAATGTGGGATGGTCATCATGACTCTGCCTTTTCTTTGTAATGTACACTTGTAATGGCCGTATCATAAAACCTAGGAATGTATGCTTAAGGCAAGAAAAAGGGTACTTAAGATGAAGTCCGTTCCTATGATTTTCAGCAGTCTCCTGAGAACATACACGCTGTTGTACTTCTAGGATACCTGTAATTGGTCTGCAGCCAATAAACGAATCTTTGACTTCACCCAGAAGACTCTGTGTTTCTGTAGGTCTGGAACAGGGTGAACCCAGAAGTCATAGGGTGTGTGCCCCTGCACCGCTGGGTCTAAAATACCCAGTACTTCAGTTTGGCGCCCAACTCGGGACGATTTCAGCGGTACCAGTCCAAGCCAGAGGTTCGTGAGGAGCTTCGTGTGGAAATTCCGGAGGAAGGCCGCCACTTCATCGACCCCTGCATGTCGACGTGGTCCGAAAGTCTTTTCTGCGAGGTTCTCCGCGTCCCGACGGCTACGAAGGACTGCTGCCCTGATTAATCGACCTGTTTTGGACCCTTGACGAGTTTGAGAGAGCGAAACAATCGAGAGAGTCTTCTGGTGACGTCATCGATCGGCAATATTCAGTTAAGTATAAGTGGAGCGTCTCCCATTTGTTTTTGGTATCCTTCGGGATCGTTTGATTTGGTAATTTTGGTAATTTGGAGTTTGCAAACGCCAAAGCCAGAGGACTCGTGTATTCACGAGACTATCGTAATCGATAATCCTTTGACGTTTGGATCTAGACTAGTGAGCGAAGATGCCTGGTTCTGGAATATTTGGTAGATTATTCTGTTTGGGTTGTGGAAAAGATTTCCAGCTAGAGGAATCATGTCCGGTTCCTCCGGTTGGAACTCCAACTTATGAGCTCTATGTAAAACATGGTGTAGGACCCGTTGCATATAACGAAGTGTGGATCCACTACACTAGGAAAGACGGTGTTTTAAAATGGCCCCAAAATGGTAGTTTCGATACCGATATTTTAGATAATTTGGAAATTAAATTGTTTAAGAAGAAAGCCCGGCCGGCGATGTTTGACTCTTTCCGCTTATGGCGAAAGGAAGCCAAACAAAAGGAAATTAAGTTAGCGAAAAAGAATAAAAGAGAGAGGGGTATGACAGTAATGCAAGCAGCTGTACAATTTAAAGACAATGAGGAGGAACAGATGAATGAGCAATTGCACAGGCAGCGTAAGTTAGGGATTGACAAATGTTACCCAGCTTTACCACATTCTAAGCAGAATGAGTTAGAAGAAAAGGAGAAAGATCCCCTGATGTCACATTTGTTGAGTTCGCCACCCCCGTATGCTCAAAATGCCATGGCACCTCCCCAGCTTGTGAATATGCCACCTCCAGTGAATATACTGCAAGCCTTGCCGCTACCGCCAGCTGCTGCGCAGCCAGCTCTTATCCATATAGCGCAGCCCTCTCAAGGGCCGCCAGCTGTGTTCCCGACTGCCCCCGCGCTTCCTGCGACTTTGCATAATTCAGCAGCTGCCTCCCCTGACACTCTTCCTTCCACCACTCCAGTACCTGTTTCTACATCCTCTTTTCTTCCCTCTGTCTTCCCCCCTGTTCTCGCTTCAGCTTCTCCTTCAGCGCGACAGCGCTTAGCTAATGTGGTTACTACATTAATGTCGCCTCTCTTTGAGTCATCTGGTGCGACTCCTGGTTTACAGCGTAAGCAATTGCGTAGCCAATTGCCTAACCCTGATGAGAAAAAGGTAAAAGACAGCATGGCGCGTAGATGGATTGTTTTCCCTTCATTGTATGATGTGGAATCAGTTGTCAACGTTTTCCATCAGTGGGATGCCCCAAAACAGAGATATGTGTTCGAGAAAATGTGCGAAATTCTCTGTGAAGAATTGGAAGATAGTGGTAAAAATCCGAACCCGCAGGAGTTGTGTAGAGTGAGGTTCGATTTTGGAACTGGTATAATTGTGGACCGCGAAGTAAATAAAGCCGTTGCGGTTGTATTGTCCTTCAGGAATGATGATTGTCAACAGTCATTGTTTGAACAAGATGTCCTTGTGGGGAAAAAGGTAAAAGCGCGACAATACCCCATGAGAGAAGTTCCCCCGGTATGGAAGGAAGCAGTCGCAGCTGATGCTAACGCCGGTATTGCCGCTGTGCCAGCGCATTTCCAGCCTGTTTGGGTGCATGTTCCATGGAAGCGCTCTGAGGTGTTAGCACTTAAGCAGTCCTTACCTGATCCCCGTAAAAACCCAGCAGGTTATTATAAAGAATTGTCACAGACGGCAGGGTCATGCGTTATGAATCTGGCCGACATAGACATGTTATTTGGTAATGTTGTTCCACAGCCTCTATGGGGATCAATTCGTAATGCAGATCACGATGCAGAACTAGGGGATACATGGGCTAACATCGTTGCTGCGGATGCTAGACAAACTGGTGGCGCGAAACCAGAACCTTTAATAGCTGAACTGCCTGGTAGGATCATCACGTATATGAAGACAATAATGCCCGCGATGCGCGTAAATTGGGACAAGTTATCTGCATGCAAGCAGAAGAAAGATGAGACAGTGTCAGACTTCTTTACTAGGTTTGAAGAAACATTTATTGACCACAGTGGGCAGGATATGAGTACTGAGGGTGGCCAACGGTTATTTGTGGATAAATTTGTGCAGAATTTACTTCCTGACCTGTGTAAAAAGTTGAAAGACTCAGAGAGTTCTTGGGCTGTTTCTTCTTCAGCGCAAATACTGGCTACTGCACAGTATTATGAAAATAGAGATAAAGACGAGAAAGATAGAACAGAGAAGAAAACGAAGGAATTAAAGACAAAGGTCCTTTTACAGCAGGCCTATCCGCCACGTGGAGGTCAGAATAATTATAGACAACCCCAAGGTGTCTATCACCAACCCCAACAGTTTCAGAACAACCAGCAAATGAATGGGTATTATCAACCACGTGTCCCTGTAGGTCCCAACCAATGTTCATACTGCAAAGAGGAAGGTCATTATAAATATAGTTGCCCTAAACTAATGCAGCGAAACGGTAATGCGTATGGCGCAAGAGGTAGAGGTGGTCAGCAAGCTCCTAGAGGCAGAGGGCGTGGAAGTGTTCCCCAGAACGCGCGTCCTCTTCCGCCCCAAAGCGCCATTAATAGCTTTGATCAGCAAGCTAACGCGACTAGTAATACGGCCCAGTATATAATAATGATTATTATGCAGAGGATGGCGATGCAGAAAATAATAATTATTAGGACAGCCATAGACAGAGAGAGGGAGTTGTTTCAGTGCCAGTGGATCAGAGTGGACCGTATGTTGAGGTGACTACAGCAAATGTAACGGAGCCTTTTCTGCTAGACACTGGTGCTGCAAAGAGTTCAATCATGCATTCAAAACTCCCTGGCGCACCTTTGTCTGGCGATATCAATGTTTCAGTAGGTTTTTCTGGCGCCCCAGTTAGGAACCCGATTTCTAGTCCCATGTCACTTTCTGTTGGACCTTGCGAGCTGAAAGCACCCCTGATTCTGACAACAGGTTGTGGTGAGAATTTGTTGGGATTAGATTTGTTGAAAAGATTGCACGCTACACTGTATTGTTCTCCTTCAGGAGTACAACTTACATTAGGCAAGAAAGTAATTTCCCCAATGTACTTGTCTAAAAACACAATGCCGCCTGAATTGTCATCCCTTCCGGATGCTCTTTGGGCTACTGGTCCCAATGATGTGGGCCTCTTGGAGATACCGCCATATGTGGTGACTTTAAAGGCTAATGTCAGACTGCCACGTATTCCCCAGTACAAGATCTCTAATGAAGGGCAGAAAGCATTGTTAGACATTGTCAGCGACTTGATTAATAAAGGTGTGATTGAAGAGACAAGAGGCAACGTTTGCAATAGTCCGATTTTACCTGTCTTAAAACGAACGGATCCTTCACAGCCACCTGTTTACAGATTTGTGATCGATCTTAGAGAGGTTAATAAGATTGTTGTGCCACAGTTTCCGGTTGTCCCTGATATAACTGCCTTGTTAACGATGATTCCTGCCTCTGCTGCATGGTTTTCAGTGATTGATTTAAAGAATGCTTTCTTTAGTATCCCAATTGCAGAAGAGAGCAGAGATATTTTTGGCTTTAGTCTGGGAGGCCGAAGCTTCCGCTTCAAACGCGCTCCCCAGGGCTACTGTGAAAGTCCATCAATATACAGTCAAGCTTTGAAAGCGCAGCTTGATGCACTTGTTTTACCTAGTGGCGCTATCCTGATTCAGTACGTGGACGATTTACTAATCGCTGCGGATACTGAAAAGATTTGTGAAGAAGCCACATTGTCATTGTTGCGCCATTTATCTGCTTTCCATCACAAAGTGTCTCTCTCTAAGCTGCAATATTGTCGACAAGAAGTGACCTACTTAGGTCATCTCTTATCGAAGGAGGGAAGGAAACTGACCCCAGAAAGAATTCAAGCCATTGCACAGTTGAGTGTGCCGAAAACACAGAGAGAAGTACGTGCTTTCTTGGGCATCACTTCATACTGTAGGCATTGGATCCCTAATTTTTCTTTGTTGGCAAAACCTTTAGTAGCCTTAACATGCAAAGACACACCGAATCCTATCCCATGGTCTGAAGAGTGCCAGAGAAGTTTTGTGGAATTGCGTAATGCATTGTGTTCGGCTCCTGTGTTGGGTACTCCTGACTACAGCAAACCTTTTACATTGTATGTTCACGAGAAAGATGGTTGTGCGTTGTCAGTGTTAACACAGCCTTTTGGCGACAGGCCGCGCCCATGCGCATATTTTTCATCAACCTTGGACCCTGTAGCGAGGGCATTGCCAAGCTGTCTGAGAGCGACAGCTGCTGCAGCAATGTCTATCCGACAATCTGCTGGTTTGGTAATGGACAATACATTGATCGTTATGGTTCCACATGCTGTAGACACATTATTAAATAGGACCAAGACACAACACTTGACTAGTGCGCGATTATCAGGCTATGAGCTTACACTGTTAGCAAATCACATACACATAAAGAGATGCAATACGCTGAATCCAGCTACATTATTGCCACATCCAGCAGACCTAGATGAGAGTGAGCAACATGACTGTCTGTTTAGAACAGAAGAAGAGACGAAAGGGAGAGTGGATCTAAAAGATACTCCCCTGACTGAGTGTGATGGTACTTTATGGGTGGATGGTTCATGTTTCAAACTCCCTAATGGTGACACGACTGCTGCATATGCTATCACGACTTTACACACGGTTGTGGAAACTGCACGAGTGCCACATAATTCGGCCCAAGCAGCAGAATTAATCGCCCTCATGAGAGCATGTGTGTTATCTGAAGGAATGAGAGTGAATATATACACAGATAGCCAGTACGCCTTTGGTGTGGCTCATAATTTTGGGCGTTTGTGGAAAGAGCGTGGGTTCCTGACTTCGCATGGAGCTAAAATTCAGAATGGCAAGTTAGTGAATGATCTCCTTGAGTCACTGACCCTACCGTTGCAAGTTGCGATCATGAAATGCAGTGCGCACAGGAAAGTCACAGATGATGTTGGACGTGGGAATGCGTTTGCTGATGAGATCGCGAAAGAAACAGCACAGAATGTGAAGACTAGAATGTATGTTGCAGGCCCCGCAAGATGGGTTGACGATGTTGGGATGTGTGAAAACACAATAGAGAGTGTGAAGTCGCTTCAAGCTGAAGCCACAGAGAAAGAGTTAAGCAAGTGGAGAGAAAGTATGGGTAAGTTGGATGAGAATGGTTGTTGGGTTGATCTGACAGAACATAGGCGATGGTTGTTGCCTGACGCATATGTGGTCCCAGTGGTTACTATGGCACATGGAATGGCACACATCAGTACGAAAGGAATTTGTAAGTTGTTGGCTCCAGTATGGCAAAATGCTGGGATTCCCAAGTGTGCAGAGAATGTGGTCAAGAATTGCATGGTATGCTTGAAGTATAACCCTGGTAGGGGAACCCCAACTCCAGCTGGTCACTTTGCACCCCCATCATGTCCATTCGAAGTTTTGCAGCTGGACTTTATTCACATGGAAAGATGCAACAACCTGAAATATGTACTGGTGGTTGTTTGTGCTTTCTCAAAATGGATAGAGGCTTATCCTCTAAAAGATAACACTGCCCTATCCACAGCCAAAGCCCTTGTAAAGGAATTTTTCCCTAGGTTTGGGATGCCAAGAATGGTGTGGTGTGATAATGGAAGTGAGTTTGTGGGTAAAGTGATGAAGAATGTATGTGAAGGGCTAGGGATAAAGCAGAAATTCCATGCTGCAAATCACCTCCAATCAGCTGGACTAGTAGAACGCTACAATGGAGCCTTAAAGCTCAAGCTGGCCAAAATCCAGGCGAGCACCGGTCTTAAATGGCCTGACGCTCTGCCTTTAGCACTCCTGTCCACCAGAATGACCATACACTCACGAGTGGGACTTAGCCCTTACGAGGTCGTCTTTGGCCGCCCAGCCAACGTATGGGGTGTACCGAGGCCTACGAAGTTTAGTGAGATTGAGCATCCAGTACTACTCGATTACCTGTATGATTTGACTGTTAAACTGCGTGTTTTGCACCAACAGGTACATGATACTCTTCCCCAAGCTTCTGAACCTCCCGGACACCCTATCAACCCTGGCTCGTGGGTCCTGGTCCGAAATTTCCAGCGTTAAGAGCAACGACGAGCCTCGCTGGATCGGCCCTCACCTTGTACTTCTGTCGACAAGGTCAGCGGTGCGAGTGAAAGGGAAGAAGCACTGGATCCATGGTACCCACTGCAAAGTAGTCCCCTTGCCTCTGCCATATGACCAGTGGGTCCAGGAGGGTATCGCCGACTCTGAGACAGACACTGTGCCTCGTTTTGTACCATTCAGTGACGCACGCCTAAAAGACACAGTTTCAAATCAAGAGAGTGACAATATTCTGCAAGAAGCTGTGCCACCATCAAATCGACTGGACACCACTGAGCCTGAACTTTTGTTTCAAGACCAAACAGCACCTGGCCGTCTCCGCTATAATTTGAGACCAAGACCCATGGACAAATAAAGATTTCCTTACTATTTCCTTTTTGACATTTTTTGCTCTCCCATCTGAAGGACTTTCTTGATTTTTGTTTTTCGAACCACCATCCGGGTTCTGCCGCAGGGTCGCGGTGCCAAGACTTTGGGGTACAGGCCGAAGACGCTAGGTCAACGGTTCTGGTTGGTCTAGGGCGTTTTCCTGGACTGACAGGCGTACTCCTTAGCAGAAGAAACTCATCCGCCGCGAGCGGCCCGATTAGAGGATGGAGTTTTTTAAGAAGGAGAGACCCATTGAGGAAATGAACTTTAACGCAAGGATGTGTAGAATTGTAAAAAGTAAATGTTTTGTATTTTTGTGCCTTTTTACACTGTGTAGTATCATGATGTTTATTGTAGGATTTGTGTTCTTCTCCGCTCAAAAGCCCATTGAACCCACTGAACAGCCTATACCCCTTTCTACTGCCTCCTCTCACTCTTTTCACCCTTTGCCTGAGCACGAACAGACCAGACGATCAGAGTTTGTAAATAACTCGTTTATCCAGCTCTTGCACCAGCACCAACTGGTAATGAATACGACCAATTGCTGGGTGTGCGGGTTAATGCCACATACCATTAACAAGGGTATTCCTTATTTGGTGCTGCCGTATAGTTACAATGGATCGTCATGGGCATTCCAGACCATGTTTCTCTATGCTCTAGATACGTACTCCCCTCGCCAACCGCGTTCCATTAGACCTATCACCAATAATAAGGCTTTGATGAAAGGAGTTGCCGATATGAGTAGGGATATTGATGCATACTCATCCATTCCCAAAGAAGAGCTGAGACCTTATGTAGGATGGAACGCGACGGGGTATAGTATTAGTCTGGGTGAAAGACAGCGAAAAATCTCATCTCCAATCTGGGTCCTACCCCACATGGGTCGTTTCTGCTTACAGGGTAATGGTCAGAATCCTAGAGCTCAACTGGGAAGAAGTGACTGTACTGAAACGTACACTTTCCCGTCACAGTTCTCCCCTGCGTTTTTGACTGCCAAAGGCACATATTTCATCTGTAATGACCGAGCATATACATGGCTGCCCCCTGATTTCTCGGGCACATGTTATATTGCGAACTTGCTACCGCCGACATTTACTGCCGCCTCTGACTATCACAAGACCAGAGTTGTGAGAGGTGTGATTAGTAAGGAGGATACTGCCGGTCAGGAAGCGGGAGACTTCTTCTTGGGTTTCCTGCCGTTTTGGGGACCTATGGTCAATAGTAGGAACCTGAGACAGCTGACACGTGTGGTTGAATCCACTATAAATGTAACGGCTGGTGCCCTTGGTAATCTGACAGCTGAGCTCCAAGCGGATCGCCTTATGACTTTGCCGAACCGCATGGTTCTAGACGTTATTCTTGCAGACCGCGGTGGGGTATGCAAGGTCATCCAATCCAGTTGTTGCATTTTCATACCAGATAACGCTCCAACAGTATAACAAGCCATCTCCAAACTCCATAAAATATCTGAATCCATACATGTGGATAAGGGAGATTGGTCACTGGTGGGGTGGTTCTGGGAATTGATATCTGCCTGGGGTTGGAAAATTCTGATGGTCATTGGAATGATCTTAGCCATTCTTTTCCTGTTCTGTCTGTGTATACAGTGTGCTCCTACGATATGTGGCCTCTGTGCTACCTTATGTGTAAGGAAACCTGTATCGAGGGACGAGCTAAGTAATAGGATGATGCTACAGCAACATCTCCATGACTTCGTGAACATCGACTTGGACTCGGATTAAGATGAGTATAGTGATTGCCTATGTAAGGGCAAAAGGAGGGTCTGTCGTACTTTAATATTCGGGACCGCGTAGGGGACAGGGCCCTACCCCTGTCTATCTTGGTATTAGCAAACCGCAAATGGTTAATGCGGTATGTACGAGTGCTTTATATATTGTTCTAGCTATGAATGCACTGTGTACACGCTATTCTGCTTCACTACGCGGGTTCCATTTTGGAAGCAGTGGCCATCTTGTCATTGCCCTCACATAGGCTATAATGCAGTAAATACGAGCCTCACAGTACATGGGCTTCTCCTCTGACTTCTCTGTGACCTGGGCAGCTGGCTCTGCTGCCCCAGGTCAAACTGGTCTCACAAGCTCCCCTTCCTCCGTCCACCTGTGATTAGCATCAGGGCTTGACCCGTCATAAAACCCTTTCATTCTACACAATCCTCCGGCTAATCTCTTTCACACCTGCTTGTTCCTGCTTTATGACTTGTTTCCCAAAACAGGAGATGCTCATGTTTATTGGGGGGTCTATTGACATCCGATGTGGGATCTGAACCTTACTGTGTAAATCATTGTGGGCTGGCCGAACTGGAATGCGGGATGGTCATCATGACTCTGCCTTTTCTTTGTAATGTACACTTGTAATGGCCGTATCATAAAACCTAGGAATGTATGCTTAAGGCAAGAAAAAGGGTACTTAAGATGAAGTCCGTTCCTATGATTTTCAGCAGTCTCCTGAGAACATACACGCTGTTGTACTTCTAGGATACCTGTAATTGGTCTGCAGCCAATAAACGAATCTTTGACTTCACCCAGAAGACTCTGTGTTTCTGTAGGTCTGGAACAGGGTGAACCCAGAAGTCATAGGTTGTGTGCCCCTGCACCGCTGGGTCTAAAATACCCAGTACTTCAAGGGATGGTACTGTACGGGTCTGCGGGAGGGCCCTCCTCCGGTGGCGTTGGCCTGGTCGTGTTCCTCCTGCCTCTTGGCTCTGACCCTCCTCCGCAGATCGTACCACCTGTTCTGGCATTCCTGCCTGGTCCTCCTGGTGTCCGCAACAGCATTCACAGCATCGACGATGGTCTGCCACATGGCTGTTTTTGCTGCCAGGCTGGTGTTTCTGACCAATGTTCCAAAGATCTGTGGCTCGACTCTGAGGATTTGATCAACAAGGACCTCCAACTCTCGGTTACTGAACTTTAGATTCTTGGTAGTGGGCATGGTGAGGGGTGTGGGTGGGGATGGTGGGGGGGGGTGTGTGGATGTTGGGGGGGGTGTGTGGATGGTTGTGTGTGTGTGTGTGTGTGAATGTGATGAGGGTGTGTTTGTGAGGGTGGTTGTGTGAAGGTGTGCAAGTGTAAGGTGTGGTGTAGCTTGTTGTATGGTTCTGTGGTGTCTGGCAGCAGTGAGTCTGTTGCAAAGGCTCATGGTTTGTGTGTGTGGGCCCTTTTTATTGGTCCATGGGTGGGTGTGGCAGTGTTTGAATTTTGGGTGGGTGTGTTATAAGTAGTGGTGGTGTTTTGGCCCTCTGTTTGTCTTTGGCAGTTGCAGGTCAGTGAAGGTGTATTTGTATTGTTTGTTGGCCATGTTTAGTGGCTTTGTGCCATTCGAATAGTGTCTTCTTGTGTTGTTTTGTTTTGTCCTGGTTGTGTACGTGCGTTTTGAGCGTGTGTACGGTGTGTAGATGGGCCGTTTGGTTGTACGGTGCTGTCCTTGTGTGTGGGTTGGTACGACTCGTACATGCGGTTGTGATGTTGGGGCCTGGGGTGCGCTCCGTACTTAGGAGGTTGTGTTGGGGGTAGGACCGTAACGTACTGGGGTGTACATAGACGGTGGTACGACACGTACAGGGGTGGGGGTGGGGCGCGAACGTACTGGGGTGTACATAGACGGTGGTGCGACACATACAGGGGTGGGGGTACGACTCGAACGTACTGGGGTGTAGGTACACGGTGGTGCAACACGTACTGGGGTGGGGGTACGACTGGAACGTACTGGGTTGTAGGTACACGGTGGTGCGACACGTACAGGGGTGGGCGTACGACTGGAACGTACTTGGGTGTAGGTACACGGTGGTGCGACACGTACAGGGGTGGGGGTGGGGCTCGAACGTACTGGGGTGTAGGTACACGGGGGTATGACACGTACTGGGGTGGGGGTACGACTGGAACGTACTGGGGTGTACATAGAGGGTGGTACGACCCGTACTGGGGTGGGGGTACGACTGGAACGTACTGGGGTGTACATAGAGGGTGGTACGACACATACAGGGGTGGGGGTGGGGCTCGAACGTACTGGGGTGTACATAGACGGTGGTACGACACGTACTGGGGTGGGGGTACGACTGGAACGTACTGGGGTGTAGGTACACGGTGGTGCGACACGTACTGGGGTGGGGGTACGACTGGAACGTACTGGGGTGTAGGTACACGGTGGTGCGACACGTACAGGGGTGGGGGTGGGGCTCGAAAGTACTGGGGTGTACATAGACGGTGGTATGACACGTACTGGGGTGGGGGTACGACTGGAACGTACTGGGGTGTAGGTACACGGTGGTGCGACACGTACTGGGGTGGGGGTACGACTGGAACGTACTGGGGTGTAGGTACACGGTGGTGCGACACGTACTGGGGTGGGGGTACGACTGGAACGTACTGGGGTATAGGTACACGGTGGTGCGACACGTACTGGGGTGGGGGTACGACTGGAACGTACTGGGGTGTAGGTACACGGTGGTGCGACACGTACTGGGGTGGGGGTACAACTGGAACGTACTGGGGTGTACATGGAGGGTGGTATGACCCGTACTGGGGTGGGGGTACGACTGGAACGTACTGGGGTGTACATAGAGGGTGGTACGACACGTACAGGGGTGGGGGTGGGGCTCGAACGTACTGGGGTGTACATAGACGGTGGTACGACACGTACTGGGGTGGGGTTACGACTGGAACGTACTGGGGTGTAGGTACACGGTGGTGCGACACGTACTGGGGTGGGGGTACGACTGGAACGTACTGGGGTGTAGGTACACGGTGGTGCGACACGTACAGGGGTGGGGGTGGGGCTCGAACGTACTGGGGTGTACATAGACGGTGGTACGACACGTACTGGGGTGGGGGTACGACTGGAACGTACTGGGGTGTAGGTACACGGTGCTGCGACATGTACTGGGGTGGGGTACGACTGGAACGTACTGGGGTGTAGGTACACGGTGGTGCGACACGTACTGGGGTGGGGGTACGACTGGAACGTACTGGGGTGTAGGTACACGGTGGTGCGACACGTACAGGGGTGGGGGTGGGGATCGAACGTACTGGGGTGTACATAGACGGTGGTACGACACGTACTGGGGTGGGGGTACGACTTGAACGTACTGGGGTGTACCTAGACGGGTGGGGGTATACATACACGGGGGTACGTGTCAGACGTACAGGGGCTGGGGGGAGTGTTGGGCGCGTATGCGGGCACACGTCTCCATGGTTGCTATAGGAGTTCGGTGCGGACGGTGTTTTTTCCATACGGTTGTAAGCTCGGACGCACGGGATGGATCGTGATTCCTCGGTCGGGCTTGGCTTTTCACGTTTGTAAGGTAAATCGTCCGAGGACGTGTCGGACACATTTTCCGACCCGAGGACGTGTGGGGAATTATTCCCAGTGCGGTTCGTATGGACTTTTTACCATGCGAATCGTGATTGCCAGTTCGTACGGCACTTGTACGATTCATACGGTAAAAAGACCCGATACGAGTCGTACGGGGACATTTTTTACCGGATCGTGATCGGCACCTTAATGTATCCAATGCACAACATGAAACCAGAAAACCTGGCATTAGTCTGCGCTTCTCTCTTCGACAAATTGTGTGATCCTGAGCTCTACAGTCACCAGCTAAGTAGACTATAATCATAAGAAATTGTAGGGATCTGCAGAGCTGTGCAAAGCTACCAGCATACTGAAAAACAAACTACACACCTGTTTCTCATATCTTGTCATCCACCACACTACTATGTCCCACAGCAATGTAAATGCACATCTGTGATAATCACGCATGACATGGAAACACTTACCATATAGGATCACAAAACAATGACAATACCATTCCAACCGCACAGCTTACATGGCGTAGATTGCTGAGTATGTAGGTAAGAGCTTCAGTGTCCCTTTAAGGGGTAGTACGTGCTATATAAATGCTGCAATACAAATATTTCATAACAGCATGCCTTCTTTTTCTTTATTATCAGACATGATGGCACCTCCTTAAAATGCTTGTATTCAGAGTGTGCAACAAAACAAAAATATCTCCTGACAAACTATAATGTCGCTCCATGTAGTTATAACCTATGCCACATGAACGGAACACAACTAGCCTCTTAGTTCATTAATATAGCTTTGTCATCATGGATGGTGGGAGTCCATGACTGTTTCATGTTTAAAAACTATCCCTTCTAAAAATGTCTCTCAATCCAGTGATATAATTTGATGTTCTGATTAAGTGGTTCTGCATGTTGGAGAAATAAAGGTTGTGATTTTTTTTAAAAGATAGCTTTTTTGTTTGTCTTTTGTGTCACTATTTACAATATTGCTTGTGTAAGGAAGGAGTCATACACATAAGCTTGGCTCATGTCTCAGCTTTAGAACTGAAACAATAACCCTCCAAGGGAGAAAGAACTACCACCTGCCTTCACTGAGAATGGGCACTGAGCACACACGTCCCTGAATAAATTCAGAAAATAAATTTCCAGAAAAAAGGGATAGAGATTGCCACCATCCTAAGTAGTATTTGTAACAAAATATATATTTTATTATTTTTATTTAATAATTTATTCGAAAATACTCTTTTTAAATTAGCTTACACACAGTGTATTTTACACATGGACATTATTGTTGATAAAACAATAGCAATTAATGCAAAAATGATACACCCCACCAAAAAATTCATCATAAATCCTTAAAAAGACATCAACAAACTAAACAAAAACAGTGTCACAATCCAACAATATATCATCCACGCTTTAGTCAAACACATTCAGCAAACATACTTCAAAATACAAAAAGATCAAAAATCATGGGACAGGAACACTCAGAAGAATGGAGACCCTGAGTAAAGATACTCAAAAATCTACTTTGCCATACAAATAGAAAGCAGGTGTTTTGAGTTGGCAGGAAAACATTAAATTATATCCGTATTGAAATATTTGAATACGTTTTCTCAGTATCCAAAAATTCTTTCTCTTTTAGTTGTGCAAATTGAGATATATCTTCCTTCATTTTTGGATTTTTCCTACATGCCAAACATATCCCAATATGATGTTAAAAAAAACAGGTAAAACATTTGGTAGTTCCTGTCCCAAGGGGTGCCGACGCGTGTTTCGGTGCCGGCTTCGATGCAGCAAGGACCTTCTTCAGGGTATAGGTATTTAGAGGATATCAAGGTAACCAATGTGAAAGTAGGGTGGGTATTGGAGCCACAAACTGGTATTCCAACTCACAAATCTAAAATAGAAATATTCATATAGGGGCAATCATGATAAGTCTATAAATATTGATACTCAAACAATATCCTCCAAAAGTCTAAGATCAAGAAAAACGTGCTCCCAAAAAACTCACCAAAGTAGTGAAGAGATCCCAATGTCGTGTTTTCCAAAAGTGAGCAAGATATAAAACTCAGTCTCCACCACATCATAGGTGTGGTAAAAATAAAAATGAAGGGAAAAAGATTAGTTAAACATATAAGCCACAAAAGGTAATGAGATCACCCGATCGCCTCAATGGGCTGTGCCAAGATTAAGGCATCAAAGAATGTAAGAAATAGGTTGAGCAAAGAGAATATAGCCGAGCACATCACAATACTTACTAGGCTCTAGGTACTAATTTGAGAGGTTCCATTAAACAAACTTCCCCAGTTCCAGGAAGAAGTAGGATATATCAGCATATCCTGCATCACCACAACAAATACAGAAAAAAGAAGGAAAGAAAATTCTTAGATAGATGAACCATGAATAGGAGAGGTATAAGGAGTATTCGAAGTGGGTATAAAAAGAGAAAAGGTAGACAAAAGAGTACATGCACATACATATACATAACTACCTTTGTTACTAATTGGACATCAAAGTTGAAACCATGGCACTCAACAAACTGAATGACTCAAATGTGACTAATAAACCTTGTGACAAAGGTGGTGGCATAGTTATGTTTGACACTAAACTATATTGAAACACAATGAAAGCTATGCTAGAAGTAGCAGAACACTGTAGCAAAGTGAGAGGTGACCCATAAATTAGAGTCACGACCAAAATATACTACGTCAGTAAAGAGCAGAACGGGAAGGCATTATTTGCAAAAAAGAGTTTGAATTTCTCACTCCATCCACAAAATGAATTTCAATCATATATAGTCTTCCGAAAACTTACAAAAACACTCTCGATCCATATCTATAATCGGGGCGGCCACTGAACCTCTGTCGCAATACATCAAAGTTTTTCTAAAACCTTTGGTTAGTCAACTTCCCTCTTACATTAGAGATAGCAGCCATCTTATCTCAAAAATTAAAGGGATCACATTTAATAATCAAAGAGAAATATTGGTCACTATGGACATCGAGGCCCTTTATACTAATGTGCCTCAACGGCAGGCATTTGAAGTTGTTCAAAACTTTTTTACTTTAGCAGGGATTGAGCAGAGCGTGAGTTTCTCATACAATGTCTGGAGATCGTTCTGAGTGAAAAATGTTTTGAATTTAACAGTGTTTGATACAAACAGATAAAAGGAGTAAGCATGGGAGTAGCCTGTGCTCCCAGCATAGAGAACCTATACATGGGCAATTTTGAGAAGCAGTTAATTCATAATGAAATTGCACCCTGTTTTGAAAATATGCCATCATGGTAACGCTTTATTGATGCCATCTTCTTCGTGTGGCAAGGTGAAGAGGGAGATTTAGATCAAGTTTTGGAGTGGATTAATCTTTGTGATAATAATCTTAAATTTACTCCCACTAAAAGCAGAAATAGAGTGGAATTTCTCGATATTTGGATCCAGCATGAGAACCAACATCTTTCCGTGTCTCTCTATATCAAACCCACTGTGAAGAAAACCTTACTGCATTATAGCAGTTTTCATCCATGTTGTCAAAAGGATGGCATCCCTTTCAGTCAGTTTTTGCGCTTGCGCAGAAACTGTTTGAACATTAATGAATTTGTTAAACATGAAGAGGTCCTCAAAGAAAAGTTCCTCTCTCGAGGTGAAAACTGCTGAAGACAAGTTGGTCTATGTTACGAGACATTTTAACCTGGATCAAAGAATCAGTCAGGCAGTGTACTCAGAAAGGCATTTACTTAATATCAACGAGGATGAACCTAAATTAGCGAAGCCCACATTTGCCTTCAGAAGGAACCGAAATCGGCGGAACCTTCTGGTTAGAACCAACCCTATGATGGAGGACTCTTTCTGTCAAAAATCTATTACAGGAGTAACCCTATAAAAGGCAACCACAGGTGTGGCATGTGCCAAGCATATGATAACGCCATAACTACCAGTTATATCAACGTTGGCCATAGGAGGATTGAATTAAGGAACATGACAAACTGCAGGACCGCGAATGTAGTCTACAGTGTCCTTTGCCCATGTAACCTTTGTTATGTGGGTGAAACTGGAAGGGAAGCATGATGCATACGGGAGCGCAAGTCGAACATTAGAAACAAGAAAACTATGACCCCCATTGTCCAACACTGGGTTGAACAAGGACACCCATAAAGGGAACTCAAATGGATGATTCTGGAAAAAATAACAGTCATCCAAGGGAAGGATGACACCGAATATCATAAAAAAAGAGAAGTGTTTGGGATATTTTACTTGGACACGCAACAGAGAGGATTCAATAAGGCAACACCTTGGGAAAATGTGATGTTATTCCCTTTTATAGATCTGGCATTAATTGTCGACGGTCTCTGACACCTCTTTCCTGTTGTTTATTGCCTCCCATATTTGAGAAGAAATATGTTTCCTATATAGCAGTCTTTGGTTGCTCTACACCATCTCGAATTTGATGCAAATTTATATTCTCCTGCACTATTTACTTCATTCTCTACGGGTCATGTGTATTTTTTTTAATTACGTCTGCAGCCATCGTTGTAAGCTACTTTGTCGATATTTTTTAATTTTTTTATATTTTCCTTGTTTATTTTCTTTATGTCTTTATTTGTGCATTTAGTGATTTTTGTCCTCTATTGAGTAGTATGTATTGTGAGAATATTTTTGTTTGGCCTATGACAATTTTGGTTGCGATGTAAATGCTCCCGAGTTCTTCCACTTGATTTGGAGTTTTTATCTGACATTGTAGCATCCTCATGCAGTTTCCAGTTTACTATAGAGCCTTTTCTACTCCTGGCCACTTGGCTATAGTCCTCCGTGGAATCTTCAATATGGCGACATCATTGGCACTGCACCGATGATGTCTGGGCATTTTAGTGGTTGACTAAGATGGTGCTTGTTGTTGGTCACATGACCACAACCCGCTCGGTTATATTTCAGAGAAATGCACGCCACCAGCTGGCTCCTCATATGCCAATGCTTTAAGCACTTTGACCTTCACGTTTGTTCTTCCTTCAAAGATAGTTTCCTCTTCCTGATTTGCAATGGGAGAGACGCGTGGCTACAACTCTTGGCCATTTGTGGCGGGCACCACTGGTTGTCCGCCAACAGGGTACTCCTTGTTGAGCAGAATTCCCCATTGCTTCTTCAGTTCTGCACTTGCAGGTATGCCAGTGACATTTTTGATTTTGAACATGACAGCTTAGCCGATTAGTTACGACGGGTGTACATTTTAAGGACCTGCTAACTTTATTAAGCTGGTCGCCTACTCTACTTTGGCAGTTGTGCCACGTTTTTGATATTCTTTTGAGATGGTGTCTCTATTGATTGGGTTATCACAAGGGACCCGTATTTGGGGTAAGTGAAGCCTGCTGTATGGGCTAAGCACTGTTTGATCTTTACCCATTGAAGATCTGTTTGTATTGTATTCCTGGTCCACATTGCTCAATGTTTGGGTCCCGTTTGGTATGACATTGATTGTAGTTATCCGGGCCCGGGTCCCATACAATTTTTAACACTTTTTAGCACTGCTTTAATCCACTAGATATTGGATGTGGTGCTTGTATAAGTAGGATGGCCATAGGTCAGTGCCTATATTGGGGGTTCATCGGCATTTGTGCTTTCAATCATGCTGAAGAACATGTCCTTTTCTTCTAATTTATTTTTAGATGGACACTGCCTTAGCCTCATTGCCCATCTTTGAAAGGGTTCAGACCGGATATCCCTCTTGCATCTCCAGTGATCATCGTTCTGTTGATGTCCAATTAGTAAACAAAGGTAGTTATGTATAAGTATATGCATGTACTCTTTTGTCTACCTTTTCTCTTTTTATACCCACTTTGGATAGTTCTTATCCCTCTCCTATTCATGGTTTATCTATCTTAGAAATTCTTTTTTTCTTCTTTTTTCTGTATTTGTTGTGGTGATGCAGCTTATGTTGATATCTCCTATTTCTCCGGGAACCGGGAAAGTTTGTTTAATGGAATCTCTCAAATTAGTACCTAGAGCCTAGTTATCTGTAAGTATTGTGATGTGCTCAGATATATTCTCTTTACTCAACCTATTTCTTACATTCTTAGATGCCTTTATCTTGACACTGCCCATTGAGGCCATCGAGTGATCTCATTACCTTTTGTGGCTTATATGTTTCACTAATCTTTTTCTCTTTCTTTTACTTTTTACCACACCTATGATGTGGTGGAGACTGAGTTTTATATCTTGCACACTTTGGGAAAGAACAATATTGGGATCTCTTCACTACTTTGGAGAGTTTTTTGGAAGCACGCTTTTCTGGATCTTGGACTTTTTGAGGATATTGTTTGGTTATGAATATTTAGAGACTTATCTGGATCGTGATTGCCCCTATATGAATATTTCTATTTTAGATTTGTGAGTTGGAACACCAGTTTGTGGCTCCATTACCCACCCTACTTTCACGTTGGTTACCTTGATATCATCTAAATACCCCTGCCCTGGTGAAGGTCCTATATTTGCACAACTAAAAGAGAAAGTATTTTGTATATTGAGAAAACGTATTCAAATATTTCAATACGGATACAATGTAATTTTTTCATGCCAACTCAAAACACCTGCTTTCTATTTGTATGGAAAAGTTGATTTTTGAGTATCTTTACTCAGGGTCTCCATTCTTCTGGGTGTTCCTGTCCTTTCCCATGATTTTTAATCTTTTTGTATTTTGAAGTATGTTTGCTGAATGTGTATGAATGAAGCGTGGGTGATAGAGTGTTGGATTGTGACACTGTTTTTGTTTAGTTTGTTGATGTCTTTTTAAGGATTTATGATGAATTTTTTGGTGGGGGTATCATTTTTGCATTAATTGCTATCATAGTCTTATAAACAATAATGTAGATGTGTAAAATACACTGTGTGTAAGCTAAATTAAAAGGAGTATTTTTGAAAAAAATAATTAAATAAAAACAATACAATATATATTTTGTTACTTAGGATGGTGGCAATCTCTATCCCCTTTATTCTGGAAATTTATTTTCTGAGTTTATTCAGGGACCTGTGTGCTCGCTCGGCACCCATTCTCAGCGAAGGCAGGTGCTAGTTCTCCCTCTCTTCAAGGGTTATTGTTTCAGTTCTATTGTTTTTCCCGGTTCCCCTGCCTACATCAGTGTTTCGGGATCCCTCTTTTCTTGTATGTCATGTCTCATCTTCCCCAGTTTGGCTCATGTCTCAGCTTTCCGTTTATTGGCTGTATTTACAGTAGAAAAATATAGTGACTGTATGAGTGAGGTACATTTTTTAAATTGGATACATTTCAAATGATGTATTAAGCTGTGTGTTCATAGTGCCATAAAATTAACACTTTTTAAATATCTCACATTATTTAATTAGATTGAAGCAGCGTTTTTCTCAGTATAAACTAAGAACAAATATCTCCTGCAAGTTGTCCCTATACACAAACCGGAGCCACAAACTTCATTTTACATTTCTCTCATTATTTCATTAAAATTTAATGAAACGAAATGTAAAACAATATTCCTGTCTCCTATTTGTGGCCAGGAACAACTTGTGGTGTACTTTATTTAAAAATGGAAGATCACTGTAAAACGCCGCTTTAACTTAATGTTACATTAAAATTGCATTTCAAACTGATTTTTTCTTACAAAATAAAGTATCTTTACCATTTTGTTTGCCTGAATAAAGCATTTCGCATGCTTCTTTTTCTAAAAAACGTTTCTCTCTGCCACAAACTTATGCTGGCAGTCTGGTTGTGCCTCCAAGGCCGTTGCTCCTGCTGCACAAGTCATGCAGGATCAAAGTACAGTGCTGGGCAGCAGACGGCAGGAATCATGGTTAATGGGGGACAGTTTAACACTGCTCAGGTCAGTGTCACTTGCTTCGACCAACCACCACCCCAGCTAAGCTCCATAGCCAATGGGAGCAGTTGGGTCGTGAGACGGAAGGCAGGAACGCATAAGAGGTCAAAAAGGCCTAAAAATATACAAAACGACAAGAAAGCATCGGGCCACGAGCTGCTGAAAGGCTGTTAGCAAGCTACTGGTAACTCGCGATCGACTGATTGGAGACCCCTGGTTTAGAACATGTGGAGCTGGGTTGTCATGAAGGCTGACACAGTCAGTTGTACATTTCACTCGTACAAAACCAGTGAAATTCCGCCGTTATAGGTAGTTCAGCTAACTATAGCCTCCACCCCTGCAATGCACTGCTGATGACGTAACATATTACATTATTCATGACATGGTCAGTGACATCACTGATGACATCTCAAATGACATCACTGATGACATCATCCACGTGATAATCTGATGCACATCCTAATACCCTAATATAACCTTTGATACACCCACTCTAAAATAAACACTAGCCTTCTTTAAGCAATAGAAACACCAATACCAGTTACTACATATGCACTCACTGATTCCTAGGTCTACACACACATCCACTCATACATACAGTCACTCATCAATACAACACTATCATATGCACTCATATACCTATACAGACACTCACACATTGCCAATCATTCATGCAGTTACTCACACACCTAAACAGTCATGCAAAGAATTGAATTGAAAAGGCATTTCTAGAGCGCATGGCTACCTGAAAGCATCCCAGCGCTACAGCAACCCTTCGAGCAGGTAGAGAACTTAAGGGAACAAAAAGGTCTTTAAAAGCTTGCCAAAAGTAAGATAGTTCGATTCACAACGGATCGACAGTGGCAAGTTGTTCCACAGTTTTGCAGCATTGTACCCAAAACGGCGTCCTCCGCTGCGTGTTCTCTTTATAATCGGAACTATAGCTAGCTGCTTTTTGTCAGATCTAAGCGGCCTGGCCGGGTGATAGGGATGAATAAGAGATCTGATGATAAGGGGACCTTTGTTAGAAAGGGCTTTATGAGTGATACACAATCCCTTAAAATGAACTCTTTGGGAGATCGGCAGCCAATGAAGTGCTGAAAGCACCGGTTTAGCTGGGATGCGCTTAGAAGAGTTAGTAAGTAACCGTACTGCACAGTTTTGAATGACTTGGAGCCTATTAATAGCTGACAGAGGAGCTCCTAGATAAAGGGCATTGGCATAGTCAAGGCGCGAAAGAATAAGTGCCTGGACCAATACTCTTCTTACAGTTAGTGGGAGCAGAGGGAGGATCTTCCTAAGCATTCTAAGTATTCTATAGCAGCCAGCGGCTACCTTGCTAGTCTGCTTCTTAAAGTCCAGGTTATGGTCTACCCACACTCCCAGACTCTTAATTTCGGCTTTGGGAGTGGGCGGGAGACCAGGACAATTATGCCAAGAAGAGGCTATTGTACAAGGGGAGTGGTTTCCTAAAAACATAAGTTCCGTCTTGTCCCCGTTGAGCTTTAAATAGGAAATATCCATCCATCTGGAGACTTTTTGCAGGAATAAAGCCAGATTAGGAGCTGAATTATCCTCTTGACTAAGTGAAACCACTAACTGGGTGTCATCCGCATACGTGACAATCTGGATGCCATAAGGAATTACTAGTTCCGCCAAGGAGCTCATATACACATTAAAAAGAGTGGTGCTCAGGGACGAGCCCTGAGGAACCCCACATCCAAGGGGCATTGGCTCAGAAGCAACATTTTCTTCGAAGACTACAAAAGAGCGGTCCTCAAGGAAAGATTGCAGCCATTTCAGTGCCAGACCAGTAATTCCAACCTCCCTAAGCCTTTGAATCAGAAGCTGGTGGTTAACCGTATCAAAGGCTGCGCTGAGATCAAGCAGGATTAATGCAGCGCAGCCCCCACTATCCATGATATTCCTTATACTTTCCACCATACCAACAGAGCGGTCTCAGTACTCTGTTGATCTCTGAATCCGTTTTGAGTGGGGTGAAAACAGTTATTATTTTCTAGAAATGTAGAGATCGTGGTATTAACATATTTCTTCTGCCAGTTTCCCTATACCAGGAAGCAATGAAAAAGGGCAATAATTGGATAGTATCTCTGGGTCAAGATGGGCTTTCTTTAACAGAGCTCTAACCATAGCCTGTTTCCATAAGGGAGGTACTATACCCTTTTCTAAGGAAGCATTAATTACTTTAAGAATCACCGGGGCTACAGTCTCGGAGACTCGTTTAAAATAGTAGGAGGGGCAACATCCGAAGGAGCTCCAGATTTCAATTGACTAAGAGTGTTCTGGAGGGTGACCAAATTCAAAAGGGGAATACATTCTAGCTGATAAGCATCGGAGCCTGTGGGGGGTCCTGTCTGTGACTCAGCTACTGCGGAGAACAATTTATGAATGGATAGTATTTTGTTGTTAAAAAATTTGGCAATTAAATTACATCATAGGGGAATATCCTTAAAAATAATAGGGGGGGAAGGAGGAATAAAAAGAGATTTGGCAATTTTAAAAATTTCACGGGGCGATTTGCTGCTGAGATAATTTTCTTTTCGAAATAAGCGGATTTATTTCATGCTTATAGGTTCTGATTCCAGTTCTATATTCCATTTTCCTATCAGCTATCGGATCTTTCCTCCAGCTTCGCTCTAATTTCTTCGTAGCCTCTCTGAGGGCACGTAAATTGGGTGTATTCCACAGATTATGATGGCCTCTTTCATTATGCGTAAGTTTCTTGGGTAGAGCCATATCCAACGATGACTCTAGCCATTTATTGAGTTCATCATTTGCAATTATCGGATTGGAGTCTACTATAGGGACCGACTCTTTCAAATAAGTAGTCCATGAGTCACATGACAATTTTGCCCAGGGACTCATGCGCCTGATACTTTTCTCCATCAGAGGAGGAGCCTCTTGAACTGTCCATGTAAAGGGGATGAGGGAATGATCCGACCATGGAAGAGGAATCGGGTCATTCGCCACAAGACTGGGGGCATTTGAAAAGATAGAGTCAAGAGTATGTCCCTTACTATGTGTAGGTTTGTTACTTAATTGTTTAAAATCAAGTATTTCAAGCCCTTCGGTAATTTCTACTACTGATGGGAGTGAAACCTCATCAAAGTGCAGATTAAAATCCCCAAGATGAGTAAAATTAGGGAGGGGACTAGCCAGACTAGCGACAGTATCCAGGAGAAGTTTACAAAAATTAGCTGCGGGGCCAGGAGGTCGATAAACTAAAATGCCAGAGAATGTACTGACATGTGATGTGTTGACCGTAAAAAGAAGACTTTCACAGTCTTGTAATGGGTTGCATGTAGTACGACAATTGAGTCTGTCTTTATAAATAATGGCTAAGCCCCCTCCTCTCCCTGTTTCCCTGGCATATCCCGGGGGCAAAGCTTGAATAATAGCGGGCCCCCCCTCTTCGTTCAACCAGGTTTCCATCAGAAAAAGCATATCAGAACTTTCTTCTTCAAGCACTAGGTAAATTTCTTCTGCATGCTTAACCATTGAGCGGCAGTTAAGAAGTAGCATCCTAACGATGTTAGTACTAGGGTGGACATAGAGAGCTTTAAGAACCAGGCATAATTCAAATTGACAAAAGAGGCAATCTTTAGTAGGGCCATCAGGTGCCATAGAGTGTAAACACTTACTAAGTAATACCATCCTGATGCTCTTAAATTCCTCGCCAGAGTAGTTCAATATTTTCCTGGCTGAACCACCAGGGGTCATGGCCCCTCGGCCCGGCCAGGCGTGGACGGGCGCAAACGGGCTTGCCTTGGGCGCGCCTTTGGCGCGTCCGCTGTGCGCGTCCACTGTGCGATTGCGTCATCGCGTTTATGAAGCCGAGAGGTACGTGACCTGCGCAGATGTGTTAGTACAAAAGCTAGAGCGCTGACCCCCAGTTTAAAATTATTCCGGTAAAAACAATGTGCAAAGTTGCAAACAATTCAATTACAATTTAAAAAAATAAACCAGGAGCATTGAACACAGCTCCAGAACAGTCCCCAACACAGTGCAATGCAATAATCAGACCTCCGTAAAAATCACAATACCGCCTCAAAGAGTGCTGCTGCGCGGTCGCGTCATCGGCGTTTATGAAGCAGAGAGGTACGTGACCTGCGCAGATGTGCGGGTGCAAAAGCTAGAGCGCTGACCCCCAGTTTAAAATGATCCCGGTAAAAACAAGGTGCAAAGTTGCAAAGAATTCAATTACAATTTTTTTTTAAATAACAGGTGCATTGAACACAGCTCCAGAACAGTCCCCAACACAGTGCAATGCAATAATCAGACCTCCGTAAAAATCACAATACTGGCTCAAAGAGTGCCGCTCACAATCACACTTCCATTTACTGACCTGTAGAGTTATACACACAACAGATCACTTATTCAAACAGAAACAAATGCATAATTACTCTCTTATACAATCACTGATACAAGTAAACACTCATCTATACAGCCACTCTCACAATCACTGACTCTCACATAAACTCATTTATATACCCCAACTCTCACATACACTGCCTTTTACATATGTAGTTACTTGGACATCCATTCACTCAGTAACACACCCATACACACACTGATGCACCCATACGGCTGTTTCCACATGCACTATTGAACTCACACAGCCAGTGAATCAATCACTCAAACATGTATGCACAGAGTCACACACCTCCCACGCACCCACACACACACACTCAGGCACCCATTCAAATACTCTGGCAACCATTCAATAACCGATATATAGACACTCATGTAGCTACTAACCAACCCATGGAGCAGGTTATACAACAGCAGACAGACTGATACAGACATTCACATAGTTTAGTCACTAACCCATGCATTCAATAAGACACATGTACAATAACTCACTTAAACAGTCAGTGACGCACCTACTAAATCCTCCATCCAGACACTTACACACCCACTCATTCTTCAATACACCTTGGCATATATATAATACATATTTAAACTTTATTGAAATACACAGTCACTGGATGATGTCATCAGTGATGTCATCAGTGATGTCACTGACCATGTCATGAATGATGTAATATGTGATGTCATCAGCAGTGATTTGTGGGAACGCGAGTTATAGTTAGCTGAACTAACTATAATGGGGGAATTTCTATGGTTTTGTACGAGTGAAATGTCCAACTAACTATAACGTCTCTGAAACCTATGTTTTTTTCAGTGAATTTCTAAGGTTTTTTAAATGCTAATTTCTAACTATAACGTGCCTGAAACCTATTGTTTTTTCAGTGAATTTATATATATACTTATATATATATATATATATATATATTACAGCACAGTACCTCTGACCACCAGGTTTTTGAAAAACGCACTCACTCGGGATCTATGATTAAAGTTGCTTTATTCCATGCAAGCAGCCGTAGCCATGCCCAACGCATTTCGGTTAGCACCTCGAATCTTGATCACGGGTAGTTCACATCAACCGAAGCAAACAGGCATCTTTTATTTGTAATACATGAAGTATTTCCTGTTTGTTAAGTCGCAAAGCATTCTGGTCTGCGTAGTCCAGTAAAAAAAATGTTTTCGTCTTTTTTCAATAAATATGTGTAGAAAAAGTGAAAGAGTGACTTAGTACTCAAATGCTATTTACAATGTATATTTAGTGTGTATGCGACGTGGTGCAGTGATGTAAAAATACTACAAAAACATTATTGTTACTGTCTGGCAAAACGATTTCTTTTGCAATCTTGTTTGTGTTAGTGGCACTTGTTCATCATAGTAACAAAAACAATATTTCTCTCTTTTTATGCTTAAATAATCAATTAAGTTACTATTACGCCTGCTACATACTTTTTGGTTCAGCTTAAACTAACGATTACAATCAATCGGTAAAACAACTGGTAAAACAATATTTTTTTAAAATAAAATTAAAATTCAATTGAAATATTTTGATTTTTTTGTGTAAAATGTTTAATCTTCAAGAGTTTTGAAAAAATTAAATCTGAATTGTAGAAATCCTTATATTTTTGTTTAAAAATTATATTTTATATTTATAAAATGTAAAATATTATTCACATGTTTTTATATTTTATAATTTTAAAAATTGGAACTATTGTTTACTGTTTTGTACCATAAATGTTATGACTGTGAGGAACTATTTTAATTATTAATAGTCATAAACATGTATTTTTTATTTTAATATTTAAACTTGTATATATAAATTTGTAGTTTAGTGTATTCCTTTAGATAATATTAAAATGTATTTTATAGTAAGCAAATTTGTGTATGAGTATGCAGTATTGATTGTATATTTAAGTTGTTCAACATGTATTACCTTGTTTAAAATTATTTATATTGAAGCGCCTATGGTAAAATTCACCTCTTTAGTGTTAATCACCTTTTTCAAATATCCTTACATTGGAGTGGGATTATCAAATGTCACCCATTTAGTCTTCAATGCCTTCCTCAAATTGGATTAGATTGGAGTGGGAATAGTAAATGTCAGCCCCTTGGTGTCTAACATTTTCCTGAATTGGATTAGATTGGAGTTATAATAGTAAATTGTCCCCCTTTGTTGCCCAGCGCCTTCCATGAATTGGTTTAGATAGATAGGGAATAGTAATTTACATCTTTTAGTGTTCAACACCTTCCCCAAATTGGTTTGGATTGGGAAGGAGTAAATTTAACCCCATTAGTGCTCAACACTTTCTCCAAATTGGTTTAGATTGGAGTGTGAATAGTGAATTTAACTTCTTTAGTGTCCAACTCCTTCCCCAAATTGGTTTAGATTTGAGTCAGAATAGTAAATGTAACCCTTTAGTATCCAATGCAATTAGGGGTGGGCAGAACATACAGACTTTCGCTCTACCTACAAACTCTTAAAGATTTTGCACAGTTCCATGACCTGGGGAATATTGGCATGTCACACTGCTCGTCCTGATTTTCAGAACCTGAACTTTGTTTAAACTGCGAAGGGCACCACGTGGCGTGCCATAGGGTGCTACTGCTTTGCTGCCGCTCAAGTAGATGTTCTGCCCAAGAGGCAGCTTTCTCACCAGTAGGCGCATCTTTCTCAATGCTAATGGTAGTGAACCGCCCACGTTGAGAAAACTCGCCAGGAAGCACTAGGGGATGCAAATTCTCGCTCGCCAACTTAAAGAGGAAAAATTCCATCACGTGATGGAGTTTTGTCTAAACTCTGCTGGTGGGAACAGTAAATGTCACCTCTTTACTGTCTATCAATTTGTAAATTTCATTTTCTTAATTGTAGAAATAGTTTGTGTATTCTATTGCTATTATTGGTGATTAGAAATATATTTACAAAATAGTTAAAGGAATGTTTATATATCAATAATTTTATTAACTCCTTTGTATTGTTGTGGGCTTCAATATGGCCTGTGCTCAAAAGCATCCATCTTGACTTCCACGTTTAAAATGTACATATTTTTACACAACTAATTTTGACATGCCTTGTACGTGCATGTTAACATACTCAGAAAATATTCTGCTTACAAGCAGATGTCTTCAAAAGCATTTTGTCACAACACTTTTTGTTCAAAGATAGCGTACACTGAGCATGTTGCCCTTGCATTTTTGGAAAGACAAACACACACATCAGCATTGTACCTCTGACCCACTGAAAATAGGACCAGGCTTTTATCATATAAACTGCCTCTGAGCCACGTTCCATGAACGTTCGCCCTTGACTGAGATCCATCCCTGCTGACTCCATTTCTGCAAAGGATGGCGGCCTGTTCTACACCAGACTGGCTTCCTAGTACATCACACACAGGTAATGGGGAATTAGGTTGCTTCAAGCGTTCTGGCAGAACGTATTTCTTACTCTGCTCTCTATAGTGTAGGTAGAGTTAGGTAGGATTATCATTATAATACATATTCATATATTCATATAATTACTGCAAAGTTATAACGGTTGAATTATTAATCTTATTCACCATTCTTGTAATTCTGGTAGGAATGCTTTTTTCCTTCTACTAATAAATGCAGCTCAGGTTTTTTACACAAGAATAACATTGACTCAATAAATGTTTGAAATGCAAATTTGTGTATTTCTTGTGTCTCCCTTTGGGCATGCCTAAGTAATAACGAAAGGGTAGATCTCTTCCCATGATTTCCTTGGGGGAATTAGAGTGGTCCTATTCTGATGTTGTAGACACCATTTGGTACCCTGTCAGGTTAAGGGTCCCAATGGCGCATTGTGAGCTAATCAGAAATTGGGCTTACATACTCTGATTATATGAGCGGACTCAGTCCCCATATTTTGACATTTATGTTATCTAGAAATGGAGTCCTATTTCATTAGAAAGAACCGTACAAGATGGCGCTACCAATGTTATAGTTCAGGTACCTATTTATTGGGTCTCCTCAGTGGTACTAACATGTGCCGAAAGCCCCTAATCACCTTATATGGAGACATTTGTGATATTGGGTATTAATCCTCCACAGCTAAATAGGAAACCCTATTTTTGTTTGTAGGTTTTCAAGTTGGAACTTTTAAAAGGATCATTCCCTATAGTTTTTCCCTTCTCTGAATTCCATTAATTAAAATGGCGAATACAGTACTAGTTGTCATTTCACTAATATGCAGACATGCAGCAACACAGATGGTACTACAACAAGGGCTTCCTTCTACAGGGAGAGATATTACCTTCATGGGAGGGATCCACGAAGCGTAAAAAACAGATGGTCTATTCATGGGTCACTTTTCCTGCAGCAGATGCCAAAACACATTTCTTTCATTCATACACAGCAGCTGTGATTCCAGGCCAATAAAGAACCATTAAAGATTTAAAAATATCATTAACGTGTAAGGAACATATAAATTGGATCCAAGGTGCCCTAAAACATCTGCTAAACGATGTACAACTGGGTCCCATTAGCAATGACAGGACAACATGGCCAGTTTTAGCTGGCTATACACCAAATCCAGCATTAGGAACACTCACAGCCATAGAGCTTCATGCTCTTTACATGGGTCTAGTTAGACTGTTTAGATGTTTAACACAGTCCATTATGCGAACAATAACAACAATCCCAGTGAGGGCTCTTCAAGCTGTGGAGCTGCATTTAGAAATGCCTGCAATTAGTCCAGAGGCTATTAATGCAATTATTAGTAAGATTCCCACCAGACGGGAGGGAATTCCATTCTGGACTGCACAAAAACAAACCAGCAAACACAGTATTTCCCAACATTGGACCCCAAGATAAAATAAAATTCTCACAATGTACCTATCACTAAGGATGGTTCCTGCGGTAGACAAATGTGCCACTTGTGGCGCAGTTTTTTCTGCAATATATACCATAACACATGGTACAATATCCATAGCTGTTTTGTCTCTTGTGCTAAAACAGATGAAAATGGGGCTGCTCCTGCCCTAGATTTGGGGATGAAACTTATTCGCCAATATGGTACAACAACATTAAAGGGGAAACAGCATTCTTGGCAGTACGCAATGCTTCGCACAGGTTCTGTTAGTGGATCAAGAGCGTGAACTACCAAAAATGAATGCTGAAACCTAGACATCTATAGGTCGAAATAATTTAGGGATCAGACCAAAAAATCTCCAACTAAAGAATAATTCTGCAAAGGATAACTCGAGACAGCAGCAGAGTCTTCTAAAATACACTGGGATAAACAGAAAAATAAAGAAAAGATGAAGTCAGGGGGTGGATCTCCCCAGAAAGAGTCCACTGAAAAGTGCAACAATCTAGATAGCTGTGTACCAATTAAACACCTGATATCTATCAGTATACTTACACAGGTCCTTCTCATTCCTTTCAGGAAGTATCTAAAAAATGCACAGAGAGAGAAGAACATCAGAGCACAGATCAGAAGAGTATGTAAAAATGAAAAAAGACTCGCAATACTCGCCTGACATCATAAAAAAGGAAGAAAAACTTCCACAACAAATGACTCAATTAAAAAAGAAGAAAGTGACAAGAATTTCCCTCAAATATGTCATACATATTGAGGATGCTGCTTCGAAACAAGGAGTGGGCACTGACACTGTTCGATAGCGCAAAAGGGGTCATGATAGTTCACCGGAATCTTTAAGAGTTTCTGAGGGTGAGGGCATCGAATGATTTTGTACAGGTGAAAACACCGTATCGAAGGGTGAGCTCTCCAGATAAACTATATGATAGGGACATCCAAAATGAGGGTGAGATACCCCGCACCATTAAAGTAATTTCTGGAAAAATGTAACACTTACATGTGACATCCTCCTGGCTGAAAGAGAGTGGCCTCCTGAGTTTGTTTGGAAAGTCCCACAAGGGGAAGACATAATAATACAGTCTTTTTCCCTCCTTGTTCCTGACAGAGTAAAACATGCATATGCCATGGAGTGGGCCCTTGCATAAGCCAGCATTATACTGCAACCATGTAGGTCAGGATCAAGATTCACCTTATCATGTCAATCCTTTAAAGTCCAGTAAGCAAGTGCAATCTCAATAATCTATTAAATATGAATCTAAATGCCCAGTTAGAGAAATTCTAACTCAACGTGAATATCAAGGTATTATAAATCCTTGTAGATCGCCAAATAAACAATAACTTGTTCCAGTAGCGGAACCAGATCATTCATACCACTTAGTCTTATACTGGAGACATTTAAACACTCATACACGCACATTTGCAATACAAAAAGCACACAGCACAGCACTTATGAACAACATTGTGCACAAAAAATATAAAAGAGCATTAGACATTTCAAATGCATTCTTCTGCCACACCTTAGCATCTGAAAGTAGGGATTGATCTGCGTTCACCAATCTAGAGTCACATATTAGATTTTGTGGACTACCTCAGGGGTATAAGAATAGCCTAGGTTTGTTCAGGTTTGTTCTTTGCCCTTGTAACATCAATTCTACGAGAAATTGACATAGAAGCAATGTCATATGTCCATGACATACACCTTATGGATGATGACTTAAACACACATCTAGCCAGAGTAGATTGCATTGTCATGAGATATGCTGATAATGGCTACAAATAAAACTCCCAGAAAACAAAAATTGACCATCTCAGTGTCCTCTTATTGGGACAAGTTATCAAATGAAGTTAAAAGTTTAGTACCACATTTATTAGAGTAATGTGCACTTCTACAGCCACCAAACACAATATAAATGCTACACATTTTGGACTTTCGCAGCTAGAACATACATACCAGACTATGCACAGCAGGTAAAACTATTTTATGATTTAATTCGTCCAGACTTCTCAAGCCTACGTTGGATACAAGAACATACACAGATTCTGAGAACACTGCAAACGGACATCTTTGCATCTAAACATTTACATACCTGTTAACACCACAAACTTGGTGGTCCACGTAATTGCGAGGAACAGAGGCAACACATATGTCACTTTCAATGAAGGTGATACAGTACCAATAGCGTATACACTGCATCTATATTCCAATGCAGAAATGCATTTTGCACCTACTGAAAAATACTGACTGCAACTTACATGGCACTTATAAAGGAAAGCTCATTAGCTCAGGGAAAACTCGTTATTGTGGTTCCCCCGATGCAAGCCTTGCTTGATGTCAAAAAAGACAGGGTACCCAGCGCAGAAGCCTTACAACCAAGATGGATACAGTGAGCCACCTCCTTAAACAGCTACTGATGTAGACTATGGGCCTGACTACAACTACAGCAGTCCTTTGGACAGCCGTAGTCTTGGTCAGACCACTGTCCCACTGCGGCACCGTGTGCCACATTAAAAGTGGGGTGATTGGACCGCCAAAGGACCGCTGCACCCGCTGGGGATCCAGGATCCCTTGGGGGTCTCGCAGCAGTCAGAGACAGTAATATGCTGGCAGTGCCACAGCAGGCCAGCCAAGCATAATACAAGTTCCCTCAATGCCACCCTTTTCATGGCAGCGAGACAGCCTCTGGGCCTGGGGGTGCATACAGTGGGACACATTTTGTGCCCCCCATGTAAATATGCATGGGAATCAATGTACAACATGGTGCATTACTTCCCGTGCAGGAACATGCTGCACTGGTCCCATGGTGCTGCCTGTCTAAGGTTCTCCTCTGAGACTTAGACAGGCAGTGCTGTGAGACCGCCGCAGCACAGTGCTCCCACCAAGTATTTGAATCGTAATCTTGCAGGCAGTGTGAGAATGTGCTTCTGTGGCCCTTATGTCCTTGATCCTACACTACAAAAACAAAAGAAAGAATTCCTACAATATGAACAAGAATTCCCTGTAGCTAATGATGTTTTGCCTCTTGACCAGTATGACTTCATTATCTATACTGATAGTTCAGTCCAGCCAGCAGTTGGAACTAAACAATGCTTCTCTGCCACTTGCACAGTGGTACGTGGAGTGATGAGGGATGGAGTCCTTCAGCCTCCAAAAACCTTTACACAATCCATGGGTGATTTTGAATGGGATGAATTGTGATTTCTAAAGTGCACAGCTACCGTCCCAGCGTTGGCAAAGAACTAACGTGCGGGTCATGTAGGCAGTTTTGTCTGCCTGAAGAGCCAGGTTTTTAATGCTCTTTGAAATCCCATTGCTGATTCCAGGAGCAGGTGGGGTGGGAGGGAGTTCTAGAGTTTTGTAGATTGTACCGCAAAAGATCTACCGCTCAATCAGGCTTTGCAGAAGCGTGGAACTTTATGAGTCACAGATTATAGTTGGATCTCAAGTCCAGCTTTTGATGGTAAAGACGCAGCCTCTTCTGGAGGTACTTAGGTCCCGAGCTTCTAGTGGCCCTAAAAGCAAAGATCAGTGACTTGAACTCGATTCTCCGAATTACAGGGAGCCAATGTATCTGTCTCAGATACGGAGAGATGAGGTGACACAAAGGTACCCGCCTGATCAATCTTGCTGCAGTTTTTGGGCTAATTTGCAGCCTACAAATCAGGTATGCAGGTAGCCTCAAATATAGTTTGTTTGCATAATAGTCCAAGTGAGAGGTAACCAGAGCATAGACCACTGTCTTCCGATGTTCCTCCGGCAGGAAGTGTATGAATTTCCTTATTGACCTCATCTTCCAAAAACATGTAGAGGATATATGTTGTACCTGGGTGGAGAAAGAGAGCTCCTTATGCAGCCTGATTCTCAATTTTCTGGCTGACTCTGAGGGGATTGGGGGTGAATTCATTTCTGATGGCCACCAGAAATTGGGCGGGGGGGGGGGGGGGGGGAGACCTGGCTAAAGAACCATGCTCCACTTTTTTCTGCATTTAATTTCAGAGAGTTCATATTCATCAATACCGAGATGTTTTTTAGGCATACCTTAAAATTGTGAAAAGCCTCCACTGTGTGTCCTTTAAAAGAGAACACCAGTTGTGAGCCATCCATGTAGGAGATCACTTCCACACTCAAAGATTCAATCAGAGTAGCCAATGGGGTGAGGTAGATGTTAAAAAGCAATTGGCTAAGTGCAGAGCTCTGCGGTACCCGCATCGCAAAGGTTTCTGCGATGAGAGAAAAGGGCAAAGAAACACACGTGTTGGCAGCAATTCTCCAAGAATGATCATAGCCAGGACAATACCATGCCACACACTCCCACCTGATATAATCTCCTGAGCAAGATAGGGTGTGTTACCATATCAAATGCTGCCAACAATCCAGCAGCACCAACATGGCAGACGCGCCTTGGTCAATGGACTCTCGTATTGATTCAGAGAGTTCTAAAACAGCTGTCTTTGCGATATGGCCAGCTCTGAAGTCTGATTGGGAAGCATGTAGGACACCATTTGTTTCTATGAAGGTTACCAGTTGCTTATGCACAGTCCTCTCTAAACGTTTGGCAGGGGCATGTAGCAAAGAAATAGGTCTGAAGTTACTTAGAACCCCAGGATCAGCCTCTGTTTTCTTTAAATACAGGAAGTAGGAACACATGCTTCCAAGCCTCTGGGTAAATACCTGATTTTATGGAGAAGTTCCAGATCTGATTAAGTATGGGGTTTATCCTGTGCACCAGCATACTAAAAAAGAGGGCAGAGCAGGGATCTCCGGGGGAGCCTGATTTACATCTCAGTAGCTCAGCTAGTGATTCCTCAATAGGCAGAGGGACAAAATATGACAATGAGGTGTAAGTGTTTGGGAATGGCAGTGGAGTAGAGGGTTCCAAAATCCAACAAGTTTGAGCAGAGTGCCGAATAGGGAAGAAACGTGTGGTCTAAGGCTATAGGGTTCGTAAATGATTTTGCAATCTTTAGTTTACTTTGTCAGAGCTGTATGCACTCTCAATGCAGTTGGTGAAATATTCCTGCATCTTGCAGCGCTTCAGCCTGTGACATTTTTCAAACCTTCGTTATATAGGTCTCTGTCACCCTGATTAGAGGACTCTCTCCTAGTGCATTCACTCTTCTTGCAACAACTCTTCTTCCTTCTTAGTTCCTCAGAGAACCAATGGGTGGAAGGTTTGGTTCTTTTCATAGAGGCTGGCCTTAGAGGTGCTACTGTATCTAAGGCAGTCATGACCCATTCGTTGAAACAGGAAGACTCATTGTCTGGGTCGCCTGTCACCGGTGGCAGAGACTCTAAAAGTAAAGGCCCCAAGGCCTCTGTGGTAACTTTTCGCCAGTCCCTTTTCCTTTCAGTGTTTGTCTTAAATGCTGAGGGCTTAGCCTCTAGAATGAAGGTAAATGGTACCAGAAAGTGATCAGTCCAAGTCAAGCATAGGGGAATACCCACTCTAAGGTTTGCGTTATCAGAAACAAATTAATTCTAACATGTAGCCCCCTCTATGAGTAGGTGCAGAGACCAGTTGCCTGAGGTTAAGGCCATCCAATGTCTCCAAAAACTGGGCTGCCTGGGTGCATCTATGGTCATCTGCATGTAGAGTGAAATCTGCTAAGACTGTTAGTTTGACGTACTATAGAGAGCTGAGCGATAATATCGCAAAGCTCTGACACGTGAACGGAATGGCATTCTGGGGTTCTATATAGTAATAACCCAGCCAAGGAGATGGATGGAGAGGATCTGATGCAAAAAGAGAGAGCTTCAATATTCCCAGTGGGATCCAATCTCTCTGAGCTAATCTCCCACCCGTCTCCTAGGACAACTGCAACTCCACCACCAGTCCTATTCTCCCCTCTGTTGTCACAAACTATCCCAAATATGAGGGGGGGGGGGTGGCTAGCATTATTTATTTATTTATTTAAAATATTTATAGAGCGCGGCTGTCACCTGGCAGGTATCCTGGCGCTGGTAGCTACTCCGGGGGTTTATTGCCGGGGGGGGGGAAAAATGACTGTGGCTGGCCGGTCTAAAGGGGTGAGGGAAAGAGCCATGTTTTGATTCGTTTCCTGAAGGGAAGGAGATGGGGGATTTGGCGGATATCGACAGGCAGACTGTTCCACAGCTTGGCAGCAGTTACTCTGAACGGTCTTCCCCCCGTCCTGGCCTTCTTACATCTGGGCACTCTCACAAGGCAGGCAGTTGTGGACCTGAGTGTTCTGATGGGGGTGTACCAAGAGAACAGATGTTGAAGAGGTCTGGGTCCTGCACCGTGTAGTGCCTTAAAGACCAGGCAGAGGGCCTTGAAGGCAACGCGTTGCTTCAAAGGCAGCCAGTGCAGCTCGGCCAGTGCAGCGGTGGCCGAGGATCTCCTGGTCCATCCAAGAGCCAGTTTGGCTGCCGCCGACTGAACTCGTTGGAGTCTGTCCAGTAGTGTCACAGGAGATTCAAGCAGCAGGGCATTACAGTAGTCAAGGCGACTAAGAATAGTACACCTGACTACTAGTGCTCTGGCGGAGGCAGGTAGCAAAGGCACGACCTTGCGCGGCGAGCGCATAAGGCCAGAGCAGGTAGCGACTGTTCTTGAGACCTGCGTTTCCATGCTCAGTTGGTGATTAAGCATGACGCCCAGGTTGCGAACAGTGGTGACAGGTGACGGGTTGTTGGAGTTTTCCGGGAGCCAGAATTCAGCGGGCAGAGGGCGGGGTATACGACTCGCAGGGCAGAACAGCACCTCGGTTTTCGAGGCGTTGAACTGAAGGGAGTTCTGATGCAGCCAGCTCGCAGTGTCTCTTAGACATTCATGGAAGGCTTGCAAGGATATGGAATCTTCGCCTTCCCAAGAGAAGAGGAGCTGGGTATCGTCCGCATAGTTTACTGTGGTCATGTTATGTGATTTAATTAACGTGACCAGTGGATTCAGGTAAACATTAAAAAGAATCGGACTGATAGATTGAACCCTGGGGGACACCGTGAGGGACAGGGGAAAAAACCGATTGGAAGGGAGGGAGGGATACGGCCTGTTTTCTTTCGCTGAGATAGGAGTGAAACCAGATCAGGGCCGTGCCGTCGATCCCTGCCTCTCTCAAACGCTCGAGCAAAATCCCATGATTGACAGTGTCGAATGCGGCAGACAGGTCTAATAAAATCAGGGCCACGGCTTGGCCCCTGTCTGCACGCATTCGGAGCTCCTCCATGGCGGTGAGCACAGCAGTTTCAGTGCCATGGGCTGGGCAAAAACCAAATTGGAATTCGTCCAGAATGTGGTGCTGCTCGAGGTGGGCTGAGAGGCATTTACTGACCCAACGTTCGAGCACCTTCACCGGGAAAGGTAGGAGTGATATGGGGCGGAAGTTGGATAAACATTCTGGGTTTAGCGTGGGTTTCTTTAGTAGCGGGGTGATAAGCGCTTGCTTCCAGGAGCGGGGGACGAAGCCGCAGCCGAGGGATTGATTACAGATCATCCGGAGAGTGTCAAATAGTTCGTGCCCACATGCTTTCCAGATTTTCGGAGGCAGAGGATCAAGGGGGGATCCTGAGGTGATGCCCTGTGCAACTTTTTCAAACTCGGTTTGAGAGATAAGGGGGAAAGCCAGTAGCCTATACGTAGAAGGGCAGGTTGACCTCAGAGAGTCAGAATTGGTGGGGCTGACTTCGGGAAGGATGGGAGAAGTGTGTGACGGGGGCGTTGCCAGATTGATGATGATGTTCTCAATTTTGTCAGTAAAAAACTGAGCAAGGCTGTCACAAAGGGACTGAGATGGGGGAATGGGGTTCTTAACGCAGTCGGGATGTAAGATGTTGTCAAGGATCTGAAATATACTTTTTGGACTGTTGGCCGCGTTGGCTATGGTAGAGCAATAGTAATTCGCTTTACTCTCTGCGATGGAGAGTTTGTAGTCACGGAGTGACTTTTTCCAGAGGATTTTATTGTTGTTACAGTATCCGTGTCTCCACTTTCTCTCAGCCTGTTTGCAGGTAGATTTGAGGGTTTTCAGAGAGTCATTGTACCAGGGAGCGGGTGCTCTACCTTTAGGTTTACAAAGTTTAATAGGGGCAACAGAGTCCGCGATGGAAGTGATTCTCGAGCTAAGGGATCTGTAATTGTCTTCCACCGAGCTGGTGGAGGAAAAACTTTCCTCCACCTCAAAGACTTTGGTGGAAATGCTGAGTTTTTCTAAAGCTTTCCAGTTCCGATAAGAGAATTGTGGTGGCGAGTGATTTATGGGCTTACTTGTTGTGGCGTTATTGATGTACAGTTTGATGAGCGAGTGGTCTGTCCAGCTCATGGGTAGAATGTCGCCTACTTGAGTTAGACCCGGGGTCGAGAAGATAAGGTCAAGCCGGTTGCCTGCGGAGTGAGTGGGGTCCTTTATCAGTTGGTAAAGCCCCACACTATCACAGGACAGCAGAAGGTTGTCTAGACCTGTGTCTAGGCTGCCGTTTGGCCAAAGATTGAAATCTCCTAAGAGTATAAGTTTATTATGAGAGGTTGCCATGTTGGTGATAATCGTGAGGAGTGCTTGTTGTTGCGAGAGAGAAAAGGCCCCAGGTGGACGGTAGCAGATAATCACCGTGAAGGTGACTCCTTGGTGGCAGTTTATAGTCAAACCAAAGAGCTCGGTTCCGGGAACGGGATCTATGTCTAAGGTGTTCATTTGCCACGAGGCTCAGAAGATGACGCCCACTCCGCCACCGCGGCCTTTGGGTCTGGGGAGATGAAGAATATTAAAGTTTAGCGGGCAAGCAGCTGCTAAATCGGTCTCACAGTTTGCATGTGTCCAGGTCTCGGTTAGGAAGAGTACATCCAGATGGTGTGAATCTATAAGGAGATTGATTTCAGTGGCATGCTTCGGTAAAGATCTGACGTTCAGAAGGCCTCCTACAATTAGGTCCTTGTGGGTAAAGTCAGTTACAGGAGAGGCAGTTTCTTCATTAGGCCATGGTTTGAACCTTCCTTTAACCAGGTTTACGTTAGGAACATTATGTCCCAACCGTTTGTATCTAGGGAGAGACAGATATCATCAGCATGCTTCTGGAGAGATCTACAATTAATTAGGCAGCTCTGACTGCCAGCTGATTGTCAGTGCACAGCTGGCTGAACTCAGAGCTCTTATTCTGACACTAGAAAATACAAATCCTGAATTCCCCACACTCATAGTGTGCGATTTGTATTATTGTGTCCAGGCTCTTAATGAGCACCTACTCTATTGACTCCTGCATGGTTTCAGAGACTCAAAAGGGAATGCTACCAAGCATAAATTGCTTTTGGGAAAGGTTGATGAAACTGCAAAGATAGCAGTTCAGACTGCTGTTGTAGCTGCAATTACTTGATGTTCCCATATGAGAGTGGATAGAGACATCATGGTAGCTGTCACCACTTAAAGCTGTGGCACTCTGTTACCTAAAAAATATTTGACAAAATACTCCTACCTACTGAGTGTGCAAAACAAACGCTTTGCTCATATTCCTAGAGTAGGGGATCGAGTGATCCCAAATTCAGACCACAGGCTAGAATCAATCATTGCTGCTCATGAGGGGTTAGCTTCTGCCGATGCAGGTGTAGCTGCAACAGACTCACTACTAGAGCAGCGCACTAGTTGGTGGCATGGTCTATACAAACATATTAAACAGTATGTCCTTAGCTGTGACATTTGCCAACCAATAAAAGCTTCCAAAGCAGCACCGCCACCACAGACACGTCTCCTAGTTTCAAAAAGCCCTTGCATTGTGTGTACCTCGACCTCTGTGGACCATTAAACTCGTATGGTTCCTATAAACACATTCTATTAGCAGTGAACTCATGTTCTAGATTCCTAAAGGCAGTCGCGGCCAGCATGACTCGTGGGTGGTGGAGCGGGGGTCGGGCAGGGAAAGGGTCATGGGGGATTAATTTTAAATAAAAATAAAAACTTCCCTTCAGGCTCGCGTCAAGTCATCCTCACAGGAAACAGCCACAGGCAGCCTCTCTCCCCTTCCCTAAGCCAATCACTATGCTGCAATCACAGTGTTGTGATTGGCTGGGATCCCGACCGCACAGGCGTCTATAGGAATACTGTTTTCTCCATGTAGGCTGCATGCAGCCTACATGGAGAGAAGGGAGAGTATGCATGACTGGTTTGGTCAGCCCTGGCACCGACCAAACAGTCAGCGCCCACAACATTGGGCTAGCCACTCCTCCACTAGACTCCAGCAGACCTGCACACCCGCCCACCCCAACCAAACCCTTCTTCTGCTTTCTCACAGTGCAAGAAGCAGAAACATAAAATGGTATTTAAACCATTTTATGTTTCTGCTTCTCACACTGCAAGAAAGCAGTTGGGCAATGCTCCTCCACACACATGGAGGGGCCGCCCCTGCCTATCGGTGTAGCCACAGTGATCGGCTGATGCTGAAACTGTTCTAAAAGATTTGCAGGTCTTCATCGTGACATATGCAGTAGCTGCATTCCACTCAGACCAGGGACCAGCGTTTGTCTATAGGGCCTACTGGGATACCATTGGCACCCTGGGTGTGGCTGTGCATTATTCCTCCCCGTAGCCTCCTGAGGGAAATTTGACAGTGGAGAGGAAAAACCGTGACTTAAAACAGTTTTTAACAGCTAGTCTATTAGGTTCAGGTCATTGTTGGATCAATCATCTGTACGGAGTCCAAAGACATTTAAATCTGCCTAGAAGGTTCTTGGCTGGCTTGACTCCCTATGAGGTCCTGTTCTGCATCCAGATGTCCATTCCAGATATTAATAATCCAGGAACAGTGGTGGCATATACACCTTTTGACATTAATGAATGTTTGACTGTCTTACAGGAACTCAAAGACTTCTGAGATGACCATTCAAATGAATACCTGAAATGTTCTGCCACGGATTAAGTGAAGGTTCAACCAGTAACTCCTGGCTGGATTCCACAGATTGGGGATCTAGTTTGAGAAAAGATTGTTGAGAAGAAGGTGTTTGGACCATCATACAGAGCACCCTTGTAGATCCAGGCAGTTCAAAATAACAGAACAGTGCATTTGCCACCCCTTGCTGGTTTTAAAAACAAAAGATTTGTCTAATTTGACCCTATAAAACCACACCATTTGACTAGTCCTACATGGTAGGCCATGAGGGCTCCTGAGTAGCTACTTGTCTCCTCTCTATATTATAAAGGAAATCCCTCTACAAGCATTAAATATAGTGGAAAAGTTCACTCCCCAGTAGGGGATATCAGATACTAAAGTTCTACAACTTCCTGTTATTACTGCTAACAGAGCATGCTCACTATATATAAACTCACACTCTTCGACTTTAACAATGAAATTGTTTATAATGATCCACCTTTGGTGGTGTCTACCAGTTCTGCTCTACTCCATGAGGTTCCTGTTGGGGTAGTTTACCAAAATGTATGACTTTTCTTTGGATTCGTCAGACACACCATTGAATGGGGTTCTTGCATTTATTTTTTGACTAAAACAGACTTACTTGATTTCATTTTGGATTTATATTTTGATTGCCATTTCATTACTTTTCCTTTTCATTTGGATTGGATTTGTGACATTTTTCTTTTTGCTCCTAAATGGAAATTATTTCTGAGATCGTTCTGTTGAACTGGTAACCAATGTATTGAAGCCCCATTCTTCTTCCCATAAAGTGTGAAGAGTCCTGTCCCTTGTAAACAATTTTGCATTTCCCGTCCCAGATGGCATTGTTTGGGATAAGGTGATGTTTGACATTTTTGGTTCCATTCAGAATTTACAAATTCTATATGTATTCAACATTTCAATGAGTGATGTAATAATTTCTGGCAGCTTATCTGCTGATTTGGATGTAAATGCTGTGAATCTATGCTTTCTGAGCTACAATATTATGCTGTAGCTGAAAGTGAAGATATGTATAATGGAACAACTAATTATGGTGAAATGTTCTGGTATCATCAAAATGCACACCATTTTTTAAACAGAGCTAGTTCTCCAAATGCAGTTTTTAATTACACACAATGGAAATATTGCCCAAGACTAGCAGTGGGTAGCTCAAAAATGTACCTGCAGAAGTTTGTATATTTTTCTGGCAACAACCATGGAGAACAAAGCAAACACTGGGGGTGAGTATCTGAAAAGTTTCAGCACTCCGTCCATCATCTCTTTCTGATTGCTTTGTTCGCCCTAAGTTGGAGGGTATGCCTAGATGTGGGTCCCTTGCTCACTTTGGCACTGGATTTAAGCTAGCCTGGCTGATGAAGGGTGTTACCCAGAACCGATCCCAGGATGCTTGTTTCCGGTTCAGGGACGACCTGACTTGGCAGTTCTGGCTGGACTTTCCCATGAAGCACAGAGTCAAGACTGATTTGCATATAGCTGTGTCTGAACTGAGGTAGCGAAGTGAGCTAATGGATTACGATGGATTCAACCCAGATCTATGACTGGGGATGAGTGTCTGAAAAGTTTCAGCGCCCCGTCCATCATCTTCTTGTGATTGCTTTGAACAACCATGGAGACCCAGTGTCTTATTATTTTCAACTTTCTCTTACACAGCAAAGAAAGATTTTCTTACTGACACAACATTGATTTATTTAGTTTCTTTTATTTCCCAATTAGCCATACAAGGAAATTAATTTTGGAAAGACAATATTGATTTGGAATTAGTTTGGGGAATGAAAGATTGTAATTTCCAGGTCAATGAAGCTTTGTTTAGCCCAGGCCTAATACCAAGACAAATGATTTTTTCTGAACAAAGCAGTACAACAAACAACATGCCAGGGTTCGCTAAAATTAAGGACATGAATACACCAAGCATTCCCTCCATTGCATATTTTGATAATTGGCAACAGTTTACAAATTACACAGAGGAACATCTCAACAACATGATACAGAATGGTACATACAATTCTTCGCATTCCTGTTGGGATGGGTGGCAAGTGTGGCTATTAGACACCGATGGTTGTCATGCGCATTTTCTAGACAACAAGAAGGGTTTGAAAACAAACAGACCAGACTCACTTTACGTGCAGACACAACACTCATGAGTGGTTACCACTTACAGTGTGGAAAAGTTATGCCAGCAATGTTTACAACATTCCACTTTAGATGCAGTTAAGGTACGCTTATCTCTCCTTTCTAATGACATGGATGGAATGGATTTACTGTTAGGTCCTAGAACACAACATCATAAACGCTTTCTACATGCAGTATACAATGAACTTTGGAAAGTTTCACAGCAGGAAACTGCTAAGCTGATACGAGAAACTAACAGGGCTAATTTGGGGAGGGCATTGTCTGTTGTTGATAACGGCATGACCACATTATCAACTAGAAATTAATTATCTGACTAATATTGTGTCCTCAGAAATTGACATCATCCAAACTGACGTGTCTCTTTAACAACATGAACAAAGTCAGCTTAGATCAATTATGCAGTTGAGCTGCACATTTCAGACTTTAAAATCTGTTTGCATGCCTTGGATATATCTAAAAGGGACTGATTTATTTTTGCCTTATAATTTGACATAATCACAAAAAATGAAGGCAAAAAAGGACACAACTTACGCAATGTTAAGTATTGAGCATTTAGAGAAATTACTCTTCACAGTTACTGAAACGCCAAATGGTTAACCCACGGATTTATATCACTGCCAAATTCTATGTTTCAATTTCACATCTTGTTTGAAACATTTACAAGTGGACAAATAAATGGCATTAGAGGAGAGATTTCTACATGAAACACGGGTCCTGCCTTTCAATATCGATGTAGGAATGGGGAACTGAAGTACTTCTCAGCGGAAACAAATGCAACACTTTGTTTGGCCACTCTCTTGTTTGTAAAGACATCGCACTTCACGCTGCCTGTAATTTGTCTATGGTCAATTTAGTCTGTTATCTGAAAGGTACCCTAGCTGCCTTGATTCGGTCGCCATTCAGATTGTTTTCACATGGAAGTTATTAGATGTTGAATGACCAAGGCTGTTGTGGGATGAAACCGGGAGCATCCTATGTGGTGACAGTTTTCAGGGCTGTGACTTGCTGTGATGACATGTTATTTCCACATGCACATACAGTCAGAGAAGTGGCAGTATGACCTTCCATAGTTATCTTTAACATGAACTTTGAAAAGTTGAGCAGACTGAAAGCCTTATTGTTTAAGAAGGAGATGTCTTTAACATTTGCTAGAGAAACGTTTGATCTCCATGATGCAAGGTCTTCCTCTGAAATATAATTACTGCTATGCACTAACCTTTCCTCAATATTTTGGAGATCTTGTAAACCACATATTTAATGCAACTAATACTGTGGGAGTAGTACACTTTTTTAAAGCATTTTGGTCTGGTTTTGAAAGCACGTTCTAGACCTTCTTCAAATTGATTCCATCTTTTTATACACTCCCTTTTTGTAAGTATTTTTGGAGACATACCACTAGTGTTATTCTTGATTGTTGTCATTTTAATTCAGTTTTTGCTGCTCCATATTGAATGTTCCACCTCAAGGCCTAATGATGATGGAGCTACAATATGTCCTTCTGTCTAGTGAAGTAATGATGCAATATTTTTGTGTGTCTTTACTTCAGGAACTAAATGACAACTGGTCCTTGGTCTTTTGAACTGTATGGTTATATTGTATACCACCTGTGCTTCGCTGTCTACTATGTACTTTTGAGTGTGCTCTAGAAACATGCCTTGGAATGCCCCACTTTCAATCTATGGATATGCAGATGAGTTCACTTTGTGCACATCTTCAGTTTTGTCCTATGCAATTGCCTTTGCTTCAAGATGCATATTACGAGCCTTTAACAGTACTTTGGCTCCTGGATTCATGGATCTTGTCCCCTCCTCTATGGCTATACTATCAGTTGGCACACTATCAGGACCTGCTGATTGGATTTAACTTTCGGTTTGGGCAAGAACGTAAACATCGTCTGTGGAAGCTGGTTCCCTCATGGTTTCTAATGACTCTCAGGACAGTGTAAAGTATTCCTGGAGCATCCTGAATTTTTATTCTGCTCCTTTTAATGCTCAACTAACTTTTGTACATTTAGAAATGGCATGTGTTTTCATAGCAATTTTTAAGGCAATTTGGCTTTCAAGTGATTCATTATTAAATACCATTATATTATATTCCTTTTATATTTATTAGGCTTATATACACATCATGTTTAATCTTAGGTTATGTTTTTAAATTTAGTTTGAAGTATGTCTCTCTCCTGCCAAGGAGTGGGTGTTTTGGGGCTCAACAGAGTCAGTGCACAAAAGTGTCCATCTTGACTTGCACGTTTAAAATTGACTTCTTTTTAGACTATTGCATTTTACATGCCTTGCACATACATGATAACATACTCAGAACATGTTTTGCTTACAAGCATATTTCTTTGTAAGCCATTTATCACAACACTTGTATATTTTGTTCAAGGATAAAGAACACTGAGCATGTTGCAGCTACGTTTTTTTGTCGGTTTGGAGACAGCTCAGAATAGGAAAGACAAACACACATCAGCATTGTGCCTCTGACACAGTGCAAATGGAACCAAGCTGTTATTAACTAAACTGCCTCTTGGCCAAGTTCCTCGGAGAAGTACATTGATGGATTATCCTGAAACCTTCGCCCCTTGATCCAGCCCTGCTGACACCAATCCCCATTCTGCGAAGGATGGTGGCCTCTTGTATTCTAGACTGGCTTCTTGATATATCACACACAGGGAATGGGGAGTTAGGGTGCTCTAAATGATGTGGCATAATGCATATGTCACTGCTCTCAATAGTATAGGTAGTGTTAGTTAGGATTCTCATTATGATATATATTCATATAATCCATGCAAAGTTATAATGGTTGCATTATTCATCTTCTTCACCATTCTTGTAAATGCTGGTCCAAATGCTTTGTTTCCTTCTACTAATAATTGCAGCTCATGTTTTTTTTTTTTACACAAGAATACAATTGCTTCAATAAATGTTCAAAGTGCCAATTTGTGTTTTTCTTGTGTCTCCGTTTAGGCATGCCTAAATAATAATGAAAGAGTAGATCTGTTTTCATAGTTCCCTTGGGAGAATTAGAGTGTGCATGTTCTGAGGTTTTGGACAGCAACCGGTACATTGTAGGTAAGGGCTCCAGATGGAGTATCATGAGCGAGTCAGAAATTAGGCCAACACGCTTTCATGATATGAGTGGACTCGGTCCCCATACTTTGTTGTTTATTTTGTCCAGAAGCACAGTTGTACTTAATTTGTAGGAACTGTACAACATAATGATAAAGACATTTCACCCATTTTTATATTTTATTTATTTACTTATTTTTTCAAACATTAATAATTGTATATTTTGTCATTTTATATTATATTTATTGCATGTCACAAAATGTCTATAATATTAAGTAAATAGAACATTTATTTTTGTGTTCATAAAAAATATGTCAATTATATAGTATTCTATGTTGTACATTTTCACCTTTTATTTTACATTGTTTAACAGTCTGTTAACATTTCTTAACTTTTTCAGTTTTAAATATTATTTCATGTTATTTTTTTAAGTTTACCTACGTTTTTTAAATAATAAATGATTGCACATATTATATACTATTATTTAATAAGTTATACTTTATAAATTTTAAACCATTTATAATAATATATTTTGACATGTTTTACATATTTAATATTTTTGAACATTTTCTAATACATTTATTCAACATTTTTACAATATTTCCCATTCATGGAGATATAGTCTTTTTTTTTCTACTTTATAATCGATTTGTGTTATTTTTAGACTATTTTCCTGGAACTAGGTGGCAATAAGGTCCTGCTTTGCATCAGAACAGGAAAGTCCCTATTTAAGGGTTTTGAGGAGGGGAGGATTCAGTGGGGAGGTATATAAGGTAGTTATCGTTTTGTTTGTTAGTTTGTCTATACTTATATATATTACTGTTATTATTTGTCAGTAGTTTGTAGGATTGCATTTCTGTATACTATTATGGACATATTTTGTTAGATGAAGTTATGTTAGTTATGTTTTGATGATCAACTGTTATGTATATGTCAGGGAACACGGGAACCCCGCACTTCCAGGCTGCCGATAATCGCGGCTTGCGGGAGAACCACAACTTCCGCACGTGATGTCCGAGACCGGGGATAAGGCGAGGAATTGGCAGGAGATGCTGCCAATTATTCCTGGTGTCCGGTTCTTAGTGCTGGCCTTACTCAGCTTTCTGAGAGTTCCCTGGTCGGGTAAGGGTGCCATATGGCACCGCTTATTTCTACTGTTTTTCTTGGAGTACAAGGAGGGCGTTATCTCGTACATGCTTGGAGTTCTAATTGTATTAGTGCTCATTACCATATGTTCCCTACGTTGTCGAGTCCTGGTTAGTTTTTCATTGGATGATGTGACCCATGCGAGGGAATAGTTTATCATTTTGGTTACATTTACAATTGTGCAGTGTTTCTCATTTGCATATACCCCGTTGAGGGGCTCTCATTATTTCTTCCCTGTTGGCGAGTCCAGGGCAGTGGCTCGTGCAGGGAAGAACTTTGTAGCCTATAGTAAGGATTGGGCTTGATATACTCAGAGAGTGATTTCGAACTCTCAACTCTTTTCTTTTGTTTATTCATTTATGTTTGCTGGATACCATTATTTGGATTATATGCTATCGCAGGTCAAAGTCTTCCAGATGTGCTTATGATATTATACTGCACCTCATGTTCATGACAACTGTTATTCAAATTGTTGTGCACCTTCTGCTTTCACCTCCACAGGGATGGTCCGAGGCAGGTGATCCTTATTGCTTGAGCTTCTGGCCTTTTCACACTTATATCAAGGGTAGGTGTTGAGATTAGGCCTGGGCCAAAATTCCGTTCCGTTCGCGGAAATTGCGATAATTTGGCATTTTCGCGTTCCGAGGAAAGCGCGAAAATGTCAAAATTTCCGCATTCCGCAGCTTAGCGATAATTTGTTTCTTGCTCGCGCTGTAAAATAATACATTCTCGCATGCGCGCGATCGCCTTACCTGAATACCCGCATTCGCCGACAAGTTTTCCCGATCTGGTCGCGTTCTCCACGAGATGTTGGATTGTTGGTAGCCATTTGCGCTGTCTCGCGACAGTTCGCGCCCGCAGTAACGTCATGCGTCGCGCGATCACGTCTTTCTTCTCGCGATCATGCACCGCGAGACAAGTGAAAACAAGATGGCCGCGCCCGCGAGCAACCGCGTGGGTAAGTTGGTGAGCCGCGACCACGCAGAAAATACCGCAAACGGGCGGGAAAAAAACTTCCGCATCTTCGCGATATTTCCGCGTGGTTACGGAGATTGTTAACATTTTCGCGATAATTTACAAAAGTGAATTTCGCAAATTCCACCCACCCCTAGTTGAGATACAGAAAGTGGTTTCTGCATACTTCAGAGGTTTGGAGGTTAGACAATGTGATAAAGTTGTAGTCTCATATGTTTTGTTTCTTACAGTATACAGTGTAAGGAAATGTGATTACCTGCTCCTCACCCCTTTCAGCATAGCAACATTTTCTTTCTTTACAGGTTAGAGGAAGGCTGGGTCCATCTAGGTATAGTGGGAGTGGTGATAGCCCTTTTTATCTGAATGGTCCAGACTGATGATCTTTTCTCTTGTGTTCACAGGTCTTCCGCCCCGCTGTCCCCATCCTTCCCTTCCCCGCTTGACCATCCAAAAGTCTGCGTGTAAATATATCCAGACTTGGGGCTGTCGAGAGGTGGACCCCTAAGTGCAGCAGTTTGATCCGGAGGATACGTTCAAGCCTGGGATAGTATATGTGTTTTTGGGAGTGTAATGTGTTTTTGTGGGTGGGTTATATATCTTACTTTACAGGTGGTTGGGAGTTTACTTATTTTTCTAAGGAAATTATTTTAGGTTTATAGTAAATCAACGCTTTTTAGTTTTATTTCCTTTCTTTTGGTTTTTAATGGAGCATTTCTTTTTTAATATACCTTTTTGTGCTTTTGTATGGTTCATACATAGTTTGGGTTAATTTCATTTTTACATTATTGTTAGAGCTTTTTGGATAATATGTTTCCTATTTTTGGAGGTTTACTATTTTTTAATACTTGGATACAGAAAGATCTGTAGCTACAGACCACTAAGTCTTATTTATTTTATTTAATTTAATTTTTTGGGGGGAAATGAAACTTTAAAATTTTGTGTTAATATGTGATTGCTATGTGGAATTGTTAGGTTTATGTGTTGTCATTATTTTATGTGATGGACTGAATTTGGTATTTCATTTTTAAGTGGTGATTGTTACATTTTATTTTAAATAATTTATATATAGGTTGTTGAAATGTATATATGTTTTCAGTAATAATTTGGTGAGATAATCCACAAAGTTTCCTCATTAAGCAGCGTTTCTCATTTTTGAAGTAGTTATTTATATTAGTATGCTTTTTATGTTGTTGATTTAATTGTTTGTTTGAGTCTATTCGTTAAAGTTGTTTATATTTTTATTTCAAAATATAGTTTGCTACATTTTAATATGTTAATACGTGTGTATAAGTGTGTGTGTATATATGTATATATATTCACTGTAAAAACACAGGTTTCAGGGTTGTTATAGTTAGTCTGACATTTCTCTCCAAAACCAAGGAAATTCAGCTGTTATAGTTAGCTGAGCTAACTATAACTCATGCCCCCATAATGCACGACAGATGACGTCACATATTACATCAATCATGACATGGTCAGTGACATCACTGATGACATCTCAAATGACATCACTGATGACATCATTAAGTGACTGTGAGTGTTTCTTAAAAGTTTAAGAACATGTATGTCAAGGTGTATTGAAGAATGAGTGGGTATATGAGTGTCTGTATGAATGATTTGTCGGGTGTGTGACTGACTGTATGAGTGAGCGATTAAACATGTCTTAGTTAATGTATGGGTGAGTGACTAATCTGTGTGAATTTGTGTATCAGTCTGTCAGTTGTTGTGTAATTGGCTGCATGGGTTGGTGAGTAGGTACATGAGTGTCTATATGGGTTATTGATTAGTGGTCAGAGTACCTGTATGGGTGCCTGAGTATCTGTGTGGTTGGGTGATGGGCTGTGTGACTCCCTGCATGGATGTATGAGTGGGTGAATTCCTGGGTGTATGGGTTCATGAGTGCATCTGTGAGGGACGGTCTGGTTGAGTATGTGTCCATATGGCTGTGTCGGTGAGTGAATGAATGGCTCGGTGGTATATGGGTGAGTAACTGCATATGTGAAAGGCAGTATATGTGAGTCTTGGAGTATATAAGTGACTTTATGTGTGAGTGAGTAAGTGTGAGAGTAGTTATATGGGTGAGTGTCTGCTTGTGTCAGCGGCTGTATAGGAGAGTAAGTATTTGTTAGTATCTGTATGAGTAGTGAGTGTGTGTGTCTTTCTATATGGGTGAGTAAGTGGCTGTGTAATTGAGTGTTTGGGTGAGTGAGGAAGTGTGTGAGTAGCTTTATGGGTTACTGACAGTGCATGAGTGGCTGTATGGGTGTATGAGTAGACATATCAGCATTTGTATTGGTGAGTGAGTGGCTGTATTAGTACCTTTATGGGTTTGCAAGTGGATGTGTAAGTAGACTATGCATCAGTGAGTGGGTATGTATGTACTGGTATTGGTGTGTCACTAGATATCAAGAATGGTAGTCTGATATTTGGAGTGGGTGTATGAAAGCTTATATTGGGGAGTGAGTAGGGGCATCAGAGATTATGTGGATTAGGTCATCAGTGATGTCATTTGTGGTGTCATGAGTGATGTCACTGACCATGTCATGAGTGATGCAATATGTGACGGACATCATGAGCAGTGCATGGGGGGCACAAGTTACAGTTAGCTCAGCTAACTATAACGGCTGAATTTCTTTGGTTTTGTACAAGGGAAATGGCAGCCTAAATATAAGGTTTTTTAAATAGTTATCCCACACTATAACGTATCTGAAACCTATGTTTTTTTTGTGAATTCCTAAGGTTTTTTAACTTCTAATTCCTAACTATAACGTCCCTGAAACCTGTCATTTTTTCAGTGAATTTATACGTTTTTTTAAACCATTTTATTTATGAAAAGATGTTTGCAACAATGTTTTTCTTTTTTTGGTGTGATTTGCTAGGTATTTTTATAAACTTTTAAAATAATTATAATATTTTTTTGAAATATATAAAACATAGCTCATTAAAGATTTATGGTGTTATTTATTTGAATAATTTTAAATTTTACAAAATTGTAACATTGTTTCTAATTTTGTACACTGTGATATTATATAACATATTTTGAATTCAAAAAGGAAATGTATATATAATTTTTTTGCATATTTTTTGACAATTTTTTGCTAAATTAAATGTTGCATGATTGCTTTAAATAGTATGAAAGATGTTTTGTTCTTTTAATAGGATAAATATCTTCTTTATATATATATATTTTTTAAATTTACAAAAAGGGTCGCGCACCGTACACGAACTGCGACGGTGGGTGCACGGATCCGTTATACGAATATCATTCTAAAATACATATTTAGAACAAATTAATATATTTTTTTCATGAAGAGGTTTATTACTGAGTACATAAAAATAGCAATAAAGAAGTTATAAATTTGTTTTGAAATGTTTTTAACAGATTTCTATGGACGCGATGGTATTGCGCACTGGTCGCTGGTCTACGGGTTGTGTGCACAAATCTGTTCCACAAATCTAAACCTAAAATACATACTTACACTGAAATAGTATATTTTTTAAACAAAGAGGTTTCTTAATGAACCCCAAAAATTAGTGTTTGTGTTCTTGTGCAATATTTTTAAGATGTATAAAACACATTTTTTTGTATGCTGCACAATCGCACACCGGACGCATGGGGGTCGTGAATCCTACTGGCACGTATTTCCGGGGTCGCGTAGGGGTCATGACTCCGGCGTAATTTTTAAAAGTGTGAAATATAAATATTTCAAGTTTAAATTTCTGTTTTGCATAAAGAATTTCCATTCAAATACTTTGAACCACAATATCCTAATAGCAATTTACAGTTTTATATTACATTTAGTACATTATACAGGTTCGCGTCGCTAACGCAATGGGTACATCACCCCTACGCGACTCCTTGTGACATAGAAAGAAAGTTTGTCATTGGTTGATGAGCTTTTCATTCTCTTGGTGTGTGGAACCAACACTTGTTCCAGTCCTTTCATTTTGGGAGTGTCTGCTTTTAAGACTACCTTTTTTGTAGGCTCTACTTATTCTTTTTTTTGTTGTTTTTAATTTTTGAGTTTCAAAAATGGCATCAGCTTTTCCTGAAGAGCAGCAAGAGACGACGGAAGAGGTGGAGGAGCCAGTAGAAAAGTGAAATGAGAGCATTGTATGGGCTTTTTTTACTGTGCCAGGTGGAGAGAAGAAGGTCTATGCTAGGAAGCTGACCTGCAGCATCTGCAAGAAAGTCCTCTCCAGAGGATCAGAAAAGAAGTACTCATGTGACTTTTCTTCAATGAAGAAGCACCTGGAGACTACCCATCCTGTTCATCTCGCACAAGAGATAATGGAGCGCTGGAAAAGAGAGCAAGCTGCCGATGATTATGGAAGTCAACCATTTACTTCTGTAGGGCTTGTAATGACCACTCCACAACCTCTGGTTGTTCCGGAATTGGGGGATGCAGGCATCCATTGTTGAAAGTGCTTGACCACTCTTTGTGTTGGAGAGCTCTCCATCAAAAATCTCCTGAAAGCACATAAGTGCTAAAAAAGATTCTGCGAGTTTTCTTGCTTGTGTTTCTTCATTTAGAAGAAGCAACACAGTTGGACTATTTAACTTTTATTTTTATTTAAAAAAAATCGAAAAACACCTAAAAAATAAAAACAATTCAGAAAATACACATTTTTTTTTTTTAAAAACAACAGTTCTCATGGAACCACCTATACTGGTTAAAAATAGAAATATTGTATGCAGTGAAAGTGATTGCTTGTATAAATGTGTGTGTGATGAATGTTAGAGTTGTGCATAATTAGTGTCTCAGTGAATGGATGAGTGCACGTATAATATGTATGACTGAAAGAACAGTGCTTGGGTGATTTGATATGTGCATAATTAGTGGCAGAGTGAATGGATGACTGTATGCATAATGCCTGAGTTAATGAGTCAGTGTGAGAGTAGTGTTTGAATGATCGCATGAGTGCATTGGTAGTGTCTGGGTCATTGTATGAGTGTATGTGTAGTGTCTGGGTGACTGCATGAATGAATGGGTACTGCTTGAGTAAAAGGATGAGTGCAAGAGTACTTCCTGAGTTTTTCTATGAGTGCAGGTATAATGCCTGAGATATTGGATGAGTGCATGGTTAGTGCCTGAGGGAATAGATGAGTGCATGGGTAGTGATGGAGTGAATGGTTGAGTGTAAGAGTAGTGCCTGAGTGATTGCATGAGTGCATGGGTAGTGCCTAGGAGATTGCATGAGTGCAGAGGTAGTACCTGGGTGTTAGAATGAGTCCATGGGTAGTGCTTGGGAGATTGCATGACTGCATGGGTAATGCCTGAGTGATTGCATGTGTGTATAGGTAGTGCCTTCTTGCTTGCATGAGTTCATAGGTAGGCAGTGCCTGAGTGAATGGATGAGTGCATGGGTAGTGCCTGAGTGAATGGTTGAGTGCAAGAGTAGTACCTGGGTGATGACATGACTGCATGGGTAATGCCTGAGGAATTGGATGAGTGTATAGGTAGTGCCTCCTTGATTTCATGGGTAGTGCCTGAGTGAATGGATGAGTGCATGGCTAGTGCCTGAGTGAATGTTTGAGTGCAAGAGTAGTGCCTGAGTGATTGCATGAGTGCATGGGTAGTACCTGGGTGATTGCATTCATACAGGGGTACTACCTGGGTGATTGGATTCATTTATTTATTTATTTAAGCAACTTGTAGAGTGCACAAATACCCTTGGGTATCTCGCGCTACGGACGGCTGGGCAGAGGAAGGACTGGGAGCGGGTGATTTATTGGTTAAAAAGCCAGGTCTTTAATTGTTTCCAGAAGGTAAAGAGGGTGGGAATGGTCTTGATGTGAAGGGGGAGTGTGTTCCATAGTCTGGCAGTGGCTACAGTGAATCTTCTGTCGCCCCAAGAAGCTTTCTTGGTTCTGGGGACAATCAGCAGGTTTGCTACTGATGAGCGCAAGGGTCTGCTTGGCATGTAGGAACCGAGAGTTTTCTTCAGGAACTCAGGTCCTGTGTTGTGGATTGCCTTGTAGGCAATGAATAGAGCCTTGAACTTGGTTCTACTCCTGATAGATAACCAGTGAAACTGTCGTACCACCTTGGATATTGGTTTAGACTTGGGGTTGCCTGACAGAATCCTTGCCGCTGCGTTTTGCACCAGTGTGTAACTTATTTGAGACTCTTTCCTGGGCATTGATAAGTAGACCATTGCAATAGTCTACCTTTGACATAACCAGCGTGCTGATAAGAGTCCTGCCGGTGCTAGGTGGGAGGAAAGGTATACGTTTTTTTATCATCCTGATGATATGGAAGGATTAAGAGACAACTGCATTTGCATGATGTATTAATGACAACTTGTCGTTGAACATAACACCTAGATTTCTGACCTTTGTGACGGGGAACGGAGGTGAGCCTAACTCTGCTGGCCACCAAGTAGGGGACCAGCTAGGGGAAAGATTACCAAAGATCATTACCTCCATCTTGTCTGAATTTAATTTGAGGCAGTTGTTTGCCATCCAAGTGATAATTGCAAGCATTCCCTCTTGGAAGTTTGCCGTGACTGTCCCTCCATCATTATGAACCGCTAGCACCAGTTGTGTATTATCAGTGTATGAGGTTAGCTACATGTTGTAGGACTTGATGATCCTCGCCAAGTCCAAAACATATATATTAAACAAGGTCGGACTCAGCGATGATCCCTGCGGCACACCGCACAGGCGTGCAAATGATGGGTATTGGAAGTCGCCAAGAGTCACTAGTTGGGTGTGATTCGATAGGAAGGAGGCCAGGAGGGCCTTGGCTCTGTCTCTGATGTCTATGGCTGAGACACGGTCGACCAGGGTTGCGTTGTTGACCGTGTCGAATGCTGCTGAAAGATTCAGCAGCACCAGGACCACGGCACCCCCACTGTCAAGTATCATCCTAATTTCATTGGATGCCTTAATGAGGGCTGTTTCAGTGCCGTGGCATTTTCTAAAGCCAAATTGGGTGTTATCTAGAAGGTTGTTTTCATCGATAAAATGGGCAAGCTGAGTGTTCATCACCTTTTCAAAGATTTTTGCGGGGAAAGGGAGACATGCAATTGGTCTGTAGTTTTTGGTCTCTGTGGGGTCGAGATTGTTCTTCTTTAGTAACGGCTTGATGCCAGCTTTTTTCGAGGTGGAAGGATAGGTGCCTGTCCTGAACATCGAGTTGCAGATGTTTGCTAGGTTGGGGCCTATGATATCGGGAATCAGTTTCAACGTGGTTGGGGGCATGGATCATTAGGGGATCCAGATTTGATAGCAGAAATAAGGTCGATGATCTGATCTGAGGAGACCTGGCTGAATTCCGAAAGAATAGGGGTAGAATTATCATCAGTGGGGCTGGTATCAGAGGGGTTGGGAAAGTTTTTATCGTCGCTAGAGGCGTTGATCAGATTATTGGTCTTGGAATGGGCTGAGAATTTAGAGTAGATATGGCTGACTTTTTCTTGAAAAAAGGTGGCCAGAGAGTTACATAGAGTTTGTGAGGGAATTATGGGAGAGTTGGTCCCTGGTCCTGATAGCTTGGTCACGACCTGGAACAGCTGTTTAACTGAGTCTTGTGCTGTTTCGATTTGTTTGAGGTAATACTTGCTTTTCTCTGTGATTAAAAGGAGTTTACATTTAGTCATTGCCTTCTTGTAGCGGGTTTTTTCTGCAAGGTCGTAGTCTCGACGCCAGCGTCTTTCTAAATTCCTGCATCTTTGTTTCTCCAGCCTTATTGTCTCGGAGAACCAAGGGGTGTATGGTATTTTTCTATTTTTGGAGACATTTTTGAGTGGAACCAAGGTGTTGAAAGCAGTGTGGAGCCATTGTGTGTAGTTAGGTCCGCCAGTTCAGGATCGTGCGGCAAGTCTTGCTGAGTGGACAGCAAGTGGAGTTTGAGGACATGATGGGCAATGCTACCCCATGCCTTGAACTGTTGGGGGGGAAGAGAACTGGGCTGACGGGGGTGTTGCTTTCTATCTGAATATCAAAGAGAACAGCACAGTGGTCCATCCAGGGTAGAGGGAGGACGTTCTCTAGGGTGATTTGCTGGTTATTAGAGAACAGACCATCAAACGTGTGGCCGGCAGAGTGTGTGGGCCTTGTTACTAGTTGGGGAAGTCCTACTGCCTCAAGTTCTGCTAGGAGGACAGAGGTATTGTGGTCGTTGTGGGCTTCAAGGTGATAATTGAAGTCTCCCAAGATGGTGAAGTTAGATTCTCCTGCTAATGGTTCTAATAGATGGCTCATGGCTGAAAGAAATTCAGCTCGTTATCCCGGTGGGCGGTACAGAAGGATGCCTCTGCAGGAGTAGGAGTGAGTGAGTGTTATCGTGAAGATAAAGGCTTCACAGCTCTTAGTGGGGATTAACTCTGTCCTGACTGAGTATTTGACTCGGTAAATGAGCGCCAGTCCTCCACCTTTTTTGCTGGTTCTGTCGAATCTGCAGACACAGAAGCTTTCTGGGGTTATGGTGGAAAAGTCTGATCCGGATGAGGGATCACTCCAAGTTTATGTTATGAATAAGAGGTCTAGTTTGTAGTCATCTAAGAGATTCAGTATTTCGTATTTGTGTTTGGGGAAGGAACGTCCATTTAGAAGTGCAGAGTGAATTGTTCCGTGCTTTGTGGATAGCGGGTGGGTGCAAGAAGGCAATGGCCTTTCAATAGTGTCCAATGTGAATGGGCAATTTGGGCAACAGGTGGTGGACTGGGTAGTTAAAGTCTCCAAGTTGAAACGGGGGCAGATCTGCTTGTCATTAATGGCGCATAGTATGTTTTTTTGTTGCCTGCTGGTGTAGGATAGTGCCTTGCTGTGTGAGGCTTGTTTAAAAATGCCAGGGGGCATGGCCCTGGGTCCGGTCCAGGCGCAGACAGGCGCAGACAGGCTTGCCTTTGGCGTGCCGGCAGCGCGTCCGCTGCACGTAGAGAGAGGCATCCTAGTTTTCGGGGGGAGAGATCAGCTGCTGGTCAGCTGACCTGCCTGAGTCTACCGGAAGTAGTGATTCACTTCCTGTGTGCACTTTGAATTCCCTCCACACAAACCGAAGAATCGGCGGTGGATGGGGGAAATGCGCAGGATAAAACAAGTGAGTGCTGAGCAGTTATAGGCAGGATATATGTAGATACCAGTGACAGTAAAAACAATTTGATTAAAAAAACCTAGTGAATTCTTAAAATGCTCAGGTGCTAAGTTGTGGGAGCCCTTTATCAGGCACTCCTGGTCACAATAAAAGTGCATGGGTAGTGCTTGAGTGACTTCATGAGTGCAAGGGTAATGTCTGGGTGCTTTGATCAGTGCATGGGTAGTGCCTGAGTAAAAGGACAACTGCAAGAATAATGCCTGGGTCATTGCTTGACTGCATGGGTAATGCCTAAGGGATTGGATGAGTGTATAGGTAGTGCCTCCTTGATTGCATAGGTCGTGCCTGAGATAATGGATGAGTGCACGGGTAGTGCCTGAGTAAATGGTTGAGTGCAAGAGTAGTGCCTGATTGATCACAACTGAAAACGGTAGTGCCTGGGTGATTGCATGAGTGCAGGGATAGTGCCTGGGTGATTGGATGAGAACATGGGAAGTACCTGAGTGAAAGAATGAGTGCAAGGCTAATGCCTGGGTCATTGGATCAGTGCATGGGTAGTGCCTCAGGGAATGGATGCATGCATGGGTAGTTCCTGATTCAATGGTTGAGTGCAAGAGTAGTGCCTGAGTGATTGCATGAGTGCATGGTTAGTGCCTTAGTGATTGTATGAGTGCAGGGGTATTGCCTGAGTGACTGGATGAGTGCATGGGTAGTGCCTGAGTGACTTCATGAGTGCATGAGTAGCCTTGGGTTATTAGAGGACTGCATGGGTAGTGCCTAGGACAAAAATGAGCACATTGGTACTGCCTGAGTAAATGGTTGAGTGCAACAGTACTGCCTGAGTGATTGCATAAGTGGATGGGTAGTACCTGGGTGATTGTATGAGTGCAGGTGTAGTGCCTGGGGGATTAAATGATTGCATGGTTACTGCCTGAGTAAAATGATGAGTGCAAGAGTTGTGCCTGAGTGTTTCTATGAGTGCAGGTGTACTATCTGGGTGATTGGATGGTTGCAGACATAGTTCCTGCATGAAAGAATTAGTGCAAAAGAAGTGTCTGGGTCATTGGCTGAGTGCATGGGCAGTGCCTAAGTTAAAACATGAGTACATGGGTATTACCTGAGTGAATGGCTGAATGCAAGACTATTACCGGATTGATTGCATGAGTGGATGGGTAGTGCCATGATGATTGCATGAGTGCATAGGCACTGCCTGAGTGACTTCATGTGTACAAGGGTAATGCCTAGATGCTTAGATGAGTGCATGGGTAGTGCTTGAGGTATAATATCATTGCAAGGGTAGTGCCTGGGTCATTGGATGAGTGCATGGGTAGTTCCTGAGAGTATAGATGAGTGCATGGATAATTCCTGTGTGAATGATTGAGTACATGAATAGTGACTGAGTGATTCTATGAGTGCAGCGGTACTGTCCGGGTGATTGGATGAGTGTAGTGCCTGTGTGAAAAGAAGAATGCAAGGGCAACACCTGGGTTATTCTATTAGTACATGAGTTGCGCCTGAGAGAATGCATGAGTGCATGGGTAGTGCCAGACTGAATGATTGAATGGAACTATAATGCCTGAGTGATTGCATGAGTACAGAGGTGCTGCATGGATGATTGGATGAGTGCATGGGTAGTGATTGACTGAAAGGATAAGTGCAAGGAAAATGCCTGGGTTATTGGCATACATACTGCCTAAGAGAAAAGATGAGTGCATCAGTAGTACCAGATTGAATGGTTGAGTGCATGAATACTGGCTGAGTGATTGCATAAGTGCATGTGTATTTCCTGGGAGATTGCATGAGTGCAGCACTACTGCCTGAGTTATTGGATGACTGCATGTGTAGTACCATAGTGACTTTATTAATGCAAGGGTCATGCTTGGAAATTAGATGAGTGTATGGGTACTGCATGAGTGAATGCATCATTGCAAAGGAAGTGCTTGGGTCATTGGATGAGTACATGGGGAGTTCCTGAGAGAACAGATAAGTACAAGGGGAATGCCCGGGTACTTAGATGACTGCATGAGTACTGTGTGAGTGAATGGATCACTATGAAGAAGGTGCCTGGGTCATGAGATGAGTGCATTGGAAGTTCCTGAGAGAATGGATGAGTGCATGGGTAATGCCTGTGTGAATGGTTGAGTACACAAATAGTACTTGAGTGATTGCATGAGTGCAGGAATACTGCCTAGGTGATTGGATGAGTGAATGGATAGTCCTTGACTGAAATGATAAGTGCAAGGCTAATGCCTGGGTTATTGCATTAGTGCATGAGTTGTGCCTGAGAGAATGTATGAGTGCATGGGTAGTGTCTAACTGAATGGTTGAGTCTAAGAATAGTGCTAGAGCGATTGCATGAGTGCATGGGTGATGCTTGGGTGATTGTATGAGTGGATGTGTGGAGCCTGTTTGATTGGATAAGTACATGAGTAGTGCCTGTGTGATATGATGAGTGCAAAGGTAATGGCCTGATCACTGGATGAGTGCATGGGTAGTTTGTAAGAGAAAACATGAGTGCATACATAGTGGCTGAGTGAATGGTTCAGGGCAACACTAGTGCCTGAATGATTGCATGAGTACCTGGGTAGTGTCAGGGTGATTGCATGAGTGCATGGGTAGTGCCTAAGTGGAAGAATGGGTGCAAGGGTAATGCCTGGGTCATTTGATAAGTGCATGGGTAGTGCCTGAGTGAATGGTTGAGTGCAAGAGTAGTGCCTGAGTGATTGCATGAGTGCATGGACAGTGCCTGAGTGATTGCATGAATGCAGGGGTACTGCCTGGGTGATTGGATGAGTGCATGGGTAGTACCAGAGTGACTGCATGAATGCAGGGGTAATGCCAGTGTGCTTAGATCAATGCATGAGTGGTGCCTGAGTAAAAGGATGACTGCAAGGGGAATGCCTGGGTTATTGAATTACTACATGGGTAGTGCCTAAGATAAAACAAATTGGTACATTGGTACTGCCTGAGTAAATGGTTGAGTGCAACAGTACTGCCTAAGTGATTGCATAAGTGGATGGGTAGTGCCTGGATGATTATATGAGTGCAGGTGTAGTGCCTGGGTGATTGAATGATTGCATGGTTACTGCCTGGGTGAAAGGATGAGTGCAAGAGTTGTGCCTGAGTTTTTCTATGAGTGCGGGTGTACTGCCTGGGTGAATGGATGGGTGCAGACGTAGTTCCTTCATGAAAGGATGAGTGCAAAGGTAGTGACTGGGTCAATGGATGAGTGCAAAGGTAGTGTCTGGGTCATTGGATGAGTGCATGCGTAGTGCCTAAGTGAAAACATGAGTACATGGGTAGTACCCGAGTGAATGGTTGAGTGCAAGAGTATTACCAGAGTGATTGCATGAGTGGATGGGTAGCAACAGTATGATTGCATGAGTGCATGGGCACTGACTGGGTAATTGGGTGAGTGCATGTGTAGTACCTGAGTGACTTCATGAGTACAAGGGTACTGCCTAGATGCTTAGATGAGTGCATGGGTAGTACTTGAGTGAAAATATCAGTGCAAGGGTAGTGCCTGGGTCATTGGATGAGTGCATTGGTAGTTCCTGAGAGAATAGATGAGTGCATGGGTAATGCCAGTGTGATTGATTGAGTACAAGTATAGTGACTGAGTCATTCCATGAGTGGAGACGTACTGTCTGGGTGATTGGATGAGCACATGGGTAGTGCCTGTATGAAAGGAAGAATGAAAGGACAACACCTGGGTTATTCTATTAGTGCATGAGTTGTACCTGAGAGAATGCATTAGTGCATGTGTAGTGCCTGAATGAATGATCGAGTAGAACTATAATGCCTGAGTGATTGCATTAGTACAGAGGTACTGCCTGGATGATTTGGATGAGTGCATGGGTAGTGCTTGACTGAAAGGATAAGTGCAAGGAAAATGCCTGGGTTATTGCATTAGTGCATGAGTTGTGCCTGAGAGAATAGATGAGTGCATGGGTAGTTCCTGTATGAAAGGATGAGTGCAAAGGTAATACCTGGGTCATACAATGAGTGCATACATACTGCCTAAGAGAAAAGATGAGTGCATCAGTAGGACCAGATTGAATTGTTGAGTGCAAGAGTACTAGCTGAGTTATTGTATAAGTGCATGTGTATTTACTGGGTGATTGCATGAGTATAGCAGTACTGTCTGGGTTATTGGATGCTTGCATGTGTAGTACCTGAGTGACTTTATTAGTGTAAGGGTAATGCTTGGGAACTTAGATGAGTGCATGGGTACTGCTTGAAGGAATGCATCAGTGCAAAGGAAGTGTGTAGGCCATAGGATGAGTACATAGGTAGTTCCTGAGAGAATAGATGAGTGCAAGGGGAATGCCTCGGTACTTAGATGAGTGCATGAGTACTGGATGAGTGAATGGATAAGTGCAAAGGAGGTGCCTGAATCATTGGATGAGTGCATGGGTAGTTCCTGAGATAATGGATGAGTGCATGGGTAATGCCTGCCTCAGTTCACTGCTGAGAAGGAGTAGCATGACAAGGGCAGCACCAGTAACCCCAAATGCACCTTTGAGTGCTGTCTTCATAGTTGCTTATTGTGATTTCTAATCTATCTGGATGGTGTGTTCCTCTTTACCATTTGCATCCTGAAGTTCCTGGTCGGTTGTGTTGCTTTCTTTATGTGGCTTTACCACCCTTGATTTCTGTGTATGTTTTTTGCTCCAGAGAAAGAGTTTTTACTGATCGACTGATGGAGTCTGCCTGGAGCTGGACCTGGACCTGAGCCACCGGAGACGCCCTACAACCGCACTGCATTGCGCCCATACCATTCCCGCTCGGCCAAGTTGCCGTGGTACTGGAGCCGCCACGGGAGGGTCAACGCAAAGATGAAGCAGCTGCGGCAAAAATAGAGTGACTAAGGACCTTTGCTGCACGGAGCTCTGGACCCCCAAGAAGCTGAGCATGGCTGAAATAAGTGGGTTACGAGTAAGGGGGAGGCATTCTGGGCAGTGCAGAGAAGCAGTGAGAAGTTTGGGGGTAGTGGAGCAGATCCCCTGCCCGAGCGTGAGTTGGGAGCCTGAGATAGGTGCTTGCTCATGCGAATAATAGAGGCAGGGTGCGTGTGGAATCGCCAGCTTGGGTGACAACGGCAGCCCCAAGTCCACCCCCTGATACAACAAATCCGGTGCCCGTGGACCCCCAGAGAGGACTCCTAGATGGCAGCAAGGACGGCCACAGTGCACACTACGAAGTAGGTGATTTTAGCTGATTCCATGTACCGTGTTGGCAGAATTGAATACAATTGAATTGAGTTGTGGTGAGTAGCGCATGCACCCCACAGATTTGTGACTTGTTTTGTGTTCTGCCTCCTCCTACTGTCCAAGTGGAGACTAGAACCTGGAATGAATCACAGCCATTTATCAGGAAAGACACCCCTGAGTGCGAGACGCCACTAATTGTAAGGCAAAGCGCACCGGCAACTGGTGCATTACCAATAAGGGGGAAGAAAGGCAAGATGAGATCAGGCTGGATCAGGCAAGTACACCCCCCCCAAAAACTACACCAACATAAAAAATCGCAACAGAAATTGATTACTTTGGGGATGGCAGCTCTAAATAGGTTGCAGGGGCAGTAAGCCAACCAAGCCCCATAATTTCACCACTAGAAGCATAGTTTGGAAAATCAGCCGAATCCAAAAACATAGATATATTTTCTTTACTAAAAGACCCAACGGCAGCAATCTTTTACCAAATGGAAAATACAGAGGGTTTGCCCACCCTTCTTGCACCGCATAAGTAACTTTATTAAAAGTGCATGAGAATCAGGAATCAAAAGCCTGTACAAAAGAATCAACAGACAACGAAAACCAAACAAAAACTCACTCCACAAACAATTGCAAAAATGAGTTGGAACTTGGTAAGCAAACATTCACGGACCCCGATGAAAAAAATTCACATCAATACGAGATTGAATCGTCGGTAAAAACCAAAACATTGGACACTAACACACAACTCCAAATAAAGATAAACAAGTCCAGCTGAACCAACAGCTAAACATGACGGAACACCTCACAACAACAAGGGATTGGAAAAAGATGATTCACCAGCTTCTTGGCTACACTCTACATTTATAATGGACCACATGGAGATTGTAAAAGCTCTGGAGATCAAAACAATTTATCAGACAAATCTTGAAACCGTTCCAGCTACACAGGAAACAGATACTACAAACCAATCATATAAATTGAATCAAGTTCTTGCAGTAAACTCGATCAACACATGAAAAAATCAGGATATTTTTTCAATCATAGAAATTCCAAGCCATTCTTCAACACAAATCCAGATTGATTCAAAATACAGTTCAAGCATTGAAACAGCGTTTAGCCCAAGGCGGGATCAATTTGGCATTCAAACAGAGAACTACCCTAGCAGCTTACTAGTAACGCAGAGCAACAATAATGTAGGAGGATACGAAACTCACAAACCCAAGAAGCATAATGCTCAAATGAATACAGTGAACATATCATCTTTACACACCTCATTACTAAGTATTCTACAATCATCTATCTCTGTATTAAACATTCAATCCAACAAACTTGACCTTCAGATTGATCTCATGAACATTATGACAACTCATATCTCCAGTATTAATACCTAGATAGAAATGGTAACTCAACAGCTTGCAATGGTACAAGCAGATAAGGCTTCAAATCTAAAAGGCAACTGTAAATGTGATCAAATAATAGATAAATTAAGTACCTTGCCGGTCGTACTATTTGGCATATTGAATGAGATGAGAAACCAGGAGGACCTAAAGTTTTCTAAAATACGCACTGCAGAAGAAAGATACAACAGCAAGCACTTTAAATAGTAAACTCAACGGTAACAGAAATACAGCAGCAAAAAGCAGAGCGATATAAGGTGACAAAGGAAAGAAATCAATGAGACAGCCCTAATAGAGACCAATCAGTTGCATTAATGATAAAACCAATACTACATGGCTCCCAAGAATCGCTGTCAGACACACGTCTTTAATATTCAACCATTAACAAAATGACAAAAGAAACGTGCCAGGAAGGGTAGAAGAAATATCAATTGTCCAATGCTAAAGGAAGAATACAGCAAAAAGCTTTACCCAGTGTTCAACATCACAAACAAACATCAACTACTTCCAGAAATAAGGCCAGCAGAGGCAAATGCCATAGACTCTGAGCCATTGGATGGAGTGGTGCAGGTACTACACAACGTGGCCGAAAGTATAGATAGCTCAGACAAGGTGAAGATAATTCAGAAAGATATAATCAGGCAAACAACTATATCCAAACAAACTCCACTCTCAAAGAATTCAGACCTAATAGAATTTACCACACAGGTTCTGACTGATAACCTACAATTGGAGACATCAACATCTGACAATCAAGATTCAGAAAAAAAATCTTCACCAATGAAAACAGAAGAACTAGATCAAATTAAATGACTCAACAAACCAATTACACCTTCCAGAAAGTGCTCAGAATGGAACAACCTGGAAAGGGTCATACCCATCAGAAACAATTCAGTACCTGTTTTAACAGCACCAATGGTCGCCTCAAACTGTAACAACGCAAAAAAACATGAACGTATAATAACATCGCAGCCAGACAGGACTATCATGATCACACTCCCCTTATCAGGACTCTGTTCATCTCTGCCAGCTAAGGATAGCGCCTTGTGATAAATCTTCCTAATACCCCAATACAAGTCAAAATGCCAGCAGGATATACTAAACAAAGGAAACATCCTGAGACTGTTTTCCGAAATATGAACATTACATCATATTAATCGACAGACCTACTATCAGTCAGGTTTTTGCCTAATGAATATGGCAACCACTCGGAGATAACCCTAACATCATGAAAGTCGGAGGAAATAATCAATAACATTTTTAGTGTAAAAGAACGATTTGAATTATGGGTCATATTGATTAAAAAACCCACACCACAGCAATAACCAGCTCCTCTGGCGTACCAGGAGCTTAGGCAGAGCACTCACATCCCTGTATACTCCATTTTGCAGAGTGCCCGAGGACCAATGGGTCGAGACACCAACTATATAGCTCCAGCTATGGAAAAAAGCAGGTGGCACTGGTTGGCCTCAGCATCGAAAAATTCACAACCACAATGACCAATTAATCAAACAAGTAGTTCTTTGAGATCTGCTTTGCTAAACATTTTTTCCTGGAATATTGCAGGTGCAAAATCTAAACTTATAAATAGTGCACTACTAGAAATTGGGCTATATATGACATCATAGCTCTGCAAGAGACCTGGCAGTCATGTCCTCTCCAACTGCCGGGTTACACGTTACACCAGGCGGATGCCCAAAAAATGCACCAGTTTGGAAGGCCTAAAGGGGGACTCTCAATCTGCATATCAAATGTCCTTAAGGTGGAATCTGAACAACTGTCCGGGACAACTACAAACATACAGATAATTAAACTTAACTTTGGCCGTGATCATTGGACAAGGTTGATAATTCTGTTTAATATCTACGCCCATCCAAATACCCAAGACAAATCTGCAACATTCAAAAAACGTATATATGAGAAAGCCGTAATAAGATACAACTCCTGACTTGGGACATATTGCTAACAGGCGACTTTTATACACCTACCACATGACGATGACCAGCTAGCAGCTGCAAATGAAATCTGGGTAGTAAATCACCAAGTAAGCCATCCTTGGAAGAAAGCCAAAAAGTGGGTAAAGAACTGGTCACCACCCTTGAACATTTTGGTTTTAGAGTAGTCAATGGAAGAACGGGGAACGATAATTCTCCAAATTTTACATATTACGGGCCGATGTCAGGGATAATAATTGATTACACAATTCTTTTGTTACCATTACTGCAACAAATAAGATTATTTAAAATCAAATGCTCCACTGACTGTAGTATAGTTCCTATTTCCCTTACAGGCTCTGTGCATTGGAATAATATACACTATGGATTTTGCATAGGACTAAGGTCAGTATGCTCCTATCGAGTACATTAAACTTAATTACTTGTGTGTGCCAGCTAACTCAGAGGTCACTAGAAACTTCTCGAATAAACAAGACGGGAGTAGTTTCTGACAACCGCATAAACATGACAACTTTGTTTGTCTTAGAATCGGAACGCGTCTCAGAATCGTGGAAACAATAGATAACAGTTTCACTCAGTCAATCGAGCATGCTTAGTTTCTTCAGAGTTACACAGAAATAGATAGATGGGCGTTTCAATAAAAGGGGTTTGTTAAACAGTCTTGTTTCTCGTGGAAGAGAGATGAGCTGTTACAATCGTTAGACAGTAAGCAAGATATAATACGCACAGCGTAAGCAGTAAGCAGATATAATACTGCAATAGCATTGTCTTTTAGCTATGACATATATTCATATATACATACATAAATAACACAGGCTAAAAAGTGAATACTCGTCTGATGCTTCTAAATTAGTCCTACCCAAGTGTACCTAACCTAAGTGTAGTACGAGGTAAGAAGTAGGTGCTGTTCTCTATAGTATGGTGTATACTAAGTTTTAGTATGCCAAGAGTCCCGCTAGGTTCTAGTCCGCTCCATACCTTTAGAATGAGCGAGGTGGGAATCTCTATCCGGTTCTCAAACTCTAACACCACGCAAAGGGAGTCAGAACACTGGAAGCTGGATTCTCTGCGAGCAGGGATGACCGGGATATGGTCTCTTTCGAACTTGCCGTGGCAAACCGTGCAGTCAAGTCGTGCTGAGTCGTGCCGTGGTTTGCCATGGTAAGGGAAGGCAAATTTATACCTGGAAGGTACTAGGAATGCAAGCATTGACATATAGTCGGGCACAGGAAGACGTCATGGATGAACCACTAAGGAATAGTAGTTCATGCATAATACATGAGTTCTTGGAGAAATCAATAATCCTGGCTAGGGAAAGTCCCGTTCAGCTTAAGGGTCTGGTTTCTAAGAACGCGTTGTGACGTGGGATGGACAGATGTAGGTGACCATGCCTGTATTTGGTTAGCATGGCTAATGCCTAAATAAGGACTGAGATTCTATGCCTAAATGAGGGCAAAATGAGTTGTGCCTATATAAGGACATGATTCAGGGAAACCTATATACGGGTATCTAAATCGAAACACACCCTCTCCATTGACGAGTGATCGCTATTACTAAATGCTAAACATGCTAAACACATAAAATTGAGTATCACATGTTCACTAGAAACATTTGTAAAATGATACTAAGAGTCTTCGTTAAAAGTTTACTACACATTGAAATGCAGGTGCTGTACATATCAAAGCAATGTTGCATTCTAAGCATATATTTACAGTGAAATGCTAGGAGAATGAACAGAAATATATATACACATATGTAATGAAATAGTCCAGTTTTACAGAAAGGAAAAAAGTTTGGAGCCATTTCATGTCATGATTACATAAATGTGGAAAAAGGTGACAATGTGTCCCTGAAAGTGTTTCAAAGAAGACTGTTCTCCATGAATAGTTCTACTGTAAGCAGATCTTTGAGCCATAAAAGAAAAAGTCCATATTAAAAAAAAAAAGTGCGATCTTAGGGAAGTCTCAAATTTAGTCTTTTTGTTATTAATAAATTAAGGCCAAATTCATAGATTATATGGTACACTGTGAGCCAAATCAAAAGTTATTTGAAGATGCTGGGGAAAACATGAAATCATCTAATCCTGTGGACAAAAAGTCGTATATTGTTGTCGGTGATAGGTCGATTACCTCGTTTAGAAGACTAACTGCACATAGATGTGATGCATCGTCAGTAGCAGTTTCCGTTGATACCTGTGTGCCTATTGATCCATCTCGTACCTCAGCAGTACCATGTTGCGTCTGTGAGATCTCAATGAATGCCGTCAATCGGATTGGTAGCCTCTGGGGACAACTCAGAGCATGGGATGTTATCGGGTCCAGCAGAGTATCGATATCCATTGGCATGACTGATGGGAGTGTTAGACAGATGTCTAGCATGCATTCTTCACCGCAAAGCAGGCAGCATAGAACAGGTAAGATGCAATCTTGCCAGATTGGTCTGAACGACAGAAACCATGTGGTATTTAGTTCTCATAGACGAGGTAAACCCAATAGCTGTACTATGCGCTCACAACACTTCCTTTCCAGGAGAGCATTTTCCAAGGTGCTGGGAGTGATGCTGGTGGATTGGCTTTCCATAGTGTAGCAGAAGGAATAAAAATAGGATCCCTGCAACGAGTGCTAGAATTAGTGGCAGACCACCAAACACTGAGGGCCCGATTCACAGAACTAACTTAAGACAAAATCCTAAACTTACTGCCATTTTCGTCTTCACAGAATGCACTTACTCATTTTGGTACAATTTCACAGAAGACACTTACTCACTTCGGTATTCACAGAAGGTTAGGAGTCCTAACTTTAGGACTCCTAAATGCCTTCTGTGAATACTGAAAGTCTTAAAATTAGGATTTTTCTCAGTTTAGGAGTCCTAAAGTTAGGACTCCTAACTTTACTACTACTAAACTGAGAAAAATCCTAATTTTAAGGCTTTCGGTATTCACAGAAGGCATTTAGGAATCCTAAAGTTAGGAGTCCTTACTTTACTACTACTAAATTGAGAAAAATCCTAATTTTAAGACTTTCGGTATTCACAGAAGGCATTTAGGAGTCCTAAAGTTAGGAGTCCTAACTATACTACTACTAAACTGAGAAAAATCCTAATTTTAAGACTTTCGGTATTCACAGAAGGCATTTAGGAGTAGGGGTGGGCGGAATTGGCGGAAGGCACTTCCGCCAATTCTCGCGAGAATGCAAGCAATTTCCGCGATCACGCGATATTTCCGTGATCGCGGAAATTGGTGCTTCCGGCCTGCCGCTGCCGCCCGCTACAGGTTGCGGGTCCCTCGAGTCAGCTGTCCATCGTAGTGGGGGAAAGGGCGGAAGATGTTGCCCACCGCTGGTGTGTGGGGCGGGGCTTCCATGCAGTTCACATGCCGCCCGTGGGCCAGAGACGCCGCGGGCCAGAGACCGATCAGAGCAGCTGGTGTCAGGAACTACACGGGGATTGCGCGACAGGTAAGGACCGTCACCACAGCTAGTTTTTGACGGTCGATATGGGGAGAACAGCACACCTGCCCAGCCTCGACCTAGCTCCCGAATGTATTGTGCCGATGAATGCGTTACTGAATTTGAGCTTCAACTCGGGCACCTGCTTTATTTATATCTGCAAGTGCTTGGCCAGGCAACAATTTCCGTTCCCTCCCGGAAATTGCGACAATTCGGCATTTCCGCGTTCCGGTCGGAACGCGGAAATGTCGAATTGTCGCAATTTCCGGGAGCGGAACGGAAATTGTCGCCCACCCCTATTTAGGAGTCCAAAAGTTACGACTCCTAACTTCTGTGAATACCGAAATGAGTAAGTGCCTTCTGTGAATACCAAAATGAGTAAGTGCCTTCTGTGAATACCAAAATGGTAGTAAGTTTAGGATTTTGTCTTAAATTAGTTCTGTGAATCGGGCCCTGAGTGCATGAAGTTTGGAATGATTCCGAGGACTACTTGAAAAGGTGTTAACAGTCCAGAACATACTGTCTTAAATACATGCACAATACCGCTCGTATCAGACATGTTTAAGATACGTCCCAACATTTCTGTGAAATGTGTAGGGCAATTTGTCCTTAACAGAGCCTGTATCTCAGCCGAAGTCCTTGCGACTTGTAGATCATAGGTTTTTTTAGCCGAGGTCAAAGGCACGGTTTGTTGCAAAAGAATGGCTTTTATTCAGCTTAAAGTATCAATTCGTATAGAAGAGATGTTCAGTGAATGCCATAAAGGCGACTCCCTGACTGTGTCTATTTGGGGGAACAAGACCCGTTACTAGATATGGGATACCTGGCCACATGCCACAACAGCTCTGATCATTCAACATGAGGTAACTCCCATTTGAAAGTTGTCCAAACATTGTTTTAATCACAGCGGCTGGTGAACCTTGCAGGTGGCAGGATAAGTTTGCAGTGGAACCGCTACAGGCCCAGTGTAAGCTAATATCCCGACATATGAGTGAACCGATCAGTGCATTTACACAGTATGTACCGCTAATAAACACTTCACGCCCCCACTCCAACATCTGTGTGTGTAAGGTAAATCCCAGGATGTCCTGATGTATTCTTTACCCAATCTTTCATATTTGCCTACTGGCATGTATTTAAGGCAATACGGAAAGTTGTAACAGGCAGAGTTATTTTCCCATGAATGATCCATTCTGTAGCTGTTTTTTCTGCTAACGTAAATGGCAATGTTTCCAGTTTTTCAATGCTAAGTACTGTATACTTCGCTCCCCGTTGTGCCAGCTCAATCTGTTTTTCAGTGAGATTGTAATCAGAAAACAGAGAAGACATGTTGATGAAACGCCAAGGCACATAGCCTGCACACATGTTTTGTAGCGTCCAGCCTAATGACAGAATAGAACGTAATTGAGACTGGCCTTGACGCTGCAGGACCAAATCCTGGATGACAGTGTCGTTAACCCATTGTTGACCACAGCGAGAGATTTCGCTAAATGAATACGATCAATTTCTCGTATTCTTTCTGCAGCGTCTGCTTGGGTAACCTTACATATTTCATTAAAAGCAGCATAGATGCTGGCATATATGAAATGTTTTTGACGCGGTTTTCTTGGACCTAGCAAGAATTCCCTAAGGTTTGCGTCTTTTGTAAGTAAAGATAAGTGATGTTTCACATACTCTAGGTGTAAATGTATACAGCCAATCAAGGTATAGTTTTCCTACACTGTATGTTGTTACTACTCCTGGATGCTGTCTTTGAACATAGCGTGGGTCTGGCCTATTGATTGTTAAACCTTGTGTTTTGTTCAGGAATCTTTCTTGACAGATGTTTGTGTCTGTGGGCCAGAGCAACCATTTTTTCCATTTGGAATCTGATCTGTTGTTTTCTAAGATAGTATGTACGTCGACCACCCCCTGTGTAGTGCTATTACTTGCAGGTGTAGGTATGGATGGTTTGTTCATGTCTTTGATCTTGGCTAACCCAAGGCAAGACGTTTGTTGGACAGTGTCATTCAAAAAACATTATCTGCTGTGGGATGATGCAGGCTCTAAACAAAGCTTCTACCCCCTCCACTTGCCAATCTTTTGTACCCCAGACAGATTTCGTGTCAATTGTCTTTTTCCAAAAGTCGAAATTCTGTCTAGACAGTTGTGCAATAAAGGCTGCAGAATAAATCTGTTTCGTATTGGTTAACATATTTTTCGTTCCTGTTTTGTTCACATTTTTAAAGTAAAACATTTCTGGATTGGATATCTTGTACCCTGAAAAATATGGAAACTTCATTTCAAACGTCTTAGAGCTACCCCTTGGTGGTGTAGGACAATGTTCCCATTGGTTATACATAAATACATTTCTAGGAGTTGCAGATTTATGCAAGAAATGATGACCATAGTGGTTGTAACAAAAAAGCTGTTCATAGTCTGCTGAACCGTCTATGTATTCATGGTTAGAGAATGCAGCAGATCTTTCTAGATCAGACATCATGTTATTAACAGTCTCAAACTCCCAATCATCAGAATAGGTACTGGAGGTAATAAAGTCACTTAATGATTTTTTAAATAAGTGTGGAATCTTCAAAAGTTCCGAATATATCATAATCCGTTTTGTCCCAAACTATACCATCTTGTATAGGAACGGCTGTGATGTCCACTGCTGACAAGTTTCTTGCTTCACGATGGGATGATTTGTGTGGTTTCAAAAGTAAGTTCACATTTTTACTTCCTGTGTCCAAATGAATATATTTTCCATCTATCAACATGCTCAGAGTTATTACTAAAGCTAGCCAGGGCAGAAAGAAAAATATTCCAGAAATAATCCATAGTTCAATCCATGGTGAAACCAGATAAGTCTTTTTCATGTGTTGAAAAAAGTCTTGTGCTTGTTCTTTAAGAAAGTTCTTGTTGCTGGCGTCATTTCAGGCTCGCTGGGATCCTCCGAAAACGTATCAAAGTTAGGCCTGGGCGAAGCACTACGCTACGCTCGCGTAGTTTGCGAAGTTCGCGCTACTTCGCACTACGCGAACTGCACGTAGCACAGTGCGAACACGCGTAGCGTAGTGTTGCGTAGTGCTGCGGTCATTTTTTGCTTGCTCGCGGTCCTCAACGTCAAGTTGGCGACCGCGAGCAAGCAAAATGACATCCTGGCGAGACTTTTTCCTTGTTCGCGATCGCGAGCATGGAAAATAAACCTCCCGGCGAGATTCACAACGCGAGAAGGTCAGGTTTCTCATTGCGAGGGGTCGCGTATGCTCGCGACCGCTCGCGATGAGAAACTACCAGTTCGCGTTGAGAAAGCTGCAGCTCGAGGAAAAATCTACTCGAGCAGCAGAAAACTACAGCTCGCACTGTGCAAGATGCCATTTTCAATGATTGCACAGTGCCGGTTGCTTGTCCGCACTGTGCAATCATTGAAAACAACATCTTGCACAGTGCGAACATGTTACTTCGCAGTTCGCGAAGTGCTACGCGTAGCTCGCGTAGTGCGAACTTCACTTTGCGTAGCTTCGCGAAGTGCTACTTCGCGAACTACGCCCACCCTTAATCAAAGTTAATGAAATAGCCAGAAGCAGTTCTGTCAATGGTTGAAATTGCATCAGGATTCGTTGAAATCGCTTTAACCAGTAGATCACTTGTTACGTTGGTGTAAACAGGTGTATCAGGACGAACTGTTAATTGGGTTTCAATAGGGATGAGTTCCATAGCATTGTTGCTTTGTCCTTCATTTCTTACTGTGGGATTCTCAATGGTGATGAGTCTTTCAGTTTGAACCTCTTGAATAGTAGCTAGAGCAGTGCGTCTGCTACTTGGTCGGAGTCCACATGGCCTACTGTTTAGTATCGGCCACATAGTGTGGTTTGATGAGGTCGATGGACACAAATCTTTTCTCCTTTTTACAAGCAAGGGGCGGCAGAAGTACTGTTCTTGATCTGTGGATTGCTAGGACAGGTACTGGTTGTCTGTAAGAAGGCCCAAATTCCTTCTTGTCTGCGATCTTTTCTCTGACTAGATCCCCAAGCTTTGGGATCCAGACAGGCCTTGCTGGGACGGCTGGATTATCCCCAGTGGTGATTGGCTTCAGGAAAACGTTGCTTTTTTTCGATCTTAGTTCATTTATGTCTTGTCAAACAGCCAAACTATCTTTGATATCAAATGGTTTATTTTCCACCACTGTGCCTTTACATTCGAGATCAGGAGCCCACATTCTTGTCCCAAATAGGACCTCATATGGAGTGACCCTACCTAGAGAACTTCTTGGCAAATTGTTTAATGAGAGTTGGACCCCATAAAGATATTTAACCGACCCATCACCCGAACCTAATTCCGTAGCTGTTATAGACCGCTTTATGTCCCGGTTTTTCCTTTCTACGACCGGATTTCCCTCAGGATGGAATGGAGAGGAGTATTGCAATGCAACGCCCAAACTGGCCATGGCTTCTTTGTAAGCCCAAGAGCTAAACGCAGGGCCTTGGTCAGAATGTACGGTGCCAATTGCGTATGTGCCGATAAAGACTCGCAAAGCTTCTATAACAGTTCGAGCGTCAGCCTAGCGCTGAGGCCAAATCCATAGACTTAGTGTTTTTGGGATTGCATTTGTCCAAACGGACGCCTGCGCGTAGATAGTCTAATGCTGTCTAACAATGGTGTCTGTACTGGGCAGGTTACTTCGCAGCCTGTTATCTGGTGGCGTTCTGCACTGCGATCTCTATTGCAGTCTATGCAGTTATTGATGAAGATGTGAATCAGTGTATTCATTCCAGGCCACCAGTACATCTCTTTTAATGTCAAAAGAGATCCCCTGATGTGACAGACCCTCTCCCAGATGTGCTTCATAAATCAAAGCTGCTCTACTTTCCATGTTTGGAATTACCCTATCCCCCACTCCAGGGATTCGAGCCAACGGAACGTTTTTCACATCAATTATATACTAGTATTTGAGTGGTAATTTTTTTGGTAACACTGCACCGCTGCCTTTGCTTGAAGCATTGACAGCCAACAATATCCCACTGTCTATTTTTGTTTTTGAACGAGTGATTGCAGCTATGGAAGCAGTTTGCACAGCCCCCTTTGCGGCTTCGTCAGCCAATGAATTCCCTGCAACGTGAATGCCATCACATTGATGACTCAGTGTGTGTATCACATGAGTGTTTTGTAATTGTAGTCCGTTTCGCAACTGAATGACTTGTTACCAAAACGTTTTATGCTTGATTGTGCCACCTTTTGCATCTTTGAAACCATTTTGAAGCCAATTCTGTAAATATTCATTATATGATTGTACACAGTAAAAAGAATCGCACACTATAAATAAGTATCAAAAACATATTCAACATCTGTTGCAGCAAGAGAATTAACCCATTGTATCCATCTTGGATGTAAAGCTTTTGCATTCGAAATGCTCGCTTTTGTAACCGCCTCTAAGGCTGGTACTGGAGTCACGACAATAATGCGTTTCCCCTGAGTAAGAGCTCTTTCTTTTGCTACAGCGGTTTGAACTTCTGTCAGAATTTTTTCTGTCGAATTGAAGCACATTTCTGCTTGTGTATACAAATGTGATTTGTATGCAATTGGTATTTTTTCACCTTCATTAAAAGTTAAGTAGGTGAAGACGCATTGACCCGAAATTATTCGGATCACTAAATTGTATGCATTTACACGTGTTTGTAAGAGATTTGTTGCTAACAAGTCAGCTTGTAGTGAACGCAGGATTTCTGTGTGTTCCCGTGTCCAATCTTTGATTTTGAAATCAGGTTTGATTAGTTCGTAGAGAGGTTTAAGCCTTTCTGCGTAATTTAGAATGTAATTTCTTCCAAAATTCAGGAAACCTAGAATCGACAAAATATTTCAGCGTTTTTGGAGGTTGGAGCAGCGCACACTTTTCTAAAAAGTTTGCTGCCACGCTTTTGCCTTCACTTGAAAGTTCATATCCTAGGTAACTGGCATTGAGGTGGGCAATTCTTGATTTCTTAAAGTTGAATTTATAGCCCTCAGAGGCGAAGCCCAGTATAATGTTGTTCACCCTGTTCAAGTGCCTATCCAGGTCATCGTCTGTCAGATAGATATCATTGACATATGACAATGCCTCATCATCATAAATTTGTAGTTACTCTGTTACTCTTGCTGAGAATAACCCCAGGCTGTTCTTGAACCCCTGTGGGCGTCGACAGAGGTGATGCTGGGTCCCCATTATTGAGAATGCTGTTAAGTACCTACTTTCAGGTGCTATGTTTTGACAAAATAAACCATTTGAAATATCCAATGTGGTTTTATATTTTTTATGCACAATGTTATTTATTAATGCTGTACTGTGTGCGTTTTGCACAGAAAAAGCTTCAGAACAAGTGTTCAGGTGTTTGTAATCCAAAACTACACAATATGTGTTGTCTTGTTTGGAAACAGGAAACAAAGGATTGTTCATTGATGAGGTGCATGTTTCAATCACCCCTTGGTATTCAAGTTGATCTAAGATCTCCCTGACCTGTTTTTTAGCTTCTTGCTTAATTGGGTACTGCCTTTGTGCAGTAGGTTGACAATTTAATTGGATTTTCTGGTGAGGTGAGTCCTCATCCCATCCTACATGATTTTTGTATAATGCTGGGGCCTGGGCTACTGCCCATTTCCTGGCATAAGTATATTTTAAATGTATAGGAACATGGTTGGAGAAGGCTGGGATAATGATGTCTTTGCCATGTGGGCACTCCCTGACAAATTCTGGTGGCCAGTCTTTTTCTGCTGGAAGTATATCATAACCCCTGGAAAGTTTTTCCCAAAAGAGTGCTTTCACTTTTCTTGGTATGTCTCGCTCCATCGGAGTGTTATCTCATATAACTTTTGTGGAGAACTAACCCTGGTGTCTACAGTTTCAACTGTTATGTACTCATTCAAGTCCACTGTCTCCAGAAGTTCCTTCAGGTTCTGGTGAGCTATTGTTACTTCTGCTGCTCTGTCCAGCCTTGTCTGAGCCCATTCTCCGTTCTTGAGCTGTCTCCTCAGGATTTTCGGCATGTCTGATCTTCAGACCTGCTACCTTTTTCTTGTTGAATTGAGGTTTTGGTTTGTTTTTCTGAATGTGTTGATCGTCTCTGGACTTCACTCGTTCTTCTTTGTGATCTGACCGTCCTCTTCTTTTGGATGTCTGTGAAGATGTCCAAAAGGTACGAGAGGAACGTGTATCAGTATCTTGATATCTGTCAGGTTTTTTCAAATTATCCCTATTCCTGAGGTTATACCTCCTGTCAGAGGGCTCCTTATGAGGAGACCTACCTCGGGATTGAGAACGTTTCTCTTTTGAATGTTGTTTTTTGTGTTCCCACTTCTTTTTAGAAGATGTAGGATTGTGTTTAATTGAGTCTTTTTCAGGACCCTCAGACAGTTGTGGTTTAACTGTGTAATTCTATTAATTCTTGTATTTGATTCAGTAATTCCTTATCCGACATTGCCTCAATGTCAGGATGAGGTATGTAGCCGGCTTAAATCGGCCATGTTGCTCCTGGTCTACCTAGTGGACCGAGCCTGGTAATGTGATTGTAATGTTTTAGGGCGCCTTTAAACCAGAACTGATGCTCCTGGTATGTAAGTGAAATTTCAACATCCTCGAAGGGAATGTATTCCTCAGGTGGTTCATCTTCTTTGAAGACGTGAAACATTTTTGTTACTGGATTTGATTCTGGGAATGCCATCCATGAATAGAATACCTCTGTCTGAAAAGATTCATGTGCCTCTATCACAAAAACTGCTCTACCACCTCTTGGTGTTAGGCCATGTTTTATAAGTTTTAGAGTGATGGCTCTCCTTAAATTTGTATGGATGTTTATAACACCCTCATCGGTTTCATTTAAACCTGTATTATTTAACCCCTTCGCTGCTAGGCCTTTTCCCCTCCTGTGCTAAGCCCTTTTTGGGCTATTTGAGGTAGTGCGCGCTTAGGCCCCTGTAACTTTTTGACCACATTAGGTATCCACGCCAAATTTGCGTCCTTTTCTTCCAACATCTTGGGGATTCTAAAGGTACCCAGGGTTTGTGGATTCTCCTAGAGGGGTCACAGAAATTAGTCAAAATACAGCAATTTTTTTTTTTTTTTGTGAAAAATGTGAAAAACGGGCTGCAAATGAAAGCTTCTGGGTTTTTCTCTGCAAATGGTATCAAAAAAGGGTTTGTGGGGCTGAAATCACAATTTCTCCAGCTTTTAGGGAATGACAGACTTTTGTTAGAAAACCAACATTTTTTACACAGTTTTGGCATTTTTCTGGGACATACCCTATTTTTGCTATTTTTTGTGCTTTCAACCTCCTTCCAGTTAACGGTAGAAAAGGGTAACAAAACAATAATGGATCCTGGAAAGCTATACATTTTTGAAAAGTAGACAAAATTCTGAATTCAGCAAGGGGTCATTTGCGTAGATCCATCAAGGTTTCTTTATAGAAATTTACAGGCAAATATAGGAGAAATTAAAAATTTGTTGAAAAAAGCAGCCTCTTGAGTCAACGTTTTTACCTGTAACTTCTTCGAATTATGACATCTCTTTGAAAGCAATGTACCGTTACATCCGGTAGACCTTCCTGGTTGTGTGGACATATAGGACTTGTAGGTTCATCAAGAGCCCAACGAACCCAGAGTAGAAAAATGAGCAGCATTTTGTAATGTTTTTTTTTTTTGGTCCGGGTATATAGCAATTATTGTGGGAAAATGTATACTTGGAAAAATCGGTATGAAAGTCACCTATGTATTTCTGAAATGGGAACAAATTACAGAGTTCAGAAACAGTGCATATTTGCACATTTTCGAAATTGGGAATACTCATATTTGCATGACAATTATTGGTCATTTTTCAAAATGACTTTTTTTTTACACAATGTCTTTCATTTGGAAGGGAGAAATGCATCAAAAATCAACAGGTAATAACAGTAGCTTTACAAATTTGAACTACCCTAAGTCTCCCGAGAAAAATGGTACCTCACTTGTGTGGGTAGGCATAGTGCCCACGACAGGAAGTGGCTCAAAACCTAAGGTGAACACACCACATTTTCACACTGAAAATTTACACTTTTTTTGCAAAGAGTCTAGCTGTAGTTTTTGAACCCTAGCCCTGCCGGCACCTAGAGAAACCTAGCAAACCTATACATTTTTGAAAACTAGACACCCAGGGGAATCCAGGATGGGGTGACTTGACTGCCTCCCACCATGGTCTGTTACCCAGAATCCCTTGCAAACGTAAAAAATTGAAAAAAAAACCACATTTTCCCCACATTTCTGTGATGCAAAGTTCTGGAATCTGCGTGGATCCACAAATTTCCACCCACCCCGCGTTCCCCAAAGTCCTACAAGAAAAATGGTACCTCACTTGTGCGGGTCGGCCTAGTGCCCGCGACAGGAAACGGCGCAAAACGCAATGTGGTTTTGGAGTGAAAAATGACCCTTTTTTTGGCAAAGTGACCAGCTGTAGATTTTGTACCCTAGCCCTGCCGGCACCTAGGGAAACCTAGCAAACCTATACATTTCTGAAAACTAGACACCCAGGGGAATCCAGGATGGGGTGACTTGACTGCCTCCCACCATGGTCTGTTACCCAGAATCCCTTGCAAACGTAAAAAATTGAAAAAAAACCCACATTTTCCCCACATTTCTGTGATGCAAAGTTCTGGAATCTGCGTGGATCCACAAATTTCCACCCACCCCGCGTTCCCCAAAGTCCTACGAGAAAAATGGTACCTCACTTGTGCGGGTCGGCCTAGTGCCCGCGACAGGAAACGGCGCAAAACGCAACGTGGTTTTGGAGTGAAAAATGACCCTTTTTTTGGCAAAGTGACTAGCTGTAGATTTTGTACCCTAGCCCTGCCGGCACCTAGGGAAACCTAGCAAACCTATACATTTCTGAAAACTAGACACCCAGGGGAATCCAGGATGGGGTGACTTGACTGCCTCCCACCATGGTCTGTTACCCAGAATCCCTTGCAAACGTAAAAAATTGACAAAAAAAACACATTTTCCCCACATTTCTGTGATGGAAAGTTCTGGAATCTGCGTGGATCCACAAATTTCCACCCACCCCGCGTTCCCCAAAGTCCTACGAGAAAAATGGTACCTCACTTGTGCGGGTCGGCCTAGTGCCCGCGACAGGAAAAGGCGCAAAACGCAACGTTGTTTTTGGAGTGAAAAATGACCCTTTTTTTGGCAAAGTGACTAGCTGTAGATTTTGTACCCTAGCCCTGCCGGCACCTAGGGAAACCTAGCAAACCTATACATTTCTGAAAACTAGACACCCAGGGGAATCCAGGATGGGGTGACTTGACTGCCTCCCACCATGGTCTGTTACCCAGAATCCCTTGCAAACGTAAAAAATTGACAAAAAAAACACATTTTCCCCACATTTCTGTGATGGAAAGTTCTGGAATCTGCGTGGATCCACAAATTTCCACCCACCCCGCGTTCCCCAAAGTCCTACGAGAAAAATGGTACCTCACTTGTGCGGGTCGGCCTAGTGCCCGCGACAGGAAACGGCGCAAAACGCAACGTGGTTTTGGAGTGAAAAATGACCCTTTTTTTGGCAAAGTGACTAGCTGTAGATTTTGTACCCTAGCCCTGCCGGCACCTAGGGAAACCTAGCAAACCTATACATTTCTGAAAACTAGACACCCAGGGGAATCCAGGATGGGGTGACTTGACTGCCTCCCACCATGGTCTGTTACCCAGAATCCCTTGCAAACGTAAAAAATTGACAAAAAAAACACATTTTCCCCACATTTCTGTGATGGAAAGTTCTGGAATCTGCGTGGATCCACAAATTTCCACCCACCCCGCGTTCCCCAAAGTCCTACGAGAAAAATGGTACCTCACTTGTGCGGGTCGGCCTAGTGCCCGCGACAGGAAACGGAGCAAAACGCAACGTGGTTTTGGAGTGAAAAATGACCCTTTTTTTGGCAAAGTGACTAGCTGTAGATTTTGTACCCTAGCCCTGCCGGCACCTAGGGAAACCTAGCAAACCTATACATTTCTGAAAACTAGACACCCAGGGGAATCCAGGATGGGGTGACTTGACTGCCTCCCACCATGGTCTGTTACCCAGAATCCCTTGCAAACGTAAAAAATTTACAAAAAAAACACATTTTCCCCACATTTCTGTGATGGAAAGTTCTGGAATCTGCGTGGATCCACAAATTTCCACCCACCCCGCGTTCCCCAAAGTCCTACGAGAAAAATGGTACCTCACTTGTGCGGGTCGGCCTAGTGCCCGCGACAGGAAACGGCGCAAAACGCAACGTGGTTTTGGAGTGAAAAATGACCCTTTTTTTGGCAAAGTGACTAGCTGTAGATTTTGTACCCTAGCCCTGCCGGCACCTAGGGAAACCTAGCAAACCTATACATTTCTGAAAACTAGACACCCAGGGGAATCCAGGATGGGGTGACTTGACTGCCTCCCACCATGGTCTGTTACCCAGAATCCCTTGCAAACGTAAAAAATTGACAAAAAAAACACATTTTCCCCACATTTCTGTGATGGAAAGTTCTGGAATCTGCGTGGATCCACAAATTTCCACCCACCCCGCGTTCCCCAAAGTCCTACGAGAAAAATGGTACCTCACTTGTGCGGGTCGGCCTAGTGCCCGCGACAGGAAACGGCGCAAAACGCAACGTGGTTTTGGAGTGAAAAATGACCCTTTTTTTGGCAAAGTGACTAGCTGTAGATTTTGTACCCTAGCCCTGCCGGCACCTAGGGAAACCTAGCAAACCTATACATTTCTGAAAACTAGACACCCAGGGGAATCCAGGATGGGGTGACTTGACTGCCTCCCACCATGGTCTGTTACCCAGAATCCCTTGCAAACGTAAAAAATTGACAAAAAAAACACATTTTCCCCACATTTCTGTGATGGAAAGTTCTGGAATCTGCGTGGATCCACAAATTTCCACCCACCCCGCGTTCCCCAAAGTCCTACGAGAAAAATGGTACCTCACTTGTGCGGGTCGGCCTAGTGCCCGCGACAGGAAACGGCGCAAAACGCAACGTGGTTTTGGAGTGAAAAATGACCCTTTTTTTGGCAAAGTGACTAGCTGTAGATTTTGTACCCTAGCCCTGCCGGCACCTAGGGAAACCTAGCAAACCTATACATTTCTGAAAACTAGACACCCAGGGGAATCCAGGATGGGGTGACTTGACTGCCTCCCACCATGGTCTGTTACCCAGAATCCCTTGCAAACGTAAAAAATTGACAAAAAAAACACATTTTCCCCACATTTCTGTGATGGAAAGTTCTGGAATCTGCGTGGATCCACAAATTTCCACCCACCCCGCGTTCCCCAAAGTCCTACGAGAAAAATGGTACCTCACTTGTGCGGGTCGGCCTAGTGCCCGCGACAGGAAACGGCGCAAAACGCAACATGGTTTTGGAGTGAAAAATGACCCTTTTTTTGGCAAAGTGACTAGCTGTAGATTTTGTACCCTAGCCCTGCCGGCACCTAGGGAAACCTAGCAAACCTATACATTTCTGAAAACTAGACACCCAGGGGAATCCAGGATGGGGTGACTTGACTGCCTCCCACCATGGTCTGTTACCCAGAATCCCTTGCAAACGTAAAAAATTGACAAAAAAAACACATTTTCCCCACATTTCTGTGATGGAAAGTTCTGGAATCTGCGTGGATCCACAAATTTCCACCCACCCCGCGTTCCCCAAAGTCCTACGAGAAAAATGGTACCTCACTTGTGCGGGTCGGCCTAGTGCCCGCGACAGGAAACGGCGCAAAACGCAACGTGAATTTGGAGTGAAAAATGACCCTTTTTTTGGCAAAGTGACTAGCTGTAGATTTTGTACCCTAGCCCTGCCGGCACCTAGGGAAACCTAGCAAACCTATACATTTCTGAAAACTAGACACCCAGGGGAATCCAGGATGGGGTGACTTGACTGCCTCCCACCATGGTCTGTTACCCAGAATCCCTTGCAAACGTAAAAAATTGACAAAAAAAACACATTTTCCCCACATTTCTGTGATGGAAAGTTCTGGAATCTGCGTGGATCCACAAATTTCCACCCACCCCGCGTTCCCCAAAGTCCTACGAGAAAAATGGTACCTCACTTGTGCGGGTCGGCCTAGTGCCCGCGACAGGAAACGGCGCAAAACGCAACGTGGTTTTGGAGTGAAAAATGACCCTTTTTTTGGCAAAGTGACTAGCTGTAGATTTTGTACCCTAGCCCTGCCGGCACCTAGGGAAACCTAGCAAACCTATACATTTCTGAAAACTAGACACCCAGGGGAATCCAGGATGGGGTGACTTGACTGCCTCCCACCATGGTCTGTTACCCAGAATCCCTTGCAAACGTAAAAAATTAAAAAAAAAAACACATTTTCCCCACATTTCTGTGATGGAAAGTTCTGGAATCTGCGTGGATCCACAAATTTCCACCCACCCCGCGTTCCCCAAAGTCCTACGAGAAAAATGGTACCTCACTTGTGCGGGTCAGCCTAGTGCCCGCGACAGGAAACGGCGCAAAACGCAAAGTGGTTTTGGAGTGAAAAATGACCCTTTTTTTGGCAAAGTGACTAGCTGTAGATTTTGTACCCTAGCCCTGCCGGCACCTAGGGAAACCTACCAAACCTATACATTTCTGAAAACTAGACACCCGGCGGTTTCCAGGGAGGTATGGCTTGCGTGGATCCCCCAACGTTTCCTTACCCAGAATCCCCTGCAAACCTCAATTTTTGCTCAAAAAATCACTTTTTTCACACATTTTGGGGTGGGAAAGTAGTGGCATCACCGGGCTCACACAAATTTACCACCACCCAGCGTTCCCCCAGGTCTCCCGGTAAAAATGGTGCCTCACTTGTGTGGGAGGCCCAAGTACCCGCGGCAGGCAAGGGCCCCAAACGTAGTGAGGCGACCTCAAGATGGCCTATCGCCAAACCACCTGGTTTTGCAAGGGGGGTCACTTTGGTTTTTGGCCCGGTGCGCGGCGGCCATCTAGGGAAACCTACCAAACCCAGGCATTTTTGAAAACTAGACACCCGGCGGCTTCCAGGGAGGTATGGCTTGCGTGGATCCCCCAACGTTTCCTTACCCAGAATCCCCTGCAAACCTCAATTTTTGCTCAAAAAATCACTTTTTTCACACATTTTGGGGTGGGAAAGTAGTGGCATCACCGGGCTCACACAAATTTACCACCACCCAGCGTTCCCCCAGGTCTCCCGGTAAAAATGGTGCCTCACTTGTGTGGGAGGCCCAAGTACCCGCGGCAGGCAAGGGCCCCAAAGGTAGTGAGGCCACCTCAAGATGGCCTATCGCCAAACCACCTGGTTTTGCAAGGGGGGTCACTTTGGTTTTTGGCCCGGTGCGCGGCGGCCATCTAGGGAAACCTACCAAACCCAGGCATTTTTGAAAACTAGACACCCGGCGGCTTCCAGGGAGGTATGGCTTGCGTGGATCCCCCAACGTTTCCTTACCCAGAATCCCCTGCAAACCTCAATTTTTGCTCAAAAAATCACTTTTTTCACACATTTTGGGGTGGGAAAGTAGTGGCATCACCGGGCTCACACAAATTTACCACCACCCAGCGTTCCCCCAGGTCTCCCGGTAAAAATGGTGCCTCACTTGTGTGGGAGGCCCAAGTACCCGCGGCAGGCAAGGGCCCCAAACGTAGTGAGGCGACCTCAAGATGGCCTATCGCCAAACCACCTGGTTTTGCAAGGGGGGTCACTTTGGTTTTTGGCCCGGTGCGTGGCGGCCATCTAGGGAAACCTACCAAACCCAGGCATTTTTGAAAACTAGACACCCGGCGGCTTCCAGGGAGGTATGGCTTGCGTGGATCCCCCAACGTTTCCTTACCCAGAATCCCCTGCAAACCTCAATTTTTGCTCAAAAAATCACTTTTTTCACACATTTTGGGGTGGGAAAGTAGTGGCATCACCGGGCTCACACAAATTTACCACCACCCAGCGTTCCCCCAGGTCTCCCGGTAAAAATGGTGCCTCACTTGTGTGGGAGGCCCAAGTACCCGCGGCAGGCAAGGGCCCCAAAGGTAGTGAGGCCACCTCAAGATGGCCTATCGCCAAACCACCTGGTTTTGCAAGGGGGGTCACTTTGGTTTTTGGCCCGGTGCGCGGCGGCCATCTAGGGAAACCTACCAAACCCAGGCATTTTTGAAAACTAGACACCCGGCGGCTTCCAGGGAGGTATGGCTTGCGTGGATCCCCCAACGTTTCCTTACCCAGAATCCCCTGCAAACCTCAATTTTTGCTCAAAAAATCACTTTTTTCACACATTTTGGGGTGGGAAAGTAGTGGCATCACCGGGCTCACACAAATTTACCACCACCCAGCGTTCCCCCAGGTCTCCCGGTAAAAATGGTGCCTCACTTGTGTGGGAGGCCCAAGTACCCGCGGCAGGCAAGGGCCCCAAACGTAGTGAGGCCACCTCAAGATGGCCTATCGCCAAACCACCTGGTTTTGCAAGGGGGGTCACTTTGGTTTTTGGCCCGGTGCGCGGCGGCCATCTAGGGAAACCTACCAAACCCAGGCATTTTTGAAAACTAGACACCCGGCGGCTTCCAGGGAGGTATGGCTTGCGTGGATCCCCCAACGTTTCCTTACCCAGAATCCCCTGCAAACCTCAATTTTTGCTCAAAAAATCACTTTTTTCACACATTTTGGGGTGGGAAAGTAGTGGCATCACTGGGCTCACACAAATTTACCACCACCCAGCGTTCCCCCAGGTCTCCCGGTAAAAATGGTGCCTCACTTGTGTGGGAGGCCCAAGTACCCGCGGCAGGCCAGGACAACAAACGTAGTGAGGCGACCTTTGGGATAGGCAATGTTGATGTTGCCTCACTACGTTTGGGGCCCTTGCCTGCCGCGGGTACTTGGGCCTCCCACACAAGTGAGGCACCATTTTTACCGGGAGACCTGGGGGAACGCTGGGTGGTGGTAAATTTGTGTGAGCCCGGTGATGCCACTACTTTCCCATCCCAAAATGTGTGAAAAAAGTGATTTTTTGAGCAAAAATTGAGGTTTGCAGGGGATTCTGGGTAAGGAAACGTTGGGGGATCCACGCAAGCCATACCTCCCTGGAAGCCGCCGGGTGTCTAGTTTTCAAAAATGCCTGGGTTTGGTAGGTTTCCCTAGATGGCCGCCGCGCACCGGGCCAAAAACCAAAGTGACCCCCCTTGCAAAACCAGGTGGTTTGGCGATAGGCCATCTTGAGGTGGCCTCACTACCTTTGGGGCCCTTGCCTGCCGCGGGTACTTGGGCCTCCCACACAAGTGAGGCACCATTTTTACTGGGAGACCTGGGGGAACGCTGGGTGGTGGTAAATTTGTGTGAGCCCGGTGATGCCACTACTTTCCCACCCCAAAATGTGTGAAAAAAGTGATTTTTTGAGCAAAAATTGAGGTTTGCAGGGGATTCTGGGTAAGGAAACGTTGGGGGATCCACGCAAGCCATACCTCCCTGGAAGCCGCCGGGTGTCTAGTTTTCAAAAATGCCTGGGTTTGGTAGGTTTCCCTAGATGGCCGCCGCGCACCGGGCCAAAAACCACAGTGACCCCCCTTGCAAAACCAGGTGGTTTGGCGATAGGCCATCTTGAGGTCGCCTCACTACGTTTGGGGCCCTTGCCTGCCGCGGGTACTTGGGCCTCCCACACAAGTGAGGCACCATTTTTACCGGGAGACCTGGGGGAACGCTGGGTGGTGGTAAATTTGTGTGAGCCCGGTGATGCCACTACTTTCCCACCCCAAAATGTGTGAAAAAAGTGATTTTTTGAGCAAAAATTGAGGTTTGCAGGGGATTCTGGGTAAGGAAACGTTGGGGGATCCACGCAAGCCATACCTCCCTGGAAGCCGCCGGGTGTCTAGTTTTCAAAAATGCCTGGGTTTGGTAGGTTTCCCTAGATGGCCTCCGCGCACCGGGCCAAAAACCAAAGTGACCCCCCTTGCAAAACCAGGTGGTTTGGCGATAGGCCATCTTGAGGTGGCCTCACTACGTTTGGGGCCCTTGCCTGCCGCGGGTACTTGGGCCTCCCACACAAGTGAGGCACCATTTTTACCGGGAGACCTGGGGGAACGCTGGGTGGTGGTAAATTTGTGTGAGCCCGGTGATGCCACTACTTTCCCACCCCAAAATGTGTGAAAAAAGTGATTTTTTGAGCAAAAATTGAGGTTTGCAGGGGATTCTGGGTAAGGAAACGTTGGGGGATCCACGCAAGCCATACCTCCCTGGAAGCCGCCGGGTGTCTAGTTTTCAAAAATGCCTGGGTTTGGTAGGTTTCCCTAGATAGCCGCGCACCGGGCCAAAAACCAAAGTGACCCCCCTTGCAAAACCAGGTGGTTTGGCGATAGGCCATCTTGAGGTCGCCTCACTACGTTTGGGGCCCTTGCCTGCCGCGGGTACTTGGGCCTCCCACACAAGTGAGGCACCATTTTTACCGGGAGACCTGGGGGAACGCTGGGTGGTGGTAAATTTGTGTGAGCCCGGTGATGCCACTACTTTCCCACCCCAAAATGTGTGAAAAAAGTGATTTTTTGAGCAAAAATTGAGGTTTGCAGGGGATTCTGGGTAAGGAAACGTTGGGGGATCCACGCAAGCCATACCTCCCTGGAAGCCGCCGGGTGTCTAGTTTTCAAAAATGCCTGGGTTTGGTAGGTTTCCCTAGATGGCCGCCGCGCACCGGGCCAAAAACCAAAGTGACCCCCCTTGCAAAACCAGGTGGTTTGGCGATAGGCCATCTTGAGGTGGCCTCACTACCTTTGGGGCCCTTGCCTGCCGCGGGTACTTGGGCCTCCCACACAAGTGAGGCACCATTTTTACCGGGAGACCTGGGGGAACGCTGGGTGGTGGTAAATTTGTGTGAGCCCGGTGATGCCACTACTTTCCCACCCCAAAATGTGTGAAAAAAGTGATTTTTTGGGCAAAAATTGAGGTTTGCAGGGGATTCTGGGTAAGGAAACGTTGGGGGATCCACGCAAGCCATACCTCCCTGGAAGCCGCCGGGTGTCTAGTTTTCAAAAATGCCTGGGTTTGGTAGGTTTCCCTAGATGGCCGCCGAGCCCTGGGCAAAAAACAAAAGTAACCCCCCTTGCATAACCAGATTACCTATTGTTACTACAGCGTGAGAATTTAGGAATAATACTGCAAAGAAAATGTGGCAGACAATTTGAGGTTTACAGGACAATGGGGATAAAAAATATTTTTCAAATCACTAGAGAGACATCACCATGAACTCCCAAAGGTTTTCGACAATATCTACAGTTGGTGGGTTATTCTTACATGGAAAGTGTACCTTGGCAGAGAAACAAAAAAAAAAGATTCCTGCACAACCATCTATTCCTCAAACACACACACATACTGGTTGGATTTGGCACGAGGGCAAGTCATGGTTCAGTGTATTAAATTTTATTAACAAGAGATTTCACAAATATGAAATGCACTGTCAATAATTAAATTCACAAAAAACCAAACCAATGACTTGCAGCTCGTGAGCTGTAAAGCCACGTCAAGGCACCAACCGCTTTACAGGCCATTCACACACCTTTCATACGTGATACAAACAAGACCATTCGCACCACCAGGTACAAAAGCAACACAGTACAAAAATCACCAAAAAGGGACAAGGTACACCCTGCTTCAAAAAAACAAATATTACTGCACAGTCATCTAACCCGCAAGCACACGCACATACTGGTTGGATTTGGCACGAGGGTGAGTGATGGTTCAGTAGATAAAATTGTATTACCAAGTGATTTCACAAAAAATGAAATGCACTGGTAATAATTGAAAGGGCAAGAAACTGAACCATTGACTCACAGCTCGTGAGCTGTAAAGCCACGACAAGGCACCAACCTCTTTACAGGCCATTCATACACCTTTCATACGTGTGAGACATACAAAACCATTCACACCGCCAGCCGCGGGCCCATCACATAACAAAACTCACACCGGCACACAGCGCCATTCAAGGGCCCATCACTTTCACACGCCCACAATCCAGACACAGCAACTACACAGGCAGAAGGATTGCGTGGAGTGGCACTCAGCTAGCAGTGTGTGTAGTGACCAGCAGAAAGTCACTACTCACACACAGCCAGCCAAGCACCGGTCGACACACACCGCTAGCCAAACGCCAGTCCACGCACACCGCTAGCCAAGCGCCAGTCCAGGCACACCACCATCCAATCGCCAGTCCAGGCACACCGGCAGCCAATCGCCAATCCACCTACACCGCCAGCCAAGCTCCAGTCCACGGACACCACCAGACAAGCACCATTCCACACACACCGCCAGCCAAGCTCCAGTCCACACACACCACCAGACAAGCTCCAGTCCACGGACACCACCAGCCAAGCTCCAGTCCACGGACACCACCAGCCAAACACCAGTCCGCACACACCACCAGTCCACACACACTGCCAGCCAAGAACCAGTCCACGCACAGCGCCAGCCAAGCACCATTCCACGCACACCACCAGCCAAGCACCATTCCACGCACACCGCCAGCCAAGCACCATTCCACGCACACCACCAGCCACGCACACCACCAGCCACGCACCAGTCCACGCACACCGCCAGTCCATGCACACCGCCAGTCCACGCACACCGTCAGCCAAGCACCATTCCACGCACACCACCAACCAAGTGCCAGTCCACACACACCAACAGCCAAGCGCAAGCCTACACACACCGCCATCACATTTTGGATTTTTTTAGAAAAAAATAAAAACACAAACAAATTGCAAATAGATAAAAATCTTCTAACAGAAAATCAGCAACTAAATACATTGCACTAACACCAACATTGAAACAGAATCAAATTATCCAAAGAATACAGACCAGCCAGTTCACTTTACCACTCAAGAATCCTCCCAAAAATTTTTTCGCGTGTGGTACGCTCTAAAACAAGCAGAGAGACACAGTGCAGGATGAGAGGGACAATCGGGGCAGTACATACGACACTCCTTCCGCGTACCTCTTCGCCAACAGACTCTACATCTCCTACTGGGAAAATCTTTTGCGGGTGTGGGAGGAATGTGATCTGGAAAGTGGCGTTCTTTCAATCTAGCAACATCCTCCACCAGTCCAACTCTAGGAACACTTGCCTGTTCCACTACAACAAGGCTGCCTATTACAGACTCCTGAAACTTAACAAAAGTCATCGTTGACTCAGGGCAAGAATCCTGGAACACAACAAAAGCATTAAACATTGCCAAGTGGAAAAGATGGATAGCCAACTTCTTGTACCAAATGTAAGCCTTACGAAGAGCAGTGTAAGGTTCCAACCTCTGATCTACTCTGTCAACACCACCCATGTACCTATTATAGTCTAAAACACATACAGGTTTGCGCGCTTCAGCGACCTGACCCCAAACAGTCACAGGTGCAGTGCTTTCATCATGGATGGAAGTCAGCATGTAGACATCTCTCCTGTCTGTAAACTTCACAGCAAGAAGCTCCTGGCAACGCAACGCACTGCACTGTCCCCGCACAAGCTTTTGACAAACAAGTTCTTTCGGAAAACCTTTACGGTTACAGCGGACTGTGCCACAAGCAAAAGTGTCCACTTTGGCCAATTCCCTGAACAACCGTACACCAGTGTAGAAGTTATCTACATATAAATGGTGGCCTTTGTTAAAAAATCCTCTTCCAAGTTCCCAAACAATTTTCTCAGTCACTCCAAAAGTGGACGGACAACCAGGGAGGTTAAACCTAGATTCCTTACCGGTGTACACCCTGAAATTAGAGACATATCCAGTCCTACTGTCACACAGCATATACAGCTTTATTCCATAGCGTGCCCTCTTACTAGGAATGTATTGCCTAAAAACCAAGCGGCCCTTGAACAACACCAAAGACTCATCCACTGCAATTTCTCTACCAGGGGCATAAATCTCAGAAAATCGATCAACAAAGTGATCAAGGACAGGCCTAATCTTAAAAAGACGGTCACAATCAGGGTGATCTCGTGGCAACGCTAAACCATTATCTACAAAGTGCATCATCCGAAGCAGAAGCAAATACCTGTCACGACTCATGACTGCCGGAAAAATAGACGTTGCCATCAAGGGACTGCTAGACCAATATGAAGCCAATGATGGCTTCCTTAGCAAGCCCATCAAAAAAGTTAAACCCAAGAACTTCTTCATCTCTTCAACATTTGTGGGAGTCCACCGGGTAGCTCTAGAGTGTGGCTTAAGACTGGCACTGTTGTCCCTCAAAAACTGTTCGGCATACAAATTAGTCTGCTCAACAATCTCTGCCAAAAACACATCGTCCATAAACAACTGAAAAAAATTTACAGGCAAAAAGTTCTCGGTATTCACTCTAGACCCTGGAACACCAGTAAACTCAGGAAATTCCGGCTGCACCATGCCAGGGGCCACCCAGAGGTCATCACTTTCAACGGGAAGACTTGCAGCCCCAGCCTGCAGCCCAGATGTCTCTTGCCGCACTACACCAACGGAAAGGCTTGCAGCCCCAGCCTGCAGCCCAGATGCCTCTTGCCGCACTACACCAACGGGAAGCCTTGCAGTCCCAGCCTGCAGCCCAGATGTCTCTTGCCGCACTACACCAACGGGAAGCCTTGCAGGCGCAGGCTGCAGCCCAGATGCCTCTTGCCGCACTATCGGCACATCAGTCTCCTCCTCTAACACAGGCACTTCATCCGCGCTAAGAGTATCTTCATCATCCGATGACCCCATACGGAGAGAAAACTCACTGCCAGAATCGTCCCCTGCCCCCTCTCCCTCAGAAGCAGAGTCAGTCTCTGACCCAATATCAGAGGAAGACTCAAACAGCAAACCAACAACCTGCTGAGCAGTCATCCTGCGGCTAGCCATTATACCTACTAAGATGGAAGACTGCACAAACAAGTCAACAACAACCAACAATGTGCAAACCAAGTAAGTAAAGAAATGTGTACCTTATATCAATAAGATCAATGTACTCAAAAACTATACAATCCAAAATCAAAAGAGACAGCTACACTCACCAGAAACAAACTCTGCAGTGACACAGCAAAGACCAACGATATCAAACTAGAAAGAAGAAAAAAAAACAAATTACTCACAAGACAACAAAATACACATCATGCACCAATGCAAAAAGTTTTTGAAACTCAAAAACCAAACATACTGCTATTATTACACCATTTGCAAAAAAAAACAGGCAGAGAAATCAAACACATTTGCATTGTACAAAAAAACAGTCTCTTACCAAACTACACAAACAGCAAAACCACCAGAACCAAAATGTCACCGTGAACAGAAGAAAAGCCTTCACCTAGAACAAAAAAGTAAACAAAAAAAACATTACAATTGGAAATCACAAAACATATAACAATAAACATTATAACATGCCATGTCACTACCCAAATGGTCAATCGGTTTGTGTGCCAGGTCAGGCAGAAAACAGCAGGAAAAAAAAGGCTATTCAGTCCCGGGGCAGGTGACCCAAATACATATAACAAATTGCACCCTGGAAGCGAGGGGTCACTTCTATTTCTAATTGAACTAATTCCCTGGTGTCTAGTGGGCTTTTCTGCCTCCAATGGGAGCAGAAACGGCAAAAAAATAAAACCGATCTGCCCACAGAGGGGGCAGAAAAGTCTTCAAAACATTTAGGGGCCCAAGGAAGCGACCCTTGCCCAAGGGGTCGCTTCCTACAATAATATTTATATCCCTGGTGTCTAGTGGGCTTTTCTGCCCCCCCCCAAAGAGCAGAAACGGACAGAAAGACGACCAATCTGCCCCCGGGGGGGGCAGAAAAGTATTCTAAAAAATTAGGCCGCAAAGGAAGCGACCCTTGCCCAAGGGGTCGCTTCCTACATAAAGAAAAAGACATCCCTGGTGTCTAGTGGGCTTTTCTGCCCCCCCTGGGGGCAGAAACGGGCAGAAAGACGACCGATCTGCCCCCAGGGGGGGCAGAAAAGTCTCCTAATCACTTTACCACCCTAGGAAGCGACCCTTGCCCAAGGGGTCGCTTCCTACATAACGAAATAGACATCCCTGGTGTCTAGTGGGCTTTTCTGCCCCCCCTAGGGGGAGAAACGGGCAGAAAGAAGACCGATCTGCCCCCAGGGGGGGCAGAAAAGTCTTCAAATTATTTGGCCCCCAAAGGAAGCGACCCTTGCCTAAGGGGTCGCTTCCTACATAGCATAACCAATATCCCTGGTGTCTAGTGGGCTTTTCTGCCCCCCCCGGGGGCAGAAACGCGCAGAAAGCGGACCGATCTGCCCCCAGGGGGGGCAGAAAAGACTTCAACAAAATTTGCCCCCAAGGAAGCGACCCTTGCCCAAGGGGTCGCTTCCTACATAGTAGGAACAGCATCCCTGGTGACTAGTGGGCTTTTCTGCCCCCCCCGGGGGCAGAAACGCGCAGAAAGCGGGCCGATCTGCCCCCAGGGGGGGCAGAAAAGACTTTGCAAAATTTTCGTCCCCAAGGAAGCGACCCTTGCCTAAGGGGTCGCTTCCCAAACTCCAAATACAAAATCCCTGGTGTCTAGTGGGGCATCCCTACTCCACGATCGCGACGCTGTGCGCGATCGTGGAGCAGGAATGCCCTGTATTGAGAGATCGGGGGAGAGGAAATACTCTTTCCTCTCCCCCGATGCCTCAATACTAGAGATTTCACCGCCGCGGCCCCCACCAGACGCCAAACACCTACCTCTGCTCCCCTCGGACGCGCTGGAAGAAATGGATTCCAGCGCGTCCAACGCTTCCTGATGACGCCGGCGCGCGCTGTGCGCGCTGACGTCATCAGAAAGCGTGGGGGGGCTCGGGGGGGGTCGGGGGTGGCAGCGGAAGCTCTTCCGCTGCCACCCCCGTAAAGGGGGCCAAGATCGAGGGACAAGGGGGGGAGCGCCAGCGCTTCCCCCGGGGGCTGTCCTCATGACGGAACGGTTCCGTCATGAGCACAGCCCAACCGATGCTCATGACGGAACCGTTCCGTCATGAGCATCGAAGGGGTTAAACCTGTTACGGCTGGATCAGCCGTAGCCTCTGTATCAGACATTTTGTTTAATGAAAAATGTAGAACAAGTTTCAAGGAAACAAAGACAAGGTGCACAATATTTTGGAACACTGTATCCTTAAACGTGGAATAAACCAAACAGCTAATACTTAGGATTTTCATCCTACTCAGCTGTGGCAGGTATTATCCCTACCCACTCCAGACGTCTTATGGAGTTTTATGAGTAGGCGTCTCTGAGAAAAGCACAACTGAATTACTTCAGTATCTAGCGTTAAATTAGTGCCTTACCAAACCGTTGGGCGCCATGTAGTGTAGTTCCTATTTCCCTTATAGGCTTTGCGCATTGGAATAATATACACTATAGTTTTTGTATAGGACTAAGGTCACTATGGCCCGATCGAGTACATTAAACTTAATTACTTGTGTGTGCCAGCTAACTCAGAGGTCACTAGAAACTTCTCGAATAAACAAGAAGGGAGTAGTTTCTGACAACCGCACAAACATGACAACTTTGTTTCCCTTAGAATTGGAACGCGTATCAGAATCGTGGAGACAATAGATAACAGTTTCACTTAGTCAATCGTGCATGCTTAGTTTCTTCAGAGTTACACAGAAATAGATAGACGGGCGTTTCAATAAAAGGGGTTTATTGAACAGTCTTGTTTCTCGTGTAAGAGATATGAGCTGTTACAATAGTTAGACAGTAAGCAAGATATAATACGCACAGCGTAAGCAGTAAGAATAAATAATACTGCAATAGCATTGTCTTTGAGCTATAACATTTATTCATATATACATACATAAATAACACAGGCTAAAAAGTGAATACTCGTCTGATGCTTCTAAAATAGTCCTACCCCAGTGTACCTAACCTAAGTATAGTATGAGGTAAGAAGTAGGTGCTGTTTTCTATAGTATGGTATATACTAAGTTTTAGTATGCCAAGAGTCCCTCTAGGTTCTAGTCAGCTCCATACCTTTCGAATGAGTGAGGTGGGAATCTCTATCCGGGCCTCAAACTCTAACACCCCGCGAAGGGAGTCAGAACACTGGAAGCTGTATTCTCTGTGAGCAGGGATGACAGCGTCTGGTCAGTGCGCCAGGCCGGGATATGGTCTCTTCTGAACTTGCCATGGCGAACCGTGCAGTCAAGTCATGCTGAGTCGTGCCGTGGTTTGCCATGGTAAGGGAAGGCATATTTATACCTGGAAGGTGCTTAGGAATACTAGCATTGACATATAGTCGGGCAGAGGAAGACGTCATGGATGAACCCGTAAGGAATAGTAGTTCATGCATAATATATGAGTTCTTGGAGAAATCAATAATCCTAGCTAGGGAAAGTCCCGTTCGGCTTAAGGGTCTGGTTTCTAAAAACCCGTTGTGATATGGGATGGACGGATGTAGGTGACCATGCCTGTATTTGGTTAGCATGGCTAATGCCTAAATAAGGACTGGGATTCTATGCCTAAATAAGGGCAAAGCGAGTTGTGCCTATATAAGGACATGATTCAGGGAAACCTATATACAGGCATCTAAATCGAAACACAACATGACAGTGACCACTCAGTCCAGCTAATAGCCATAAATATAAACACAGACAAACATCAGTTAGCACCAATAGTCAGTGAGGGTAGGGAAGAACCAACCCAAAAATGTCTGATCTGGTCATCTCATTCTACTTAAAAAACTTGCAAATAAATCAAAATCGGTCATGGAGGTCAGTATAGCATCATCCTCAACGGCACTAAAAGCCTTTATTGAAGTTGTGATGCAGTTGACAAAACCAACGCCCAATTCAACATCAAGAAGATTAAAAAACTACGCTTGTCAATTAACACGGAAAACTAGAGAATTAAAGAAATAACTGAGAAGAGAGATGAGGAAGGTCAAAAAGATCAGAATACAAACGGCTACATGGGAGAAACTAAAAATATTAAAGAAGGAATATAAGAAACATGTCGGGCAGGAAAAGAGAAGAACGGCAGAAGAGTTTTGGATTAAGCTACTTTACAACTGCAAACAATCAAATAGTAAAGCCTTCTGGAAAATAATAAGTGGCATAGGCAGGGAAGCAAAAGTAACACACTCATGAAATGTCTGTCACTGAAAAAGATTGGGCAGCTTATCTGACAAAAATCTTTTCTAAGGAAAAGCAGCATCAACTATACAAAATGAACAAGTTATCAAGTCGGATATAAATAGCACTGAAACATTGTCCCATCTTGAGTACCTAACCCTTTTAGGCCATGTACCCTGTACTCAATTAAGAGTGGAAAAAGTAATCAAAGCTGGCAGAAGTGACAGTGCCCCAGGCCCAAACAATATTCCGCAAGCAATATACAAATAGGATCCAAAATATTGGACTAACCCAATAAGGGCATTGTTTAAGGAGGTGGAAAATACGGGCTTGGTTCCAGACAGCTGGAGGGGATCAATAATGAACCCAATCTACAGAAAAATCATGAGAATTACAGACTAAGAGCACTTATTGACTCGGAAGCTAAATACTATCCTTCACTAATACTGGAAGATTAAATTGAATGTCCAAACACCAAGAATCTCATTCCAGCTCAACAGACGGGCTTCCGGAAAGGGTACGGAACAACAATTAATATGCTAACAGTAACATAGATTGTGGAGAAGTGCAAACGTTTAAAGAAAAAACTACAACTTTGCTTTATTGATCTGAAAGCAGCTTTCGATTGGGTGGACCGACCCCTTTCATCGGCAAAACTAAGAAGATGGGGCATTCAAGAAAATTCATTGAAATGTTATATACTGGCACGTGGATTCAAATTAAGGTGGCAGGTGGCACAAGAATATTAAGTAAGGGTGTGTGCTTGCTCCACACCTGTTTAATCTCTTTATGGCCGATTTATCCACCCCCCCTTGATAAAGTAAACTCACACACTCCGAGACTAGGTCCACTATCCATATCTCATCTGTCATATGCTAATGATATTGTGTTGCTGACTCACACGGAGGCAGGGCTTCAAAGATTAATTAAGGAAACTGCCACATTCACAAAAAGTCAACAAATTGGAAATTAATATCACAAAGACAAAAACCATGCAATAGGAAATAACTCCAATGTTCCATTGAAAATGCAACTACGAAACACAACCATAGAAAAAGTCAACACCAACAAACATCTAAACTTTTACTTCGACAAGAACTTTAACTTTCAGACACACCAGCAGTATATGGTTAGAAAAACCTCAATAAATGCCTTTTGCGCACTAGTAAAAAAACTGGAAGGTCCCTCCTTTCAACCATTGCTCGTGGTCATCCATGCAAAATTGCTTCCCTCGCTGACTTACGCAAGTATGGTGATGCATGGTAAAGACTCCTAAATGTTGGCCAGATTACAAAAAAACACGTACAAACATGTTTTCGGTCTTCCTTGTAATGCTTCACCAGCACAAATCTGCTTGAAATTTGGATTGATGCAACAAGAGATAGCAAGAAGATACCGAACAATCAAATCGTGACATTAGATACGAAATAAGGGAAACACTGTTTACATGGCATGCGATACAGCGCATGCCTATACAATGCTGTTGTTACAATGACTACGTTGTTACATCACAAATCATTACAACGCAAGTTGTTACAATGACTTGCTGTGGGTGCCGTTCGCTAAGGGAGTCCACCGCATTGTTTTAAACCCGGTGGCTGCATTTTACTGAGTCCATTCCCTGGAGCTGACCCTTGGATTTGTTGCCTGCTTGCTGCTAGAGGGAGGGTGTTGAAGACGGGACTGCGAGGACCAGCAGCCCCGTGATTGACATTAGCTGAGTCCTCTTCCCGCCTTCCTGCCTGAAGCTACAAAACTCTCACGGCCCCCGCTTCGCGGGAGCCGTTCGCTGAGGGAGTCCACCGCATTGTTTTAAACCCGGTGGCTGCATTTTACTGAGTCCATTCCCTGGAGCTGACCCTTGGATTTGTTGCCTGCTTGCTGCCAGAGGGAGGGCATTGAAGACGGGACTGCGAGGACCAGCAGCCCCGTGATTGACATCAGCTGTGTCCTCTTCCTGCCTTCCTGCCTGAAGCTACAAAACTCCTCACGGCCCCCACTTTGCGGGCGCAGCCTGGGCCAAGGGCGGGCCCGTCTGAGCCCGTCCGAGTGTGGCTGAGGATGGGACGGGGCCACCATCGTACATCCTGTGGTCAACATACTGTGAGTTGAGGTGTTGCCATTTCCATTTCTAGAGATTTTGCGTGCTAGCCCGTAAGGGTACGGGCAGCCACTCTTGTATTTATTATTCACTGTTTCCGATCTACCGCCCTAAGGTAATGGCCGCAACAGGACCGGGGAAGGGGCGAAAGTTACTTAACGGGGCGGGAGTGGGAGGGACTTTGGACAATTTTCTAACCAGGGCTTCGTCCGTGTTACAGAGAGAAATTGAGCTGACTGAAAAAAGGCTCTCCATCGAACAAGAGTTGGAAAAACGCTCTTCATTGGGAGCTATCGCACGAGCAAAGTCCCCTGTTCTTCTTTTAATTAACAGCCAAGCCAATTCATCTTTAGACCCTATTCTTGTTGACCGTGAAGGGGAAGGAAATCCACGTCCAGCCACTGATCAAATTCCGCCCAGCCCAATGGAGCAGGGGGACTTCCCCACTACAGATTCTTCCACTTTAGTGCATAATGTGGGAACTACGAGATCCGGGTTGCCAATACGATTGATACCGGATAAAAATGTGGAGGCAAATGGCCGGTCGATAGAACAGGTTGTTAGACGAAAACGAGGTGGCACGGCTATCATCAATAAGAAAATGAAAATCCAAAAACGGGCAATTGAGGGGAATATTGACCCTGTGGCCAATTTTGATAATCAACACAGAGGTGCCGATTAGGATCCTGGAGAAACCGGGTACGAACCGTCGGTCGGAGCGTATTCTCCGTCCGACTCGTACCCGGTTGCAAAACTTTACAAACATGCAAGTACGATTCGCACGGAAACACTATTTCCGTACGAATCGTACAAAACACCAACCGAGGAAAATAAACATACAAATGACATCTGGAAAAGCGCCGACGTGACGTCGGGACGCATGCAGCCTGCGTTCCACGAACCAGGAAGTACGATTCACACCGACGTCATCCCACGCGGAGAATATTTTCCGGCAGCCAAAAACTGCTGGGAAATCAGGACGACGCGCATAAGGAGCACCTGTACGCGACGGACAGACATGGACCCGAACCTACGTGTCATCCCGGCCCTTATAGCAGTCGACCTCCTCTACAGGTACCGACGCAGAAGAAGGTCAGAACAACACCCAGGGGCAAAGGGGGGGGGGGCAGGGGCAGGACACAAAACCCCCACCCAAGTCACACAGCACACATGCCCTGGACATACCTGACCTCCAGGCCCTGGTCACTTCGAGGGGGTGGGGGCGTGTCCAGCAACGCCAGCGTCCGCCACAACAGAAGTGGGCGACGACGCGAACCGGCAATACAACAATACAGGTACGTACTGTACCCACGCCTTAAGAGCGTGGGTACGAGTCGTACCACGCCCACACCCACGTCACCCCAACAATGGCGGTACGGCCCGTACCCATGTGCCAAAGGCCTGGGTACAGGCCGCACAAGCACTCCACAGCGTGGGCATGGGTACGTACGGACCGCACCCCCACCCGCGTATGTATGGAACGTACCCCCACCCCAACAGTGTATGTACGGACCGTACCCCCACCCGTGTATGTACGGACCGTACCCCCACCCGCGTATGTATGGACCGTACCCACACCTGCGTATGTATGGAGCATACCCCCACCCGTGTATGAATGGACCATACCCCCACTCGTGTATGAATGGACCGTACCAACACCCGCGTATGTATGGAGCGTAACCCCACCCCAACAGTGTATGTACAGACCGTACCCCACCCCAAAAGTGTATGTACGGACCGTACCCCCACCGGCGTATGTATGGAGCGTACCCCCACCCCAACAGTGTATGTACGGACCGTACCCCCACCCCAACAGTGTATGTATGGACCGTACCCCCACCCGCGTATGGATGGAGCGTACCCCCACCCCAACAGTGTATGTACGGACCGTACCCCCACCCCAACAGTGTATGTACGGACTGTACCCACACCCGTGTATGTATGGAGCGTACCCCCACCCCAACAGTGTATGTACGGACCGTACCCCCACACCAACAGTGTATATATGGACCGTAAACCCACCCGCGTATGGATGGAGCGTACCCCCACCCCAACAGTGTACATATGGAGCGTACCCCCACCCGTGTATGTATGGACCGTACCCCCACCCGCGTATGTATGGAGCGTACCCCCACCCCAACAGTGTATGTATGGACCGTACCCCCACCCCAACAGTGTATGTACGGACCGTACCCCCAACCGTGTATGTACGGAGCGTACCCCCACCCCAACAGTGTATGTACGGACCGTACCCCCACCCGTGTATGAATGGACCGTACCCACACCCACGTATGTATGGAGCGTACCCCCACCCCAACAGTGTATGTACGGACCGTACCCCCACCCCAACAGTGTATGTACAGACCGTACCCCCACCCGTGTATGTACGGACCGTACCCCCACCCGTGTATGTATGGAGCGTACCCCCACCCCAACAGTGTATGTACGGACCGTACCCCCACCCGTGTATGAATGGACCGTACCCACACCCGCGTATGTATGGAGCATACCCCCACCCCAACAGTGTATGTATGGACCGTAACCCCATCCGCGTATGTATGGAGCGTACCCCCACCCCAACAGTGTATGTACGGACCGTACCCCCACCCCAACAGTGTATGTACGGACCGTACCCACACCCGCGTATGTATGGAGTGTACCCCCACCCCAACAGTGTATGTACGGACCGTACCCCCACCCCAACAGTGTATGCATGGACCGTACCCCCACCCGCGTATGGATGGAGCGCACCCCCACCCCAACAGTGTACATATGGAGCGTACCCCCACCCGTGTATGTACGGACTGTACCCCCACCCGCGTATGTATGGAGCGTACCCCCACCCCAACAGTGTATGTAGGGACCGTACCCCCACCCCAACAGTGTATGTACGGACCGTACCCCTACCCGTGTATGAATGGACCGTACCCACACCCGCGTATGTATGGAGCGTACCCCCACCCCAACAGTGTATGTATGGACCGTACCCCCACCCGCGTATGTATGGAGCGTACCCCCACCCCAACAGTGTACATATGGAGCGTACCCCCACCCGTGTATGTACGGACCGTACCCCCACCCGCATATGTATGGAGCGTACCCCCACCCCAACAGTGTATGTATGGAGCGTACATGCCCAGACGCAGGAGGGGTGGGTGTAGAGTCCTCCCAGCAGTGCCCAGACACAGGAGGGGTGGGGGCCTATCACTCCCAGCAGTGCCCAGACGCAGGAGGGGTGGGTGTAGAGACCTCCCAGCAGTGCCCAGACACAGGAGGGGTGGGGGCCTATCACTCCCAGCAGTGCCCAGACGCAGGAGGGGTGGGTGCAGAGTCCTCCCAGCAGTGCCCAGACACAGGAGCGGTGGGGGCCTATCACTCCCAGCAGTGCCCAGACGCAGGAGGGGTGGGTGCAGAGTCCTCCCAGCAGTGCCCAGACGCAGGAGGGGTGGGTGCAGAGTGCTCCCAGCAGTGCCCATGAAACGCAAAGGGTGGAGTACCCACAGATACAATGCCCACAAATGTCAGTCAGGTGCACAAAGACCCTGCAGTACATGTACCACATGTGTGCGAGGCTGGGAGTATACACATGCATAGCGCCTAAAAGAGAACATGTCCACATGAAGTCTTGTCAACTGTCTACATACACAAGAACAGTGACCACCAAGGATGCCACGAATGATGCAGGTGGAGACATCGCTCAGCATGCATGTGCAAAGTTGAAGGAGTACGTCACACCCCCAGCTGATGTAGACACAGCTCAGCACCACATAGTGGAAACACCCTGCAGGGAAGATTTCAGGTTACACAGAGGAAGGAACACACCTTGGGACGATGTCGCCATGCAGTAACTGCTCACATGAACAAAGTATTTTAGCCAACAGCTTGTGATGGCACACAGATACCAGGGTCCACCCTATGACCAGCACAAGACTACATGTCCCACACACCCAACACATTATCACCACCCAAAATCATGTAGCAGGTCCACCAACAGCAATACCAGATAAACAGTAGTGTTCAAAGGAAAAAACAAATTGCTTTATTCAGCAGGATGTAAGTAATAATCATCATAAATGTCAATATATACAAGGCCCATAGGGCAGTCCATGACTCCAATCCAGATGGGGACACAGTGGTACGTGTGTCCCCTAGCTTGCCTGCACAATCAGACTCCTTTGTCTTCCACAGGGGGGGGATCATGTTGGGGGGAAGGACCAGGCACCGCAGGGACAGGAGGGGCAAGGGTAGGTGTTGTGGGTGCAGGGACGGACGACTCCAACACAGGGGATGGGGCAGCACCAAAGGTGGATTCGAGCACGGCGCTGCACACTACTGCCAGGTCGCCCAGCGTCTCCTCTGCACCTGAAGGAACCGCAGGCCCCAAGGAGGGGGGGGGGGTCACAGGGATGGGTCGCAGAGCTACCCGGGGAGGGTGTGGACAGGGGGGGGACTCAACCACCCTGACCTTGGACTCCTTTGACCGCTTGCGGGGTGGTGTCACTGTGAGGCTCAGGGACAGAGCGGCCATGAAGGAGTCCTTGCTGGATTTGTGGCCAGGAGAGCTGAGGGGAGTGGATTTGGAGGGAGTGGATTTTGCAGAATGTGGACTCCCACTCTGGCTGCATGTCTTACGTTTCCCCCCCGACCCAGTGGGTGTGCCTACTTCACCCTGTGTGTGCGTGCCAGGAGGTGTGCGCTATGCCTTCCCTGCTGGTGTGGTGCCTGTGTCTGGTGGGGTGTGTGCATGCTGACGTCTGGGTGTATGTGGGACAGGCATGGGAGTGGGAAGTGTGGATGGGGCATGGGTAGGGGGTGGGACGAAGTGCTGCAGGAGACCCACTGCTGCAGACAGTGTCGAGTCAATAGACCTCAGCAAGTTGCGTTGGTCAGCCTGCGATGCTGAAATGCCCTCCAAGTATGCCTCCATGTTGGTGAGCACTTGGCTGTGGCCATGGAGGACATTAAGCATCGCAGCCTGACCAACCTGCAACTGCCGCAGGATGTCCACAGTCTCGGCATTGGTGGCAGCAGTGGATACAGGGGCAGGGGGTGCGGTGCCTGGCAGGAAGGAGACACGTGGTGACCTAGCATGCCAGGAAGGGACACGAGCAAGTGGGAGGCCGGTGATGGCAATGGAGGGGGCGGGGAGAGATGTTGTGCTGCTGTCAGCTGTTGGAGCAGCCTCCGCCCCCTCGGAGTGCTCAGCCTCGAACCCGTCAGCTTCATAATCTGTGGTGGCAGTGGACATGTCCTCCGGCTCACTCCCCTCGGCCTCAGTTCCACTCGATGTGCCAGCTAAGGTGTCACTGCTGGCACTGGTGCCCAGTCCCTCCGCACGGTCCGTGCCGGTGTCTCCATCCATGTCCCCCGACGATGCTGTGGTCAAGGTGAATAAACAGGAATTAATCAGACACCTGTATACATATGTCACATGAGTCAAATCTACATAGGTTACAGTGCATAGCCCGAAATGAAAGATGAGTAACATCTACAATACAAGGTACATATATAGGCCCTGCAACACACAGTTGGTTCACCCACCATGCCACTGAGAAACTATGGAGAGCATGACACATTTGCAAATGACATGATATGGATTTGGACAGAGGAGACAGGCTCTGGGGACAATCCAGCACTGCATCTGCACCACACAGCGTTGCCGTAACTAGGGATGAGCAGGGACCATCTCCATGAACTTGAGGCACATGCTGCAAAGGTAAAACTTAAAGACATGCCCAACATGAATGGGACACTGCACCTTGAGTGTATGTCCAGACAAACATCACACACTGGTCAGACCGAGCAATGAGATTTCAGGTGTCGACATGTAGGCCTTGCCCGTACCAACCACCCCCTACATGAGACAATTTGATGAGACTTTGAAGCACTTGCATGTCTTAGTCTGGGAGACATACACATGGGCTGCCAGAAACCCATATTGGACCCAAAATACCCCATGTGCGCCTGTACAACGATCTCATTTACAAATGGCCATCATCAGTAATTGTAACAAGACACACAGGCACTGGCCACCGTGAGTATGAACGAGGAAAATTAGGTCAGGCTGTACAGTGGACACTTGTAGAACACGTTACGTAAATATACATGGTGCCAGGAGACAATGGCACAGAGCACATCCTATGCTGTAGACACTGAGAGTGTCCACATATTGTGATGACACACATGATACCTAGCAAAATATGCCCCAGGGGACAGTAGTGGCCACAATATTCCATGGTCCTGAATGGTAATGACTGCAACACAGGCCACCATCCCTGCACTCTGCGTATCGCACACTCATGCACATCATGTCACAGGCCACAACATAGGACATGCTTGCTGTAAGGCATTACACTTCAGAGACATACTCCTATGTCTGGACTCAGCATCAGTGCCAATTGACATGGACCCCACAAGTACTGAACTGGACAGGGCACAGGCAAGGTCCCAAAACCTGTTACACACCACCCCCACACATGATGCTGCAAGCATTGGTCACGTGGATAAACTGCCAGCCCAGATGACCTTGTGAAAGAGTGACGACACACAGACCAGGGAACACATGGCAAGGAGGGGAAGGGAGGAAGGACAGCACCGCTAAACTGTGGGTGACAGGACCTGCACCGCACATTTAAACACTGGCAGTGTATCCATGCAACTGCGCACTTACAAATGCTTGTGACACACACCAAACACACATGTACCTACCCCCTTCCTGCTGCTGCTTCTCCCGTAAGCGCCTGTCCATGTCTGGAAAGGCCACCGCCAGCACACGCTTGTGGATGTGGGTCAGACAGCGATGCCCATGGTTCTTAGGGCCCACAGGTGAGTCCCCCAGCAGGACCCGTGCGATCCTCCGCGTCCAGCACCGGATATCCTGCCAGCGTTTTCTCACCTGGGCCAGGCGCCGCTTGCGACCCTGCGTCCTCCTCACGGCACTGACGGCATCCCTCCAGATCTTCTCCTTGGCAGAGGCACCTACCTGTGGGGTTGAAAAAGTGAGACTACATCAATACACCTGCCACATGTCACAGAGACACACATTAGAACAATTTTGCTGGTTTTAACAAGGCATAGTATGCAGCCAAAGCATTGCACCTTTGTCATAGGGACATTTTTCTCTGTGTAATGGCAAATGCACCACGTGCCATTGAAAGTACACAGGTGGCATGAGGGGTACGACACAATAAATGATCCAGACTCACACTGTGCATCAGAAGGTACACCAGGATTATGTGCAGCACCTCAAAGCAGTCACATGCCACAGGCCACTGACGCTACCTCAGCAGAGTACACAGACACACACAGGCACAGGACATTCACCTGCCATTGCCAAATGCAGCTACAAACCTCACTCTGCACATGTGCCACTAGACTGGGGGGGCTCACAGGTGTGGGGCTGGCTCTGCACGTCAGACACACAGCACTGCTCCCTGCTCGCATCAGATGGGCAGGGTATATCCATCCCTCATGCAGCTTGGGTGCTACACTCCACATATGCACCCACCCACATGACAGGGGACTTACACACACACCGATGTCCAGGGTACGAACACATCATGTGGACACTCTCAGCACAGGTACACTGAACTAACACACATCTGTGGGTACAGTCACCTGTCACACTGGGCTGACCACATAATCACATGAGGACTGTAGAAGCAACATTCCCAGGAGGATTAGACCGGCAGAATGTGGCATGCACCATGCAGTGATTGTCACAGTAAACACAATGCAAGTGAGGACGGCAGACATGCACCACAGCATGCTCTGGCTGGGAGACATCAGGCATTCGCCCCCCTGGGACCCACTCTACAGTACAATGCATGTGTGTCACACCTGGACACAATGCCAGAAGTCCCAGTCACAAAAAAGGGACACAGTCTGTGCTAGTGGACTCTGCACTCACCTGAAATCCTGGTCGCCCATACAGCATGGGGTACTGTGGGAGGATCACATCCAGCAATGCCAGATTCTCCTCCAGGGTGAAAGGCTGGGCCCTCTCCACAGACCTTGACATGGTGCCAGGGAATCATGAGCAGCAGCAGTGTTGTAGAATCAAAAGATGTGCAGGCAAGTGCTCTCTCATGGGACCTGGCTGCCTTATATCTGCCTTGCTGGCCTGTTTCATGCACAGGAGTACAGAGTGATAGGTCACTCACATTTGCATCCTATGTTTCCTCCAATCCCTTTAAACCTAGCACAGTCAGTGGCTTTGCTCTTTTTTTTCTTGAGCGTGATGTAAACTCCACAACCACTTTGCAACAAAGTAGATTCATTCAAACCGACTTTTGCTGGGCACCTGCTGAAAAAAATTCAAACTTTAAACTTGGTCTCCATGACAACCAGCATGCATGTAGGGCTTTATACTTGTCCCGCATGTGTCCCCTATGTAATTTGGAGATTCACACACAGGTACGGTGCGTTCCGGGGCCCTAGGGCACCCCAAATGCATGGCAATGGCCCGTACACGCGTGTGTACGGTCTGTATCACTATGGGTACGCATACGCGAGCACACCAATAGTGATAGTGAGCGTACAGGCGTGTGTACGGTCCGTATCACTATGGGTACGCATACGCGAGCACACCCATAGTGATAGTGAGCGTACAGGCGTGTGTATGGTCCGTATCACTATGGGTTTGCTCGCGTATGCGTACCCATAGTGATACGGACCGTACACACGCCTCTACGCTCACTATCACTATGGGTGTGCTCGCGTATGCGTACCCATAGTGATACGGACCGTACACACGCGTGTACGCTCACTATCACTATGGGTAGGCCTATGCCAGCACTCCCATAGTGATAGGGAACGTACACACGCCCTCAGAGTGAATGTACGGTGCCTTACACACATAACAGTGGTGACAGGCAGCACACCGAGAGGAATAGAGCTGACATACTTGTCCATGGATGGACATCAAGGCATTGTCTGTGCAGTACTACATGTGTGGGGCACAGGTGTGAAAGGCTGTGATGTGGCACATTACTGCTGAGTTGTGAAGGCAATAGATGTATGATGAGATGTGTACAGATGTTATGTGTGACGGTGCACTATGTGCCAGACATGCCCTTCACTCCTTTGACATGTGTGCATGTCGTACAGCACACTTGAGATGAGCGTCACTGGCATGGCACAGTCAACAACACACGCAAGAGTCTCCTGATGCCCGCTACAGGGTTTGCCAAACCTGACATGTGACTACCCATGTTGCACGATGTGACTATGTCATGTATGTGTGGTGTGTTCACATTAGCTTGATGTTGGTGTTCCCTCAAAAGCAACTGCTGTTGCTGCAACCAAAATGTGTCTGTGTGTAGATGGCCATGGCACACTGTTACGCACACCAGGCCACATGTAGTATCGGATGTAAGGTGTGTATGTATGCATGGGACACAGAGTAGTGTAACAAGGACCTGTCTGCATCCTCTCAATGTATGTGTGGTCAGTCATGACATGTACACCTTCATGGCAAGGTGTGTGGGCTGTCCTAGTGTAATGTCATGTGACCTGTGGCTCTAGTGTTCCGCTACCTGTCTCGGCAATCAACATCCTACTTCTGCTGATATGTTGATGTATGTCACTCCTGTATTGCGTCTGGCTGTTCACTTACACTGGGACACAGCTAGTCCCATGCCATGGGATGTGGAGGTTCACAATCTCCGTGTGTAGCTGGGTCTTGGTAGGAGTGTCACCTGGCAGCCATACGTGTCCAGGGCATGTAGCACATACCTGACTCCGTATGTAGCATATGTGTATTGACAGATTAACATGTGTTCAGTACATATAAATTGTTGTTGTAGTGCACTCGCTCTTCCTTGTCACTTCCAAATTCCTGCCGAGCGCGGCCTCTTCCTGACCAATTCCGGACTTGGCTGACATGCGGGAGAATGACTGTATACGCCGCTACCGCTTCCCCCAACCGTTGATTGAGGAATTGACGGTGAGGCTGGCACCACACCTGCAACCGCTGCACAGGTATCCTAAGGCACTGACACCCAAGCTGAAGGTAATGGCAGCCCTACATTTTCTTGCCACGGGTACCTTTCAATATACCATAGCTAATGTTGGTGGCATGTCCCAGAGCATGTTCAGCCGTGTGCTGCATGATTTTTTAGAGGGCATGTTGCTTCACCTGGATGAGTTCATCCATTTCCCAACTCCTGAACAGTTGACTGGTGTCAAGCGTGGATTCTATGCCATGGGAGGGATGCCCCATGTCATTGGGTCCATAGATGGGACACATGTGGCTTTAGTACCACCACAGGCACAGGAGGTAGCGTACAGGAATCGCAAGCACTACCACTCCATCAATGCCCTTGTGGTGTGTCTGTCCAACATGGTGATTTAACATGTCTGTGCTCGTTTTCCAGGATCAGCACACGATGCCTACATCATGAGGCGTAGCAGGGTGCCTGAAATGATGACGCAGCTGCGCAACGAACGAGCATGTGTTGTTGGTGGGTACACTCTGTCTGTCCTGTATTTTGCATAGCCCGACCGCTTCTCCTGTCCTACTTATGTCCATGTGGTTTCCATGTAGGGGACGCTGGCTATCCCAACATGCCATGGCTGATCACACCTCTCCGCAACCCCAGCACGCCGGCCCAGCTCCGCTACAACACCGCCCATGGCCGGACAAGGCGAGTGATAGAGAGGACATTTTGGCCTCCTGAAGAGCCGATTCCGGTGCCTACACAAGACCGGCGGCGCCCTCCCATATGCCCCGGCGAAGGTCTGCAAAATCTTCATGGTCTGCTGCATGCTGCACAACATGGCAGTTGAGAAAGCTGTGCCACTCATCCTGGATCAAGATGATCAGGACCATCCACCCGTGGAGGACGAAGGGCTTGGCAATGGGGCTAGTGATGTGGAGGATGTGGTTCCGCAAGAGGACATCCGGAGTCGGCTCATACGCGACTTCTTTGCTTAGTGGTGAGTACCAGTGTCTGAGTGTGCACGCATTGGTCCCCGTTTGGCATGTGTTGCGAAGTGTGTGTCCATCTGCATGTATGCCATGTGAGTCAGAGGTGTGTGTGGATGTGTCACTCGAGTGATGGTGCCAGTGATGAGTGTATTTCCACAGTCATAATTGTGACCTAGCATGTTGTCATCCTTACATGTGTCGAGTACATGCACATGCAAGTGGATGTGCTTTTTGTGGCTGACTTCTTGTGTGTCTCTCATCCCCAGGTACTTGCGCATGCCGTCTGCTGGTTGCATTGTTGTGGCACTGCTATTCCTCATGGACACGTCATCGTGTGCTGACTCAGCGTTACACGCACGGACAAGTTTGGAAGTCTCCTTAGGGTAAGGGATGCATCAGGGGTGTATTGGGTGTGGCAGTTGTTTACGATGTGTGCACACTGCCCCTGTCGATGTTTGGTTCCTCTGCAGACATGTCGCATCACCATGGGACACATGACATGTAGCTGGATACACCTGAATAGATGGTCAGACTTGTTGACAGTCATCTGTAATGGGATAGTGGATTGTGATGATGGCCTCAATGTGTGTAACACTGCCCTCGGACACATACGGTTTGCATTGGCTTGACATGGTGTGGGACTTCCACATCAGAGGATCAATGGTGTATGGCAGGCTCTCCGTGAGCAGCAGGGGGTGTTTAGCTGTTACCCGACACTTGTGTGCCAGTTCCATGGATATCAAGCATTTGTGGTGCAGAAGGGGGGTGCCAGTGTTGGACCCACATGTTACTCCACATGACCTGTGTATGTGTACTCCGAGTTGCCTCTGCATTCCGGAATACATGACTAATAAAGGTGTCCCTATGCCTCCAAGGTGCCTCTTCTCAGTCAATGCTGGTGTGTTGCCACGGTGCATACGACATGTCTGGTATGGTTTTCAGTGATAGTGGCTATGTGTCTATGTGTAGAGTAGCAAGATGCAAGCTGTTTGTCTGGGATTAGACTCTGTATTGTGCATGATGTCCATGACTGTGTGGGTATTGTGACATGTGCCATCCCCATGCATCCAACGTTGGCCAGGCCACCATTCTCTGCATCCACCTGACTCAAGCTTGCAGGACATGGTTCTGCCACCTGTCTACACATACCTGTGTGCCCCCCAGGACACTCCACATGATCCCTGACCTCTGCGCATGACTGTTGCTGTACTCAATATGTCTGTCGGCACGGTTGTGCGGCCACTTCCTCAGCTGGTTGGGCCCATCACGGGTGTGTATGGTGCTCCATGTCTGTCTTGCCTAATACATTGTGACCCATGTGTGTCCTGTGCCAGACTCAGGCCCCAGGGTATGGATGGTTGAAGTCATATGAGAACTCAGGCATGGTTAGACTTTACAAGACACATGTAAGGTAATAATGCAAAATGTAGGCATCATCTCTTGATCGTGTAAGTTTTTATTTGTGTTGGGGTACGTGTTGTGGGGGGGGGGGTATGACAAGAGGGGCTTTCCGGGTGTGTGGAATCCAAAGTTCACTGGGGGAGTTGGTGTCCTTGCCATTGGAAATCATCAGAGTCCATGCCACAGTCTTTGTCAACATTGGTCAGACAGTGACCAGCAAGTCCATGTGGCAGAGAATGTCATTTGCTGATGTGCTGCTGTTGGGCCAGTGGGCCAGGTGCCAGGCCAGGTGTCCTGGGAGATGCTGCTGTTGCGCCGACCCTCACGGTCTTTTCCGTGGACGACCCGCCCTCCTGCGGGAACCCTCAGAAGCAGGCCGTGACGATGTTTGGGATGCTCCGTCGGATGTATCCTCCTCCGCCTGATCCCTCCCTGTGGGTGGTGATGTTCTTCGCCTGGTGGCACAGGGAGGGTTGCCCATGTTGTCGGCTATCCGACGGAGTGAACGGTTAATTCCTGTGAGCACCGTCACAAGCTCAGCCTGTCTGTCCTCCATCCGTCCTTGGTGTCGCAGTTGACAGGCATGTTGCTCCGCATGTTGCTGGGCCTGCTGGGTCTTGATCTCCTCGAGGGTCCCCTTCATCTCGTTGAGGGTGGGCACAACCTGGCTCATGCCTGTGGTGTCCTGCCGGTATGTGTCCAGGATGTTTCTTACATGGGCATATACCGGTTCCACAGCCAACTGGTCAGGCTCGCGCCTCCGCCGTCCTCCACTCCCACCACCCCTGCCCACTTGCACCTGGCATGCCCTTGAGGGCACATCGGGTCTCCGGGACCCCTGAGGGGTGGCATTTGCGTTGTCGCCTGCCTCCTCCTGGTTGCCCGGTACACCGTGTTCCTCCTGGTCAGCCTGGCTGCGTTGTGGTGGTGGGGCAGGGATCCTGGGTGTCTCCTGGGATGTGGTAGGAGTGGGGGTGGTGGTTGGCCCAGTTGTACCTGACGCAGGTGCTGCAGGTGGTTGGACACCAGAGGGGCCTGGTTGGTCGGGGTCGTCCACAGAGTGGTGAGAGTCGTCGCTGCCGGTGGGATAGTCATCCCGCAGAGCCAGGTCCTGTGAGTCTTCCCCCCCAGTGTTGGGGGGTGATCCAAGACATTGACCTGTTTGTGAGAGAGACAATGTTATTTTTGTTCCATGCAACATCCATGTTTCATTCGTTTCAAGGTTGGCACTTTTCCTCAGGGTATTTGGATATGTCTTGCATTCCACTCACAGTGCACTTGTGCATGGGTATGTCCCTTGGCCACAGCTTTTGAGACTTTACCTATGTGTGACTTGTGACTGCAGTCAGCAGTGGAGTGAGCAGGTGTGGCGAGCCATGCATTGGCGCCTTCCGTGTTGCACTGTACGTGGGCACATGGAGTTGTTCCACACACTTATATAGTGCAGGTAGCTGGCGTTGTGCTCGTGCACAGGTTGAGACATGGCCTAGTGTTTTGCCATGGAGAGGAGAGGGGGATTCAGGCACTGGCCACCCTTGTCTACATGCACGCAGTCCACCTGCTGACGAGCAGACATTCCCACACCACCCAAGGCTGAATTGGTCTCCCTGTGTATCCCTTTCTCACTCCCTCTCTGTCCCCCTCTCCCTCCCTCCCTGTGTCAGCCTCCTCCCTCTGTCCGTCTCCCTGTGTCTCCCTCCCTCTCTCTCCCCTTCTCCCTCCCCCTGTGTGTCACCCTCTGTCACCTCAGCCCAGCTTCCTAGGCACACACTGTTTGCAGATCTTTGAATGGCCCTTGGCTTGTTCGTGTGAGTTTGTTTCTGATCTCCAGGCACCCATTGGGTGTAGTGTCTGTGTCTGCGCTGCTGCTGTGGTGGTGTGTGCTGCCACTCTTTCACGGTGTTGGCTGTTCATTGGCTGCTGTCATGTGCAAAAAGTGCCTTCACCCCCATGTCTTCATGCAAGGCGTCCGCCATTTGCAGGCAAGTCTTTCCTGTGTGGGGACACACTGTTTGTCTGGCTGTGACCTAGGCAGAGGGCATTGTTGTCTGCTTCTGAGTTGCACTATGTGATTTTTGAGGCCCACACTCCCGCCATCCGGGTTACCGTGTCTTGTGTTGGTGTTTTCTGTGGCCTGTGACTTGGCATTGTCCAGCTGGGTACATGGGGCATGGTGGCGCTAGTGGCATGTGCGTGTTTATGGAGTGTGGTTGAGTCATGCAATAGCTTTGGGGTGGTTGCGTGTATGATTGTGAGTTTGGTTGTGGATGGCGTTCCCCCCATGTGAGGTGAGTTGTTTGTGTACTCACCAGGCTCTCGGAGTCCTTCTACTCCCTCCACTGCCACCACCGGCAGTATGGCCATCACCTTCTCCTCCCAGGGATGGTATTGTACGCGTCTGCGGGCCGGCCCTCCTCCAGTGATGTTGGCCTGGTTGTGGTAGTCGGTCATTTTGCGGCAGACCGTCCTCCGCAGATCGTACCACCTGGCTTGGCATTCATGCCTGGTCCTTCTGGTGGACGCAACAGCATTCACAGCATTGACAATCATCTGCCACATGGCTGTTTTTTCGGAAATGCTGGTCTGTCTGACCAATGTTCCAAAGAGGTGTGGCTCGACTCTGAGGATTTCGTCGACAAGGACCTCCAACTCTTGGCTAGTGAACTTTGGATTCTTGTTAGTGGGCATGGTGAGGGGTGTGGGTGTGGATGGTTGTGGGGGGTGTGGGAGTGGATGGTTGTGGGGGGTGTGGGTGTGGATGGTTGTGGGTGTGTGGGTGTGGTTGTGCAGGTGTGTGTGTGAATGTGATGAGGGGGTGTTTGTGAAGGTGGTTGTGTGAAGGTGTGCAGGTGTAAGGTGTAGTGGAGGTTGTAGTATGGTGCAGTTGTTTCTCTGTGTGGTCTGGCAGCAGTGGGTCTGTTGCAAAGGATCATGGTTTGTGTGTGTTGGGCCTTTTTATTGGTCCATTGGTGGGTGTGGCTGTGTTTGAACTTTGGGTGGGTGTGTTATAAGGAGTGGTTGTGTTTTGGGCCTCTGTTTGGGAGTTTGGCAGTTGCAGGTCAGTGTATAGGTTGTATTTGTGCTTGTTGGACATGTTTTGTAGCTTTGTGCGATTCGAATGGAGTCTTCTTGTGTTGTTTTGCTTTGTCCTGGTTGTGTACGTGTGTTTTTAGCGTCTGTACGGTACGTACATCGGCCATTTTGTTGTACAGTGCTGTCCTTGTCTCTGGCTTGGTACGACTCGTACATGCGCGATGTTGGGTGAGGGTGCTGGTGTTGGGGCCTAGGGTGCGATCCGTATTTAGACTGGTGGGGTGTGTGTTCGCTCCGTACATACACGGGTGGGGGTACGGTCCGTACATACACTGTTGGGGTGGGGGTACGCTCCATACATACACGGGTGTGGGTACGGGCTGTACATACACTGTTGGGGATGGGGGTACGCTCCATACATACGCGGGTGAGGGTACGGGCCATACATACACTGTTGGGGTGGGGGTACGCTCCATACATATGCGGGTGAGGGTACGGTCCGTATATACACGGTTGGGGTGGGGGTACGCTCCATGCATACGCGGGTGGGGGTACGGTCCGTACATACACTGGTGTAAATACACGGGTGGGGGTACGGTCCGTACATACACTGTTGGGGTGGGGGTATGCTCCATACATACGCAAGTGAGGGTACGGTCCGTACATACACTGGTGTACATAAACGGGTGGGGGTACGGTCTGTACATACACTGTTGGGGTGGGGGTATGCTCCATACATACGCGGGTGAGGGTATGGTCCGTACATACACTGTTGGGGTGGGGGTACGCTCCATACATACGCGGGTGGGGGTACGGTCCGTACATACACTGGTGTACATACACGGGTTGGGGTACGGTCCGTACATACACTGTTGGGGTGGGGGTACGCTCCATACATACGCGGGTGAGGGTACGGTCCGTACATACACTGTTGGGGTGGGGGTACGCTCCATACATACGCGGGTGGGGGTACGGTCCGTACATACACTGGTGTACATACACGGGTGGGGGTACGGTCCGTACATACACTGTTGGGGTGGGGGTACGCTCCATACACACGTGGGTGAGGGTACGGTCCGTACATACACTGTTGGGGTGGGGGTACGCTCCATACATACGCGGGTGGGGGTACGGTCCGTACATATACTGTTGGGGTGGGGGTACGCTCCATACATACACGGGTGAGGGTACGGGCCGTACATACACTGTTGGGGTGGGGGTACGCTCCATACATACACGGGTGGGTGTACGGTCCATACGTATGGGGGTGTACATGCACGGGTGGGGGTTCGGCGCGTACATACGAGGGCTGGGGGGGTGGTTGGGCACGTACATATGGGGGCTGGGGGGGTGTTGGGCACGTATGCGGGCACATGTCTCCATGGTTGCTATAGGAGTTCGGTGCGGACGGTGTTTTTTCCATCCGGTTGTAACATCGGAAGCACGGGATGGATCGTACTTGCGCGGTCGGACTTGACTTTTCACATTTGTACGGTAAATCGTCCAGGGACGTGTCGGACACATTTTCCGACCCGAGGACGTGTGGGGAATTATTCCCAATGCGATTCGTATGATTTTTTCCCCATGCGAGTCGTACTTGGCAGTTTGTACGGCACTTGTACGATTCGTACGGTGAAAAGACCGGATACGGGTCGTACGGGGAAATTTTTTCCAGGATCCTAATCGGCACCAGAGTGTCCACTGCTCATTCTACAGCCCATGGTATTGAGGATCCGATCCCGCAAGAGTATAGAAGAGACTTTTGGGCTAAAATGGAGCAGTCATTTACAGCGACCTGCCTCCCGATTCATGACAGATTGGACTCTATTGAAAAGAGACTCTCCAAATTGGAACTGATGTACGCTTCATTGATCGGGGGAAGGGGATAGGGGCTGGGAGGGGCGTTACGGAGGGCACAGGGTCATTGGCTAAAGAATTAGATGGTTTTCAATGCCCCAACTCTGAAACAGAAAATAAAGTTATAGATGTGACTGCTCAACCAATCCCACAGGGAAATAGAGTGGGACTTGCTGAGCAGTTGATACATAATGTGCCAATTCCATCGGTACCATTGGGGGATCCAAGGGGAAAGGCAGACTATGTTCCTGCCAAATTACCATCTGAGACTGAAAGCCTTAATTCCATTCTCCCTAAAATAACCCCACTAAAGTCTGTGTCTGTATCCAAGCCTGTGCTGCCTTGCTTGGATCTGCCCCCAGAGTCCATTCCCTATGTAGTGGTTCTTGTAGGGGTTCCTATTTTGAATTATGGAAAAAGGGAATCATTTAGTGAACTCAAAAACAAGTGCATTCACTGGTTAAATTGCAACAAACCCCTCCCCGTCCAGAGTAGAAGTGAACTTTTATTTGCAAGTCGTGTAGATTGGGTGGGCCCAAGAGCTAAGGATAAACAGGGTGACTGTGTCGTAATTAATTTCAGGGATTCTAGAGCAGTGAAGCACATTTGCACAATGGAGCCAGGTAGATTCGCATCAGCAATACAGGCCCTCCCTCTCACTTATTTTTATCCAGGGGCTCCTAGTTATGGGTTTGAAACTTCCTTGAGAGGTTAGGTGGCTCGACCACAAAATGATTTGGAGGGTTGTATCCCTCACTATGGAAACAATAATCAAATCAACAAGCAATTCTGTCCGCTCCCACTCAAAGCCTTCCACCATACTAACAGATTCAGTGTTCTGGATCTAGTCGATTGACGCCTAGAAGCTAATAAATCATTCCCTACGGACGGGGATCATATAGGCCTACAGAACATCAAGGAAGGTACTAACAAGCTGAGTCAAAATCTTCCCAAACAGGGGCTAACAGAAGTACTGCCAAATATAAATGATATAGCGTGTCCGTCTAGGAAAAGCCCAAGGAGTAGGATTACAGAACCACCAATAATACCAGCGTTGGGCGGGTTGGAGAAGGGGAGTGTCTGGGGAAGTACTGGTAGGGTAATCATTCCATCTGATGTCAACAGGTATGCCAGTGTTCTGACTTCTACCACAGGGAAGCCTAATGCGAATATTAATATACTCTCCTGGAATGTGGCAGGATTAAAAAATAAATTGATCTGTGAAGAATGGGGCAAGTTCATAGATACTTTTGATATCTGCCTAATGCAAGAGACATGGGCTACGATTAATCTCCAGCAGATTGGCTTTGTGTCTTATAATATACATGCAATAGCTAGTGGCAGGGGAAGACCCTCAGGGGGTCTAAGTATTTGGGTGGCTCTGCACTTGGGAGTCACAGCTAGACAGCTCCAAACTAGTTCACGTGATATCCAATGTGTCCTACTTGGCCTGCCAGGGAATAAACATTTAGCTTTACTGAATGTCTATTCTAGACCTTCTCCGAGCGGGCAGGAGTCTAAGGTTATTACACAGTTGAATGATTATATTCTGACCCTAGACCCGGAGTACTCTGTGATCGTAGGTGGCGATCTTAATTGCCAGTATGAGCCATTAAGTATGTTGGACTTAGATGATCCGATCGCGGAAAACATACACTGGAATATTTCTGAGCCTCTGATCCCAGTGGTCAAAGCCTGGACTCCATTGGTGTTGCAGATTTTTGCTCTTACTCTCTCCTTATCCTTGAGGTCTTGCAATGGTAGATTTAACTCTGATAGACCTGGTCATGCCACTTTTAATAGAGTGGGGCAAACCTCCATTCTAGATTACATTCTGATAGAAACAAGATCCTGGGACAAGGTTTCTGACTTCAGGATTGTTGACCGAGACGACAGCGATCACAATGCCCTGGTCATGTCCCTAAAACCAGGAAGTTGGGGTCTGTCCAGCTACGAAATTGAGCACAAAGTGGTACTTCAACCTCTCATTCTGCATAATAACAGACGGAGAGTAAAATGGCCACATATACTTGCTAGCTCGAACAAGATGGCAGAAATATATAGACTGGTCCTGCCCCACCTAAGTGAAATGGCCAGTGAAGGGTTGAATTGTTCTACCACTGTGTGGGGTACTAGGCCGGCCGAAATTCATAGCCAGCTGGCCTCTAAACTTTCGGAGGTGTTCTTTCCGGTCGGGAGCCTCAAGGATAAACTGGTTAAAACCAACCCCTGGTACAATGCTGAGTGCCGAAAGTTGAAAAGTGACTTGATCCAAGCAATTAAGGCTAAGGATAAAGAAAGGATCAAAATACTCCGAGAACAGTATAGAAAGAAGATCAAAAATGCAAGAAAGACTTGGGAGGATGATAAGTATGAGGAATTAAGATTAGCCCAGCAGCAAAAGGATTTTCAATCTTTTTGGGCTATTGTTAGTAATGGAAGAAAAGAAACTGACACTACAATATTTTCTAACATAGCCCCAGCAGCTTGGGAAGACCACTTTGGGAGTCTATACTCATGTATAGACCCCAATGAGTCAGTTTCAACTCCTTCATATCCCCCTTTGGAGTGTCGATCTGAGGTCGCTTCGGTGATCTCGATTATGGAGGTGGAAACCGCTATTCACAAACTCTTATCCAACAAAGCGCCAGGATTAGATAAGGTCCCAGGTGACCTTTATCGGTCAGAACCCAAAGTTTGGGCTCCCTACCTCTGTGTCTTGTTTAATTCTATACTAATAGGTGCAGATCTACCAGAGACCTGGCGTGGTGCAGAGATCGTGCCTATTCATAAAAAGGGATGCCCTTTACAACCCTCAAACTACAGGCCTATAAGCTTGATTGATATTACCCAAAAGCTGTTTGGACGTATAGTCCTGGACAGAATCCAGACGTGGGAAAAAGACAACGATATATTGAGCACCCTGCAGGCGGGTTTTAGAAAGGGTACCTCAACTATCGATCAGCTCCTTCGACTCCAGGTCCTCTACTGGAAAACCGTGAGTGTGGAAGGTGGCAGCCTCTATCTCATTTTTGTTGATTTGAGGTCTGCTTTTGACCTGGTGCCTCGAAGTAAGCTGTGGATGGTTCTCCAGGAACTCGACGTTCCTCCATATCTTCTGGATGTCTTGAGAAGACTCCACTCTGAAAATTTTGCCCAGGTCAGATGTGGGAAATATGGAGAGTTGTCTGCACGTTTCCCAGTAAACAGAGGAGTTCGCCAAGGAAGCGTGCTAGCGCCTACCCTCTTCTGTTTGTATATCAATGGGCTCATTAACCACCTCGAAGGTATCAAGGACACTGATGCACCAAGACTCGCTACGGGCAGAGTACCGGCTTTGATGTTCGCTGACGACACTTTGTTGCTGTCACGAACATCTACAGGTATTCAGCATATTCTGGACGGTTTCGTGGACTTTTGTGGGGAGAGAGGTCTGGAGATTAATATAGCCAAGACCAAGTTCATGATCCTCAATCCCCCAAATCGCACACGCCCGAATCCAGTTATGAATGGTATACCGCTTGAGCAAGTAAAGACGTTTGTATACCTCGGGATTACTCTTCAAGAACACCTTGGGTGGGGGACTCAAGTCGCAAATTCAGCATTGAAGCTGACACAAATTGCAGGAGGAATATCAAAACTTTTTAGAGGTTCAGCTTTCAAGCCTGTAGCACCACCGGTAGAAATTTACAAGATACAAGCTAGAGCAGCGTTCATTTATGGAGCAGAACTTTGGGGACATAGCAAGCCTGCTAGCCTAATTAGGATTGAACATTCTTTTATGAGAAACTTGCTGGGCTTGCCCCCAAGCACTCCGATGGTTCCAATCAAGCTCGACCTAGGGTTGATTCCCGTGGAGGAGGAGGTGGCGATGCGACCAGTGATATACTGGAAGAGACTTTGGGTTCTTTTCGTGAAGAATTCAAGGGGGTCTGGCCTCTAATCAATAACAAGAAAATCCCTTGGTTAACTCAAATTAGGGATACTTGTGATAAGATTGGCCTCCCAGAATTATGGGCTTCCCCAGAGGTCTCATGCTTGGCCATCCCAAGAATAAATCTGGTAGATCAGTTCAGGCACTACCATCTTATGAGCCTCCATATGAATTCTGGTGTCGGCAGACTGACTGCACAGTTTCTCGAAATTAAAGTTGACTATAGGAGGGAGGAATTTCTTGACCTCATTTTTCCTGCTGTTGCTAGGAAGTTGTACTTCCAGCTGAGGATAGGAGTTTACCGCTCAGGTCTTTTACTTCTAAGTGGGAACCAAACAAAAACACTGATTGCCCTGCCTGTGGTTTTCAAATGGAAGATGATAAACATGTTTTCTTTTTTTGCCCAGTGTACCACCAGCTACGAAATAGATGGGTAAAACCCATTTGTAGGAATATGGGATTTAGAAAGTGTGGAAATGCCTTAAGAGTTTTGAAATATGACACCCACCCTCCGATTGTCTTTGCAGTCTCCCGTTTTTTAAATGCCATGTGGATTAAACGCAGAAATTATTGTAACTGAGTATCGGCATTAATGAATTCCATGCACTTTTACTGTATCCGAAGTACAATTCCGATTTTATTGCTCTTCATCTCTTCTTTTTATTGTGTAATGATGAATTGTATGTTGCTATATTTTATGTGTACTTTTATGGCCTTTGCGGCCGAAATAAAGTTTATAAATGGAATGGAATGGACTTGCTGTAGGGGGCAGAAGGTGTTGGATTTAAAATCCAACACCTTCCCTACCGTTGCACAGACTAGAGTTGGAATAGTAAATTATACTATTCCAATATCCAGCATCCCCTACAGCAAGTCGTTGTAATGACTTGCGTTGTAATGGTATGCGATGTAACAATGCGGTCATTGTAACAACCACGTTGTAATGGCATGCAATGTATCGCATGCATTGTAACATGTCATATTCACGAAATAACCAGTCCATCCCTCTAGTCAGCGCTTTATGGCAGTCACAGATTGACAATACAAATTCGGGCTACAACAAATATTTGCTATCCTCATTAAAAATAACTAATACAGTTGGCTTATGGGACCTAAATCTGTCGCATTCCACTTTCTACATCATTAGAGGTGGTATGCACACCGTTTTTTACCCAATGTAATCCGTATTGTCTGTTCATATAAACAAACTTTTCAAATTGTGTGCAGAACTGGGCTGTGCCTTGCCCTGGAAACACCAAAGTTTATGCAATCACGTGGGGAGCGTCGAGTAAACGCTCCACTCCCAGACGCACAGCGTGAAGTGGATCGCAGATCCAACCAATGATAATCCATTTGACCATATTCAGAAATTAATCCTGTTTAATCCATGAATCAATCACTTACTTCGTCTCATAATTCATCTCCACATATGTAACAATATGTATTTTGGAAACTTCGCATATTCACACATGCCCATCCGGACCTCTTGAAGAATACGATCCAAACACAAAAAGTAGTTCAGAGCAGCATTTCTTCATTAGGAACCCAATGCATTTCGGGCTTATTCTCAGCCCTTGGTCAGGGGTAACTGTGAATCAACAATTTTAGAAAACACATGATTACAAAATTATGTCTATAGCGTTTACTCGATGCTCCCCACGTGATTGCATTCCACTTTCTGCCATGTGATCAACAAAGCAGGAAAAACTCACTCATTAGTGGAGAATGAAAACACATTTACATGGCGATCGCATGCCTGGATGACAATTCAAACATTCGTCACCTTGCAACCAGCAGCATACCTTCTTTTTTTGTTTTATATTTCTTTATCAGTTTCAAGATAAACACACAACAAACAAAAGTGACATATGCTCCATTTCCTTTGTTACAAAATCCGCCAAGCGGAAAGCTAATATAAAGACCACAAATAAAAGTAATATGAAACAGAAGCAACAAACAATCCCCCCACCTCAGTTCCTCCCCTCCCCTTCCTTTTAAAGGCTTAAGGCATATACAAAAGTCATTTCGAAGCTTACTCCCTGGCCCAAATTGTCTATCTCTGTGTGCCCGAGGAGGCCCGTCTTCTCGAGGTACGTTCTGTGGTGGGTCTGCCTAACGTAGCAATCCTAAATATTTCGGGCATGTAAGTTCCTTAAGTTCGGGCGTCAGTAGAGATAGAAAGGGCTCCCATAGATTGTGAAAAGAGGTCCCGGGGTTGGCAAGGGAGAGAGAGATTTTTTCCATCCCAAGGATCCCCCACAACTTGTGCAGCCATCCGACCTAGGTAGGAATTGTTGTCTTCCCCCAGTGAGAAAGGATGTTTTGCAAAGCCGCTCCTAATGCTAATGCCATTTGTTTGCCCCTCCTTGATCTAAGAAGTGGGAAAGTAATAGGATTGGGCAGGCCTAAAAGAGTGTAGGCTGGGAAGCGGGGTAATTGGGTATCGAAATGGGTATCAATGTCATCTAATACCTGTTGCCAGTAGTTGGATAACTGGGGGACCTCCCAAAGTATGTGGGTCAGGGTACCTAGGGATCCACAGGCTCTCCAGCAAAGGGGGCTGCACGCCAGGTTACCTCTGTGAAGCTGTTGGGTTGTCAGGTACCAATATGTTACTATTTTCATCGCAGTTTCTATACTAGCAACACTATGCGCAGAATGTCGAGCCCTATAATAAATATCCTGCCATTCCTTCTGCGTTAACGTCCTGCACAGTTCCCCCTCCCATCTCCGCTGACTAGGAGTTTTCTAGGTACCGTGGGGACTCCGGATGTGTTTATACAAGTCTGTTGTCAACCGAGTGTCAGTATGTCTTGTGAGTAATCATTTTTCAAACAGCGTGAGCTGTCTCTCTTCTCCCTCTCGAATCCCGGACTGCATTACCCAGTGCCTGATCTGTTGATAACGATAACGCTCTTTCTCTGGAATGTCATGCTGCGCACGAAAGTCGTTAAAGGACAGAGGCCCATCTGTGTCGAAGAAATGTCCTATTGAGTGGCAACGCGCTTTAGACCATTGCGCAAAATTAATTGCGTCCATTCCTGGATCAAAGTCCGGATTGTTGACTAAAGGCATGATAGGCGAAGGGAATGTTGTAAGCCCTTTTGAGACAGTAACCTTATCTCAGGCTGATAGAGTAGACTGTGTTACTGTGGTCTCTAAGGTGGGTATCCCGTAAATCCCTCCGACTTAGACAGCCATAGGCTAGGTTGTTTTTATGTAATTCACTTTATTACAGACAGGGGTTACTATTTACAAACAGTTCTCTGTATAACTGGAAGTATTGCACCAATGTCCCAGTTCACTGTGATCTCTAGGGTTGTCCTCTCCGGAGTCTTCCTGGGGTTCCCTTTCCCAGGAGTTGAGATGCCAAAAAGAATAAGAAAAGAAAAGACAAGAAAACAAGGGTTAGGCCACTGGCCTTTAATGCTTAATGGAAGGGGGTAGGGTTTGTGTGCACCTTCACCAGTGCCCTAACAGTGGGGTGCCTAGGTGAGGGAGTAGGTGATTAGTTGGGTGCTTTCTTCAATCCTGCCCACAAGCCCTTTAAAGAAAAGAAGCATGCTACTGGCACTTGCCTGTGACCACGACCCTCCGGAGATGTGGTGAAAGGAGCTCCAGCCTCCTTGCTCAGCTCCGGAGTACTGGTCTTAAGCTTAGTGTTCCAGGAGCGCTCCTCATGGTTGCTGGTCGTCTTCTCCTCCTCCGGTACTCCTGGGGCTGATTGCACCCTGATACCACTCTCCTCTGCCTCCCTGCTTCCTCTGCCTCTGTCCCGCCTCGTCCACTCGTGCCGTGGTTCTTCTCCTTCCCCCGACTCCGGTAGCAGAATGCCTGTCTCTTTCCACGGCGCTCCTTTTCTCTCTCCCTCGCTCGTCGCGTCTTCGTCAGGGCGTGCGTCAACAACTAGCACACTACTCTGACTTCCTGGTTGGGTGAGGCTCGCCGCCATGTTGGAAATCCCGTAACTGGTGGTGAACTCCTCACATTGCCTGAAAATCTGGACAAGATAGCACAAGGGCATTACACAAGGAATCCTTCAGCTTCTGAAATCTCTGTTCTTGGGACTCTGGCCAGTGGAAGTGTCTATTTGTGTATGATTTGGTGAGAAGATCAGCAAGAGGACTTGCTATGGTGCAGAAGTTGGGTATGAACCAACAATAGTATCCGACTAGGCCTAGAAAGGAACGGATGTCTTTACGGGTCTCGGGACGAGGGATTTTTGTGATTGCTTCCAGTTTGGTGATTTGGGGTCTTATCTTCCCTCTCTGTATGTCATACCCTAGGTATTCTATGTGATCCATACCAAACGTTGTTTTCTTTGGGTTGAGAGTGAGACCCACTTGTCGTAGGGTCTGAAGGACTTTTTCTAGATGAAGCGTGTGTTTCCCAGTTTGGGCTGTGTATGACAATATCATCTAAGTAGGGGACAACATATGAATGGTGGGAAGAAAGGATAACGTCCTTTAATCTCTGAAAGGTGGCTGGGGTGCCATGAAGGCCAAAGGGTAGTACTTTGAAGTGAAACAAACCGAAGGGGGATGAGAAGGCAGTCTTTTCTCGGGCAGCGGGAGAATGTGGTATCTGCCAATACCCCTTCGTGGGTTCTATGGTGGTCATGACCATGGCATCTCCTAGGCACTCTATAAGTTCATCCACCCGGGGCATGGGATATGCATCAAATTTGGATGTAGCATTTAATTGGCGGAAGTCTATACAGAATCTGATACTTCTATCGAGCTTGGGTTCTAGGACCACTGGTGAGGACCATGCATTGTGTGACGGCTCTGGGATGTTTGCCTTCAGCATTGCTTTGATTTCCTGTTCTACTGCCTGTCATCTGGCAGCTGGGATATGATAAGGCCTTAGATTGACCGGTTTGGAAACTGTAGTAATAATGTCATGCTCAACCAGATTAGTTCTCCCTGGTACTCTGGATATTACATCGGAGAAGGAGGAACATAGGGTTTGTAGTTCTGTTCTCTGCTCTTGTGTTATCTGTTTTCCCAGCTGAAGGGAGGTTGTCTCTATGGGAGTGTCTGGAACTAGGGATATTTCCAGGGGTTTATCTATCTCCACATGGTGTTTGGGCAGTGTCCTACATAGGGACACTGGGACCGGACCATCCCAGGCTTTTAGGAAATTGACGTGGTATATTTGTTCTAGCCTATATTTATGTGGTACGGCTACTCGATACGTGACCGGATTGACCTTCTCTAGTACTGAATAGGGTCCCTGCCAAGTTGCCAACAGCTTCTTCTCAGTTGTGGGCAGGAGTATCAACACTTGGTCCCCTACTGTAAATTCTCTTAGTTTACTTCCTCAAATGTATAACTGCTTTTGGTGTGTCTGGGATTTTTCCATATTGGAATGGACTTCTTTCCAGAGTGTTGACAGGGTCTCCCTAAGGAAGTTGCTGTATTGCAATAGGGATTTTCCCTCATCTTCTTCCCCAGTCCACTGCTCTACGGCAATATCCAGGAGGGTATGGGGTTTCCACCCAAACAGTAACTCAAAGGGGGAGAAACCGGTGGAGTTTTTGCTCATGTGTCCTACTGGCGAATATTACTAGGGGCATTTGTCGGTCCCAGTCCCTTCCGCTCTTGCTTATGCTTTTCTTCAGTATTGTTTTTATGGTTTTGTTGTACCTCTCGACCAACCCGTCTGTCTGAGGGTGGTATACTGACGTACGTATTTGTTTTGCCCCCAGTAACGCACATACCTGTTTCATTAGCTTAGACATGAAGGGCGTACCCTGGTCAGTAAGTAACTCATGAGGAAACCCTACCCGAGAAAAAAAAGTGATCATGGCCTGGGTATTAGCCGTGGTCAATGGGAATGCCTCCCGATATCTGGTGGCATAATCCACCAACACGAGGATATATTGATGGCCTCGGTCAGAAGGAATCAGGGCTCCTACTAAATCCATTCCTACTCTTCTAAAGGGAACGTCTATGATGGGGAGAGGTTGAAGGGGGGCCCGTGGAAGAACATGGGTGATGATCAATTGGCATCTGTTACACAAGGTACAGTATCTAGCTACTTCTTGATATACCCCTGGCCAATAGAAGCGGTCTAGTAAGTACCTCGGGGTGTGTTCCTTCCCATAATGTCATGCCCCGGCTTGACTGTGTGCCAGACACAAAACATGTTCCCGGAATGCTTTAGGAACCAACAGCTGTTCTTTGGCATTGTTGTTTTCTCGTGATACGCTTGTCGGGATCGTCCTCTTGGATCTGTTCCCAAGCGTGTTGTAGCACGGAATCATCATTCTGGGCCCCACGAAAACTCCGTGGGGGTCCTTGTATCCCATCTGAGGAAGTAAGGATAGGAGAATGTATAGTGCGATATGCCAAGTTAAACGATTCCCGTTTTTCTCTATGTGTTTTTATTTTTTTGTTGCTAGGCTCCCCTAAGTCCTCTGTATTGAAAGGAGCAGTCTCTAACCAGCTCATCAAGGAAAATGTGGGCTTCAGAGACTGGATGGAATCTAGGGAGATCGGTTCCTAAGAGAACTGTTTCGGGAAGTGAGGGGATTACCCCCACTTTTCTCAGTTGGGGTTCTCCGTCAATCTCTAATAGTACTTCAGCTAAGGGGTAAAGCTTCCTTTCCCCATGTACAGCCGTGACCTGGATGTAGTCACCTTCAATGATCTGGGATCCTAATACTCGGTCTTTGGTAACAACAGTATGGTGACAACCGGTATACAACAAAGCCTGCTTCCAGTTTACATGTATCATGTTCCTGTACGTCATCAGTACCCATCCATGAGTGTAACCATGGGTTCTGGGGGCAGAGCCTAGGTGGGGCAATGACGGGCTATATGTCCCCACTCTGCACAATGGAAACACTGTGGGTTTGACATGAGACTAGCAATAGGGGTAGGCTTGGGTGTAGGTTTTGAAAAGGTGGTACTCCTGTTCTCGACTGGATTAGGTGTTGGCCTATTTGGTGGTTTGTGTGGTCCAACCGGGGTTCGGTGTATTGGTGTCTTAAACTCTGGGGACCGATGATAAGCACAGGCCAGATCGACTGCCATTGTGACTGTTCGATTAGGATGTTGCTTAATCCAGGACCTCGTGTTAAAGGGAAGGGCTTCCAGGTATTGTTCCAGGTAAATCTTCTCAGTTACCTCGTCCATGGAAGGCGAGGAAGGTTGCAACCAGCGAGTCCCTAGGTCCCTAATGCAAAAATATAAGGCCCGAGGGTTGTCTCCTGCTGTCCATTTCTCTTTCCTAAAACGATTTCTATAATACTCCTGATCGTACCCTAGTCATTCCAAAATAGCTTTCTTTATCTCCTGGTAACTAGTCATGCCTGCTGGGTTAGCTGCCTGATAGGCGGCTTGTAGCTTGCCTGACAATAGGGGTGCTATATATTGTCCCCACCTTTCTGGTGGCCAAGAGGCAGTGGAGGCTACCCTTGCAAAGTTCACAAAGAAATAGTCTGGGTCGTCCCCTGTCTGGAACTTTTGAAGGACAGAGACAGGTACATTGGGATGTACTCTTGCACTTGCAATGGCATTGGTTAGACACAGTATTGCGGTGTCCTGTACCTACTGGTTTGTGGTTAAGAGGGACGACTGCTCTTTAATGGCCGAATGTAGTGCCTTCCGCTCTTTGTTTGCCTGTTGTTCCATAACCAGCTGTAAGTGCCATTGGCCTTCTGCCAACTGGGGAATGATTGCCTCCATTGTGATGGGTTGGATCATCACGGCCACAAATCCCACTTCTGACACCACTGCGGTCTCTAAGGTGGGTTTCCCGTAAATCCCTCCAACTTAAGCAGCCATAGGCTAGGTTGTTTTCTGTAATTCATCATCATCATCATTAACTTTATTCGGTCGTTAAGACCATCAAAGTGCATAGGCATACAAAAGAATGGTAATTAAAACAAAATTTGCATGATAAAAATTGTAAGCCAAAGTAGATGACATTATTTATACAGCAACAAAACATATTAAAACCTGAGCCATTAAGAATTAAAAAACAAGTTAAAAGAACTGGCTTCCAAGGTACTAAAACCACACAAGCTAAAAACACATAAAAGATATACAAAGTGCTAGGGCATAATTGGCAGAAATACAGTGTAGCTCAGTTCTCTGTAATTTATACCTGAGTCATAAAATGCCATGATCATAAGATATCAAATATGAACTGGGTACTTTGTGAAAAATAATACTTAATCTAATGATATGCTCAATTCATTTTAGCGTCTGCCTCCTAATGAACCAAAACCTCTCCAGGAATTTGGCCATTGCACATGCTATTTGTGGCCTTGTATCTGTCCTGAGGATACGTAGTGCCTCTAGGTGACTACAGGTCCCTAGTTGTCTGCAAACAGGGGCTAGTCATTTAGTTCTTGGGTTTTTGTATAAAGGGCATGCAAAGAGAATATGCTTAGTTGTCTCCTCTTTCTCGAGGCAACATGGGCAGTTGGTTGGTTTCGCTTGGGAGCCCCTATTCCATGATGCTTTATTTTTAAGTATAGAACTAATACTTTCAGTAATATCTGCTAATGAGAAAAATTTACCGTCAGCCTGTAAGTTGGTCACGTTTAAAGAGGTATCTCCAGGAGTGGACATTCCTGTTCAAGAATAAATTCCGGAAAAGTGGTCAAACCAGGCTACCGCTGTGATATTATTAGTGGGTGAACTCGGTCTCTCAGCGTCTCCCCTTGTTACAAGAAGACAAAATAGCTTTTGATCTTTCAGTTTATAAGTGGCATTGATCTCTTGCCAGCGATCTTCCACATGTTCCCTTTTGGCTTCCCTCTGTACTTTCTTATATGCTCTTCTAGCTATACTTATATTAATATTGTTTTTGGCTTTAATCTCAGCTGCCAGAAGTGACCCTGCCTCCTTACACTTTTTGTTAAACCAGGAATAATGAGAGTTAGCAGATGTCTTCGTACGATGAGGTCTCTTACATACAAAATGGGAAGCTAACTGTGTAAAAAAGGACGAGTGTATATCTGTAACCGTTTTAAGCTCATCCTGTTGATCGGCTCTTTTATAGAGCCTATCAATATTTTCTTGTAAAATTAAATTTATAGCTTGAATCTTGTCGGTATCCAGTGCTACCCGCGTCCGTTTTAATTGTCTATTATCATTTGTAGGGTGTAAATCCTTAGATGAAAGCATTATCTCTGAAATAACACTGGTTTTGCTCAAGAAGGAGGTCATGGAAAGCTCAAGTGGATTATGGTCACTGCCAATTGTTTCTCCAACCGCCATGTCCTGTACTTCTGGCCAGTCTGATATCTATCAAAACGTAATCAATGCGACTCATATTAGATGTCCTATTAAAGGTATTGGCTCCCATCTTATCCGAGTTTGTACGGCCATTTGCTGCCCGAAGTCCATATCCAAGGGATGTGGCCTGAAGCTGCAGGGCAGTTTGAGTCCATTTTTTGATTGGTGGTAAATCAAGGGGGGGGGACATGCCAATATGCCTCTACCTGGTCGCTGTTGGATACATCCATCGTACATAATGGTTCATCTGTACAATTAAAATCACCTGCAACTATCAGGGGTATTGATATCTCCCTCTCTTCAAGGGTGTTTTCTAATACATGAAGGGTTGGTGAGGGTGTGCCTGCCTTGGTCCCATGGGCATAAACATTAAAAATGTCAACCATCCTACCATTTCTACCCCTGAGGCTAGCTGCGAGTATGTTAGGATCGTTAATTTTAATCTCTCTTATTGTCCATAACAAATCAATCGTGATCCAGATCAATAGCCCTCCCGCTGGTCTTCCTGGTCTGTCTGTAATAGCCGATCGGTATAAAGTAAAATACCCTGGGATATAAGTCGGTGTAGTGGCCAAGGTTTCTTGTAAGATACATACATCAAATTGTACAATATATTCAATCCAATGGGGAAGTAGCATCTTAGATTTTATTCCAGCCACATTCCACGTCAGTATATGGAGTGATGTTTTTTCCCGTCTAATTCTCGAGGAGTAATATGGTGGCACCTCTCTAATGGTCTACTCATCTGTGGAACTTGGGAGATGGTTTGCTGATCATACCTTGATATTATTTCTTTTCCCCCACTAGAAAGCAATGAACCAAAAGGCTCAAGGCATCGAAGCGGCATTATAGCCAAAAAAGCAGTTGTTAAGCCTTCTAGTTGTAATATCTTTGGGGCCTGATTGGTGTTTGTCATGAGGACTAAAGTTATTATAAGGTGAGGTGTCATGACACCTCAGTCAGTCATTCTGAGCTAGTAATGAATCAGACCCCATCGAGACACTAGCTCTTCTATTCATATGTGGGTGTACTAAAGCAGAGGGACTATATTTCATCTGGATGTTAGTGGTGGTTGGAGAGAAGGTTCTTGCTTCTAAAGCAATTAATTTGTGGACTAGATTTTCATCACTTAAATGAAGTTCAATAGAATCTGTGGGGGAGGCACCATTTGATATTCGTTTAGCCCAGAGAATATTGTCTCTAATAATAGATCTACACCCTCTTGTTTTTCGATTCCAATGGATTGATTTGTTGAGTAATGAATGTTGATCCTCTTGTCTGCCTTCCAATGAAACCTTGGGCACATTAGTCAAGAAAATACTCTTAGGGCTTTTGGTGGAATCATAATCCTGAGTCTGCCTTAGAGTACTATAATCTCTATTCACCATCCGCCTTAGTTTGTTTGGACTTATATTTCTATGTGCTAATGGGCGGCATGTTTGGATGGACATTAGGGGAACTGGATTTCTCTTAAGCCCTATAGAGAAATTGTTATCTTTAGCAGGGGCATGAATCGTTAGAGGGCGGGGAGCAAAACACTGGGTTTTACAGTCGTTTGTTCACTTGTTGTCAAGCATTTCACCTGGTTTGACAGCACTAAAATCAGTGTTTTAAGTGAATTAATTTCTTCCCTTAATTCTGCAATGAGCTTACAAGTGTGGTTCTCTTCCATTGAATGCTGTGCTCGGGAAATCTCCCCCCTTTTCCCAAGGCCCTCATTCACTATGACACCCTTATTAAACTGTAGAATATCTCCCAACACTACTTCCTGATGATCCACCATTAGTTCAATTTGGTCTTGAAGTGGAGAAAATCGATTAAATAGTAGAATATTAACAATTGTGTGTGTGTCATTCCTACTATTATCGATGTTATTATCTAACTCAAGAGTAGGAGGGAGAAAATCCTATCTCCCTATCATTCTCCTCTGTTGTGCACTGCATATCGGTGTTATGGTCAAGAGGCTTAAATACCTTGGGGGCAGTGCTTTGTGTGGTGCGCTTTGCGAATATAGATGGAATTTGCTTTGTTTTGGTGACAAGGCCAGGCTCTATGTCTGGTTCAATGGTGAAATACTGCTCCCTTGGCTTAGAAGTAAGGGCAGGAGTACTGGAGGGAGGAGTCAGGATATCTTGACATTCTACCAATAATTAATCTATACGATCTAAACCACAATTTTGGGCTGCCGATTTACGCGCAGTTTTGGCTTTCCTAATTTTCTTACACCCCCCTCCTCCGGTGACCTACCCTCCTTGTTGGCACTCGCAGTTTGTTTCCTTTTGCCCATTAGAACAGAGAACCAAGTACTCAAATATTAAAATACGTTTTTGATTGGACAATATATCTAGATTTTCCTTAGCAAAGATGCAATATACCACCTATACAATGTCAATGCAAGTAGAACTCACAGTTTCCGGAATATCTAGCGTCCACAAGTCGTGAGAGGTTCCACTTAGTCCTCGAGAGTAGGAGAGCCAAGGGGGAAGCTCTGCCCTGCCTCTTCCTGACAATGATGGGCAAGGACGAACCCGCCCTTGGCCTGGGCTTTGCCCGGCACGCACCCACATGCATCCCACGAAGCGGGTGCCGCGAGTCATTTAGTAGGCCCCCCTGGGCGCACACGATGATGTCAGCACCTCCAAGCGTGTGCAGCTGGGCTCACTGGTACTTTGAGTCCCTCCACAGGGTGCTAGTTGGTGACAAAGCAGCTCCCGCGAAGCGGGTGCCGCGAGTCGTTTAGTAGACCCCCCTAGGCGCACACGATGATGTCAGCGCCTCCAGGCACGTGCAGTTGGGCTCACTGGGACTTTGAGTCCCTCCACAAGGTGCTAGTTGGCGGTGAAGCGGCTCCCGGAAAGCGGGTGCCGCAAGTCATTTAGTAGGCCCCCCTGGGCGCACACGATGATGTCAGCGCCTCCAGTCGTGTGCAGCTGGGCTCACTGGGACTCTGAGTCCCTCCACAAGGTGCTAGTTGGCGGTGAAGCAGCTCCCGGAAAGCGGGTGCCGCAAGTCGTTTAGAAGGCCCCCCTGGGTGCACACGATGATGTCAGCGCCTCCAGGCACGTGCAGCTGGGCTCACTGGGACTTTGAGTCCCTCCACAGTTACCTTGGATAGACACTCATTGCACGGCTTGGCCGATTTAGCGAGGATGGGGACTCCCCAAAGTGGTTGCATAGCCAGTGCTCTATCCATGAACAACCAGCACTTCTTGGACTCCGGCCGAGACCACTCGACCAGAGTGCGCAACTGCACTGCCCAGTAATATTCATGCAAATTTGGAATTGCCAGTCTCCCCTCGGTAGGGCTCTATAGCTTAACTCTTTACTCATCCTAACCCGCTGATCGCGACAGACGAAATGCTCCAGGTCTGTCTGCAGTGCGCGCAGTACTCCTGAAGGAGGCGTCAGTGGGAGGGCCTGAAAGAGGTATATGATTTTAGGCAACACTGTCATTTTTATTGCCACTATATGGCTCAGCCATTACAGCGAGTAAGGTCTCCATCTACGGAGGCATTTGGGGATTTGCCGTAGTAATGCCGTATAGTTTAAAGAAACAGTACTCTGTATGCTCCTTGAAAGTTGCAGACCAAAGTATGAAATAGAGTTCTGAGCCCATTGAAGGTGGTGTGCCCGTTGGAGTGATCCCAATGTAGTCGGATCAAGAGTCAGGCCGAGAGCCTGCGATTTACTAACATTAACCTGAAATCCTGAGGCTTGCGCGATGAAACTCAGACAGCAAGGCAGGTAACGATTGCTCCGGGGTAGCCACCACGTTGTTGGCATAAAGCTGATTTTATGGTCATCTCCTTCAAAATGTTCCCCGGAAATTGAGGGGTCATCACGCACTCTCTGCGCCATAGGCTTCATGTATAGAGCAAATAAGAGTGGCGAGAGAGGGAATCCCTGCCTTGTCTCTTGTTGGATAGGGAAAGAGGCTGAGATCACTCCATTCACCCAGACCAGAGCAACAGGGTTGGTGTAGCTACCAAAAACCCAATTAATAAAGCAGTCTGGTAGACCAAAATGATGCAGGGTTGCTTTGAGATAGGGCCAGTGTACCCTGTCAAACGCCTTCTCGGCATCTACAGAGAGGACCATACGCTCAACTTGGAAGTGCTCAGAATTATCTATTATATAGTAGGTGTTTGGTATTGTCGGAGCACTGGCGCCCTGATACAAAGCCAGACTGATCTGGGTCTATTAGCCTCGGGAGGCAGTAAGAGAGCTGCTGCGCCAGGATCCCCGTGAATATTTTGAGATCGACATTGAGGAAGGATATAAGGCGATAGAATGTACAACTCCGTTTGACCTTCCCTGGCTTAGGTTCAAATGTGACTAGTGCTTCCGGCATAGTAGGTGGCATGGAAGAGGACGATCCGATCGAATTGAACACCCTCACCAACATATAACTTCCTCTAATTTTATTGGCGATTAGAGGTCCTCTACCTGGCTGGGAACTAACCTGGCAGTCATCACCCCTTGCAGATATTAAATAGGTGCCTCGTCATGAAGTTCCTGCGTTTTATACAAGGATGCATAGTATTGTCTAAAGCTATCGGCAATGCCCTGATCGGTGGCTTGCTCCTGCCTAGAGAGGTCTATTACCGTTTAGATATTAGACAATTGCCGCTGTGCCCTCAATTTGTTGGCCAAAAGTCTTCCACATTTATTGCTTTTGGAGTAGAATGCATGCAGAAGCCGTAAAGCAGCGTGCTTAGCTCTGTTCATGTCTAGACCAGCTAGGTGGGCCCTCTCTGCTGGTAATTGTTTCCAGACTCTGGGAGCACCAGTTATTTGGTGTATTCACTCTAGTTCTGCCACCTCATCTAGGAGTTGCCCCCTCTTCTCCCTCTGGATATTATTATCATGCGCGGATATAGTTAGGAACTCCCCTCTGATAACCGCCTTCAATGCATACCATATTATGGCAATGGGGTTTTCCGGCGTATCGTTGTTAGCCAGGTAATCTTCTATAACCTGTGTAATACGTCAAACGACCGATGGGCTTTGCAACATCGTCTTCCTTAGCCTTCACAACTGGCGAGTGGGACATGGGTAAGACAGGGCTAGAGATATTCTCACTGCTGAATGATCGACAGAGAGCAGGGAAGTTGGGACAGCGTATCAGTAGTCAATGTATAGTCGATTCTAGCATATGTCTTGTGGGAGTGGGAGTAAAACGTGTATTCTCTTGACGTCGGGTGTTGGGATCTCCATATATCCGTCAGTCCCATCTCCATTAGCATCTGTCTCCCCCATTCAGTAAGGGTCCCTGCCTGACCGTAGTGCTGGGCCGATCTGTCTAAATGGTGGTCAAGGACAAGATTAAGATCACCTCCTATGAGCAGTGATCTATCTGGTGATTCGGCTACCCCTTTTACCGCTTCATAAAGACTGGATTTTCCGGATTTTGTGGAATAAATTGTGGCGATGGTAAAAACATGTTGGCCTAAGGTAAATGTGTGCGCCAACAACCTACCCTTCATCTCAGCTTGTTTGGGGCTAATTTTCCCCTGGAAAGAATCGGAATCTAATTTGGCGACACCCACCGTTTTGGCTGAGTGGGATGAGAATAGCTGGTGGGGGAATGCCCTGGCTTGCAGCCTGTAGGTATCTCAGGACAACAGATGTGTCTCTTGAAAGAGACAAATTTGTGGACCAGAGTTTTCTAAGAATGAAAGGAGAGCTCGTCGTTTAATGGGGTTATTCAAACCTTTAGCGTTCAGCGAGATTATTTTAAGGGTTGCAGCCATAAGGAAATTATGTAGAAATGCCAACTATATCTATGAAACCGTAATCAAGACAGGGACCATGGTTGCTCCTGAGTGAAAACCTATCAGGTAAACAGGAACCACCCCAGCTAGAGTGATCCAGATGGAAAGGGCTTGCGCTATAGGGAGGAGAGAACCCTCTAAACCCCTAACCCAAAAATATGCATAAAAACATGAAACTTCGAAATTTGTTATAGTCGTGGGTGGTCAACCCCATGGAAAGGCGTAAGATGTCAGCAGGAACTGTCCCGCCTCCCTGCACTGCCCAGGCCTTCGTGCAATAATAATCAGAAAGCATTCAATTACAAGCTTCAGCATCAGCTCCCCCCCAAATCTGCATGGCCATGCTCCACCTATTCCACAGTGGCTGTCTCTTCTCCCAGGGAGGCGATAACCACCTGCCTCTCAGAGTCTGGCCAGAGGTGGAGCGGGTAACGGCCAATTCTCTTCCACCCCTCATTTCCTGGTGGGTGTAGTCTAGAACCTTTTAGTGTAGGTACATTCAGGCCTTCATCGGTTAGGCCAAGCAACTTTTTGGCGTCCTGCAGAGAGTGAATCTGGACCAGCGAGCCTTCCCATTTAGAGATTAAAAGGAAGGGGTGTCTCCAGGAGTAAGAGATGTCTTTAGATCACAGGCGGGAGGTAATCGGCCCAAACACTCTTCTTTTTTGTAAGGTAGATGTGGCTAAATCCTGAAAAAGCAGAGGCTTGATTGAATGAAATTCGAGTGGGTGTTTATCTTGGGCTTCACGGAGGATCCTTTCTTTAAGCTGGGAATCGTGGACGCATGTAAGTATATCTGGGGGGAGCTGTTACCGCTCTCCTCGGTCCTACTTGGTGTGTCCTGTCCAGCTTAATTCGTTGTTCCGGCGGGGCCCCCAGAATGAAGCGGGAGAGCTCCTCCACAAAAGTATCAATGTCCTGCCCCACAAACCCCTGCGGAACAGCCCGAATCCATATATTGTTCCTCAGGGAGCGGTTTCAAAGTCCTTCGCATGCACCTTGATGTCCACTTGTTGATCTTGCAGGCGGATGACTTCTTGTTGGAGCAGTTCTATTTCCTTGTCCCTTGTTGTAACCTGCGTCTCCAGCGTATCCACCCTATCACCCAAAGAGTCCAGATCCTTCTGTGTTTCCCTCAGGTCCTGGGTTACCTCCTTTTTCATAGTATGAAGGTTATCTTTCAGGGAAGTGAATAGGGACTCAAGGAAGGCATGTGTGACCAGGCTTTCAGCATCCACTGCTCCCATATCCGCCGGGCTACCAGCCGAAGAAGTGAGAGTCTCAATGCCCCCGGTGCCAGACGTAAGGAGAAGGTCTTTGACCTTCCGGTCCTTCTTTGTTTTGGTGGATGCCATCTCGGTGATTGTTATGCTACGTTTAGGCTCGGAGGGCGTGTCCAAAGGCCTAGCCGGGATCAGTAATTGAGCACTAACCTACAGCATCCTGCCCCGTTGCTGCTGGTGACACACCGCTTCTAGATCCTATGCGAGGTACTGTAGCCCTGTGACCTCGAGTTAGCAGCTGATGCCCCGCACACGTTGGCGGGGTATGAAGTCTTTTGCTACTCAGATATGTCCACACACAATATTAGGGAGGTTGGGGGGGGTGCCGCTCTAGACGCAGCATCTTCCTCCCTCCTCCCTCCCCGCTCCAGGCTCTGACTATGCCTCCTAGAGTCAAGTGCAGTCCGGGCCTAGCTCTGGCGGTCATGGGCTCCACCAACGGCCAAGCCTGTCAAACTTATAGCACCCTATGCGGTGCCTCTGAAGGGGGCGAATTGTAGTGAAAGAAGGAGGGGGGAAGGTGGGGCGAGTGACGCTCCTCTCTCTATCACCAGCACCCGGTCCCCCCATCTGAGTCTCTCCACTCGAGAAGGCCGCCAGACTCTTTCCCCGTTGTCTCAGAGGAGGGGGCGGAGCACAGCAGCCTCACTAGCCTGAACCCAGGTCTCACCTGGGGGTCCACCACCCTGCGGTTTACGCTGTCTCTGAGCAGGCAGGGTCATGCAGTCCTCGATCTTGTGGCTGAGAGCAGGGTTACCTCAGCGACCTGTCAGCCCGAGGGTGCCGCTCCTGGCTAGAGTCTCTGTCACAGCCCAGACCTTCCGATCATTGCAGGGAGAGAGAGGTGGGGGGGCAACCCAACTGCAAGCCTCCCCCTCATTTGTTGTGCACCTCGGCTGCCGAGCCAGCACCCCTCTGTCCGGGCTTCCTGGTCCAGCCTTTCGCTGCCTCTGGAGGCCTCTCAGCCTGCTTCACAGCCTGGGTCCCGCAGGCTGCCCGATAGCAGACCTCGCGGTCGAGTCTCTCTCCCACGTGCTTTCAATCGCCATCTGTCTGGTGTGGGATGGCGATCCTCTGGCTGCAGTCTCAGCCCAACCAGGTGCGGTCACTTCAGTTAGGCTCCAAGCAGCTTGGGCGCATGTTACTCGCCGCCACAGATCAGGAAGCGCTGAGCTCGGGGAGACGCTTGCTCTCATATACCAGCAAAACAGCACTTCCGAGCCTCCTTTTTGATCGGTTCTGCTCTCCGGTGTCCCTTGGCACGGGGGGAGTAAGGTCCACGTTGCTCCCAGTGTGCTGTATGCTGAAAATACGGCGATGCCAAGGCGGTTTAGCAGAGAGTTAAGCAGGCACGTCCTACTCAGCCGCCATCTTGGGCACGCCCCAGCAGACTTTCTTTAAATTTCTCCTGTGCATCTTGAGAAAAAGTTATTGGCTATATGCTTAGGAGAACTGCCATCCTTAGCAGACAAACCCTCGTGGAGCTACAAAGGCCCAAAAACGTGCAGGTTTCATTTGGTTTGCATATGTCCCACATTAAGGAAAGCATGCCTCATATTCCTAAGGCAGCTATTCAATGTACCTGCAGAACAGCAATAATGAGGAGCCTTGACTCTACGGACCCTATGCTAAAATGCAAACTTTTGACATTTTTACAATCACATGACAAATCACTCAAATAGAGCTCCAAAGGAGTAGCTCTAGTAGGAGAAATCAGGTCAGCATAATGTCTAAAAAAACAGATGATTGTGGGTAAAAGACAACAATCCGATATCTATAAAACTATGGGACTCTAGTACCTCAGACATTTTAAAATTAGAACTTAATTTCTTATTTTTATGCACACGCCACTTTATAGCAACTTAACTGAAACCAATTGGCCATAATCGAAAGAAAATGAAATAACAACATGTTTGAGATGCCAAATGTTTTATTATCTTATATCCTTGAAATATCAATATGCACGTTTACTATACTGATTAATTAGAAAAGAGAAGTATTTTATTGCAAACATGTTTTATTATCTTGTATTAATTGTAAACTATTGTGATGGTTTTTACTAACTTATAATAATAAACATGAAATGAGGGTAAAGCCTGTGTGAATGGTTGAGTATAAGAATAGTGTTTGAGTGATTGCGTGAGTGCAGAGATACTGTCTAGGTGATTGGATGAGTGTATGGATAGTCCTTGACTGAAAAGATAAGTGCAAGGGTAATGCCTAGGTTTTTGCATTAGTACATGAGTGGTGCCTGAGAGAATGTATGAGTGCATGGGTAGTGCCTGACTGAATGGTTGAGTCTAAGAATAGTGCTAGAGTGATTGCTTGAGTGCATGGGTAGTGCCTGGGTGATTGTATGAGTGGATGTGTAGAACCTGGCTGATTGGATGAGTGCATGAGTAGTCCCTGCATGAAAATATGAGTGCAAATGTAATGGCATGATCATTGGATGAGTGCATGGGTAGTTTGTAAGAGAAAACATGAGTGCATGGGTAGTGCCTGAGTGAATGGTTCAGTGCAACACTAGTGACTGAATGATTGCATGAGTGTATGGGTAGTACCAGGGTGATTGCATGAGTGCAACCGTACTGCCAAGGTGATTGATGACTGTATGTGTAGTCCCTGAGTGACTTTATGAGTGCAAGGGTAATGCCTGGGAACTTAGATGAGTGCATGGATACTGTGTGAGTGAATGCATCGGTGCAAAGGAAGTACTTGGGTCATTGGATGAGTGCATGGGTAGTTCCTGGGAAAATAGATGAGCGTATGGGTAATGCCTGTGTGAATGGTTGAGTACAAGAATAGTGCCTGAGTGATTGCATGAGTGCAGAGGTACTGCCTAGTTGATTGGATGAGTGCATGGGTAGTGCCTATGTGAAAGGAATAATGGCAATGTAATGACTGGGTTATCCTATTAGTTCAAGAGTTTTGCTTGAGATAATGGATCAGTGCATGGGTAGTGTTTACATGAAAGGATGACTGCCTGGCTGATTGGATGAGCAACGTGAGGATAGTTTTCAAATAGTATAAAGGATCAACATTATTTATATGATATACAAATAACATATAAACACATTTTAAACATATTTCCAGGTGATCACGCATATTATATTATGTATTCTTACCTTTCAAGCAATTTAGATACATTACTCAGTAGAACTATTTTAGAGTAGTATTGTCCTGAACAGCATTAAAACTGTTTTCAAATTTAAACAGTGCCTACTATAAAGAAGAAGAAGAAAAACTGTTATTTAATGATAATATATTACAGTAATTATAATGTTATATTTTTAAGAACACAACATAATTTTGAATAACATAGCATTTTCAGTTTCCCTTTTTTGCTTTTTAACTTCACCATACATAGTGATTTCAATATAGTATCATCATTAAATAGCGGAGAAAAAAACAATCAAATTGATTATAGAAAATTAAAAATCACCATAGAGTATCATTTTCAATATGTGTAGCTATGTGTTTTTCTATCTACTGTTTGTTAATTACTTTCTTTATCTACATTAACTCTATTATTTATGTCAAATACATTTTCCAAAATGTAGACTCTTATTTACATCTGGTACAATATAGACAACAAATATATCAACTATTTGCTTTTAAACACAATTTTCCAAATGTAATATCAATTAGCGCAAATAATAATCCAAACACTAATTATAAATGAATGATGTCCTTAAAACTCTGGCTTCAAAAATAAAAAATATGAATTTGGTAATTCATAAGGTAATCTAGGTTTGAATTCCAAGTGGGCATCATGGCAATGCATCCATCCTTTATTACACTTTAAATACACAGTATAGTGTCCAGATGTTGTAGTAGGTCCCTCATGGAAAATAATAGCCACTGCTGTAAAAGTTCTCCTGAACTAAATCTTTGACTTGCATTAAAAATTTTAATTTTGTTTTCCAATTTTCTTCCATTTGCTCTACATCGTTGTAGCATTAAAATCAGATATTTTCCAAATCTGATCTACAATGCAAACATCTCATGCCCTGATTGGTTGTTTTAATCAATTTGTTAAAAGTTACTGATTTGGAGTCTGGTATCGTCAAGTATATGAACCGATCTTTTTGTATTTCAGTGATAGAAGTAAATAAAAACACTTCACATTTATGATATCATCTGTAACTTAGTCCAAATAAGTTTTCAATCTGTATTCCTTCATGTTCTAATTCTCCAAGCATAAGCATTAGAAATTCTTGTGCATCTTGTTGTATATTGAGAGTAAATATATCTAAAAGATGCCAAATGCCAGAAGCAGCATGCATTATACTTCTGTCATTTACCAACCGTTGAAATACATGATATAGTAAAGAACAGAATCTTTTTTCACAATTTCCCATGATTTCATGATGAAGATCTTGTAGATAAAACATAACATTCAGAATCACATTAGCATAACAGGTGATACCAGAATTATTTTCCAACTGGTGTCCCACTATGTCATCAACAGTTTCCATTTTCTTTTTCTTTACGCATTCAAGTTTCTCTTCAAGTGATTTCTTTTTTTGAACCTCAATTGCATCTTTAACATATTTCCATTTTAGACAAACTATACGTTTCTCATATATGGGATATTCACCTGAATCAGGAGTATAAAGTCTTCTTAAATGTTTGTACTCTCTTCCACAATTTGCATCAGCACTAACCTTTTTCTCATCAAAATCTATCAAATAAAGCCAGACAATGTTCTTACTCAAGACAAAGCAACATATGCCATTTCCTCTTTGAAGACATTACTTCCAATATTTACAAAAGCAGTGTCTATACTTAAACCTTGAGATTTATGAATAGTTAATGCATATGCTAAAGATGGAAGAAACTGTTGTCTGCGAACATACAAATCTTTTACAAGCAAAACGCGCACAACACAACACCCAATCTGATCAAATTTTATAATCAAAAATTCTATTTAATCTCTATTCTGAAATTTTACAAAATCAACAACTTTCCAATTGCTCCATTTACTAAACCTTCTTCTACATTCAAATTACGCTGTAAAATTACCCAACAGTTTATAAATGTAGAGTCTTTTCTAAGCCTGCAGTTTTAAATGCAGACTTTTCCAAAGACTGCAATTTAGCCTGTAGTTTCTCTGTAGGAAGAATAGTCACTCCCTGGTGTTCAATTTTATCAATAGCTTCAATTTCCAATATTTGTTGTTTTTCAACTTTCAAAAGTTGTTGATTAACTGTAGAACACTCTTGCAGGGAAGGCATTAGGCAAATTATAGACTTCTTTTCTCCAACCATATTGTACATTACTTCAGCTGCTTTGTTTCCAATTGTAAACAAGTTCCTTAGTAGCCGACTTTCTAAAGCTTGCTTACCATGTTTCGTCAAGACACTAATTATTATGTCTTTAAGAATATCTCCATATTCTTCATCACTTGCTTGTCGCATATTCTTAACAAGTTCTTTATATTCAAAATGCAACCACATTTCCAATACTTCCCAAAGATTTACAAGTGTCTTCATGGACAAGTGTTTTAAAAACAGGTTGTACTTTTACAGGAGTAAGTTGTAGTAGATCGCCAAATACAATAAAATATTTTCCTCCAAACAGAACATCGTAATCTGTTTTTAACATCTTTTGCATTCTCAAGTGTACAAAGGCAAGCATTAAGTTTGAGACCATGCTCACCTCATCAATGATTAAAAGTTTCATTTTCTCCAGTACTCTTGACACTTCATAACAAGTTTCTCCCAATAGCTTTTGATATTCCAATTTATTATCATGCTCAACTGGTAGCATAAGTAATTGATGTAAAGTAATCCCTTTAATGTTGTGTGCTGCTAATCCAGTTGGAGCTGTTACAACACAAGATAAATGTGATTCTATAGTTTTATGTAGATAACTTGTCAAAACTTTAATTAAGAAACTTTTTCCTTTTCTATCTTGACCAATGATGTACATTAGAATAGGTTTAAATGATGAACATTGGCATTCTTTTTTTCGTGCAGCAAACCATGTTGTATCTGTTTTTTGACTTGGAGATATATTTTTTTCTGTTCAATATCTAGTTGTTCTTCTAACTTTTACAACTGAATGATATCTGTTCTGATTGTTGCATTGCAGTTTCTACCTCATTCATGACTATTGCTGCTTCATTTTCGATAATCAGTTGTCCCAGTTGATCTTGACCAGAACTTTGACTATCTTAAGAACTTTCTCTAGCTATTTCAACTGCAATAGTCCTTTCTTGTTCTTTCTGATCATTTAACGTTTGTATATGTATGGAAAATTGTGCACTGAATACTATCTTTACTTGCATTAAAAAAATCTTCATTGCAGTCAAAATCTCGAAGTAATTCTGTTTCACAACGCAAAGGCTTAAACAGTTGGAGAAGAGCTAAATTGAAAAATTCCCTCTTATCTGGACATTCGCAACTGAGTTTTCCGTGGTTAATAAGATTTCCCTTGGCATGTTTTACCAAACATCCGTCACATCCAATTACTGCATATTTTTCATCTTTCATATTTTTCTTTTAAAGCTGTAATGTTGAAGTATTTTCATACAGACATAGGTTTTGGAGATGTGGACTCCTTTTGGGATAGTATGTATCAACATATTAGCTTTAACAATATCTTTACTTTCTGGATCATTCTGTGGTAAGTATTTGATTTGTTGTAAAGATTTCAATAGTCTATTTCATGTGGAGGCAAGACCTAAACTTACCCAAATGATTCCTCTAGACTTTGAATATAAACTGGCACAGCATCTAGTCTCTCGATGGTAAAGCATTTTCAAGCTAAAGCTGTACAATTTCTTACTAAGACTCTTCTCTTGTGAAATTTCTTCCCACATTTCTTTCATCTCTGTCTTTTCAGATTTGGTTGTATATGATGTAGCATAGCGAGCAACAGCAATTGAATTATCTGCAACATATTGAATATCCATGTTTGCATTCCACATTTTCAAAATAACTGGATTGTAGTCATTAATGTACTTCAAATCTTCGATTCTTTGCAAGTTATATGTATTCTTTAGAGATTTCCGAGTTACTGTATGCCTTAAAGCTGACAAAAAACTATTTTCACTTCCTTTAGAAATTATTGGTCGTGGGAATCTAAAACGACATTTTGTATAAAATACACTTGTATTTTCGTCGACAGTATTTTCCACATCGATGACTTTAAAATCGTAAAACATGTTGTCTCAAGCTCTTTTCTCCTCCTTCTCTTGGAATGACACATGTAACATACTGTTCGATGAAAGACAAAACAGTTTCATCACTATCAGTTCCAAATTTTGGAACATTCTTTATCCATAATAGCATGTGTATATGAGGAGCAACTCTGGCTTGGTACTCTTTTCGCCAAAAGACATCAGTAACTTCACCAAGAGGAAGAATAGTTTTATTGCAGATAAATGACAACAAACTTTGAAACCCATGGTTAACATACCTGCAGACATTTACATGATCCAGGGAACAGAGTTCTCCAGGTGTCTTCAATTCAATATTTCTAACATTTGACTTTGCTTTTCGTAGAAAGTCAAGTAAATCGTCCCACGCATATTCAGCACAGCTAAGTGTTACAAACCATGTAGGGGTACCTAAGTTTCTAAACATACATTTAAGTTCACCTTGTCAATGAAACCAGTATTCATTGGTACCACGTTGACATGCCATCAAATTAATTAACTGAGATTCTAAATTTTCATTTCTTTGTTGAACTCTGTCCATGAATTGTTTTGCAGAAACATATGGAAGATAAACTCCTGTTTTAATTAGTGATTCACTGCATATGAAAGTGCAGACAAATCACTTTCAAACAGAAGATGAAATATATAAGGAATGCTCTGTTGAAATCTTGGATCTTCAGAGTACACTCTTGTTGAGAGGTATTCTGAAGCTGGAATCCGTACAGCTTGCTCATCAAACCATCCACCTTCTCCAGTGGGGAATAGCTGTGTAAAACAAAGAGCTTCTAAACTTTTTTCCCTTACACTCATGGGAGTTATCTTTGCTTTCTTCATTTGAAATAATTCAATACGGTTTCCAATCATTTACTTTGAATGTAGAGGATGTATAGTATAATGTTAAATAAACAAGGTGGAGAGTGGATCGCTTGTCCTGAAAGAACCAGGGTTTTTAGTATTTGTATCTTATACCGATAAAATAACCCTCATTCACGTTATCAGGTAGAAAGAATCGGTATATCTTGATTCTCCGCTCTGTTGTTATCAACGTGACAGCATCATTATTGGGTTAGTAAATTGCTTCCTCCACTCGGAGGTTGTCCCACTGGTTATTTCAGTAGTGATCTCAGTGATTAGTGATAGTGTATGGTGAAGTGACGTGAAAAGAAAAATTATTAAAAATCTCGTACAGTCAGTGCATTCTTTTATTCAGACTGAGTTTGAGATAGATTAAAAGGTCTTGGTGTGCACCGGAAGACTCGTTATGGTCTAATGCACTGTGGGGTGTCCATAAAAAAGGTCGACATGTTTCAGCCCTTTATGTTGCCCCAGAGGGGTCAAACGGGCTTTCTTCAGGACCTAGAAAGGTGAGAGGCCCTCTATTAGAAGGGTCTCCATTGGAAAAGGTAGGCTATTCATGGCGTGATAATGACGGAATATCTCCGTGCGAATGCGGCACCTAAAGGTATTTGGATAAACAATGCCCCTCGCATCTTCCTTCAAGACTTAGTCTTCCGAAAAGACTGGTCTGCCATCTTCTGGAAGTGCACTAGAGACTATTGAGTCTTGATAATAAAAACGGCCACAAGACTGGCCGAGGAACTCACAATTAAAATCCAATTGAGTGAAGCCAACCTTAAGAATACAGTCCACATAATTGTTTACAAGAAAAGACTTGAAGAAATAAACAAAGAGATGAACGAAACCAGAGACTATATTACACAGAATAAAATACAGAAACTTGGGAAGGATCTCAAAAGATTCTCTATAAGCGTTGAATCCCTACAGTTCAGGGGATTACAAAATCCCAGACGATATCCCTGACAATAACTCCAGTACAGGCTCATCAATAGATAGCTCAGATTGGGGTAGAGATGAGTTCCACACACCAAGGAGAAACAGAGGACAATACAGATGCCAAAACAGAAGAAGACCCAATACATGGTACACACCATTCTTTGGCCCACAACATCAACCAGCACCCTTCCAAACTTACAGCCCAAATTTTCAAGGTTGGCCTAACCCCTATTTTCAAGGACCACCACCAATGGGGGCACCTATGATGCCGAACATGGGCCAAAGTTACACACAGAGGCCGCCTTTTTTAGGAAGAGGCCAGACCTACCACAGAACAAGACAGAAAGGAGTAACCTGGATAGACCAACAACGACAGGTCCACACCAGAAGCATGACGGGAGCAAAACCAGGGACAAGCACAACAACCTTATCTTCAACTTAACTAGTACCATCCTGACTGAAGAACAAGAAGACATCTTGAATAAAGGACTCAGTTATGTCCCAACACCACCCTTGGACATTTTCAAACTTCAATGTGAAATGGCTGAATTTTGCAGAAAGCTTAAATTGAAAGCCTTCTTTAACAATCAGGAAGAGCAAGCTAAAGATGGCGACACCACACTACGCAATAAGTCCAATTTCTGCCCTATGAATCACCAGGTTCCAGTGGAGATACTGGCTTTTGAAAAAGCAATCATGAAAGAAGTAGAGGGTCTAAAAGACCAAAAGAAAAGACCCTTCATGAATATTTCAAACTCAGAACAACGAGCACTAGACACACTACGGAAGAACGAAGGGCTAGTGATCAAACCTGCTGATAAAGGTGGAGGGATCGTACTGTTGAGTAAAGAGGGATATGATCAACAATGTCTCAAGTTACTCTCTGATGACAAATTTTATTGAACAATTACCACAGATCCCACAATACGCTTACAACGGACCATTGCACTCATGGTCAATGAGGCGGAAACAAACAATTGGATATCGAAGAATGAAGCTGAATTTTTACTGACAAAAACACCAAGGATGCCATACTTCTATTCTCTCCCTAAGATTCATAAAGAATGCAGGCCCCTGCCAGGCCGACCAATTGTCTCAGGGATTGGTTCTATCCTAGAACCGCTTTCCCAATTTTCTGACCATTACCTGAAACCCATGGTACAACAAACCCCCACCTATCTAAAAGACACCAAAGATCTACTTAATCTTCTTAAAGATCAAGAAGATGCCTGCTGGTTGCATTATTACCTTACATGTGTGTTGTAAAGTCGAAACATGCCTGAGCTCCCTTTTGACTCCAACCATCCACACCCTGGGGCCTGAGTCTGGCACAGGACACACGGGTCACAGTGTATTAGGCAAGACAGACATGAAGCACCATACACACCCGTGATGGGCCCAACCAGCTGAGGGGGTGGCCGCACAACCGTGCTGACAGACACATTGCGTACAGCAACAGTCATGCGCAGAGGTCAGGGATCATGTCCAGGGTCCTGGGGGGCACCCAGGTATGTGTAGACAGGTGGCAGAACCATGTCCTGCAAGCTTGAGTCCGGTGGATGCAGAGAATGGGGGCCTGGCCAACGTTGGATGCATGGGGGTGGCACATGTCACAATACCCACACAGTCATGGACATCATGCCCAATACACAGTCTCAGCCCACACACACAGCTTGCATCTTGCTACTCGACACATCGACACATAGCCACCATCAGGGAGAACCATGCCAGACATGCTGGATGCACCGTGGCAACACACCAGCATTGACGGAGAAGAGGCACCTTGGAGGCATAGGGACACCTTTATTAGTCATGTATTCGGGATTGCAGAGGCAACTTGAAGTACACATGAACACATCTTGTGGAGTAACATGTGGGTCCAACACTGGCACCCCCCTTCTGCAGCACAAATGCGTGTTAGCCATGGAACTGGCACACAATTGTCGGCTAACAGCTAAACACCCACAGCTGCTCACGGAGAGCCTGCCATACACCATTGATCAGCTGATGTGGAAGTCCCACAGCATGTCAACCCAATGCTAACCGCATGTGTCCGAGGGCAGTGTTACACACATTGATGCCATCATCACAATCCACTGTCCCATTACAGATGACTGTCAACAAGTCTGACCATCTATTCAGGTGTACCCAGCTGCATGTAATGTGTCCCATGGTGACGCGACATGTCTGCAGAGGAACCAAACATCGACAGGGGCAGTGTGCACACATCGTAAACAACTGCCACACCCAATACACCCCTGATGCATCCCTTACCCTATGGAGACTTCCAAACGTGTCCGTGCCTGTAACGCTGAGTCAGCCCACGATGACGTGTCCATGAGGAATAGCAGTGCCACAACAATGCAAGCAGCAGACGGCATGCGCAAGTACGTGGGGTAGAGAGACACACAAGAAGTCAGCCACAAAAAGCACAGCCACTTGCATGTGCATTTACTCGACACATGTATGGATGATAACATGCTAGGTCACAATTATGACTGGGGAAATACAACCATCACTGCCACCATCACTCCAGTGACACACCCACACACACCTCTGACTCACATGCCATACATGCAGGTGGAGACACACATCACAACACATGCCACACGGGGACCAATGCGTGCACACTCAGACACTGGTACTCACCACTAAGCAAAGAAGTCGCGTATGAGCCGAGTCCGGATGTCCTCTTGCGGCTCCACATCCTCCACATCACTAGCCCCATTGCCAAGCCCTTCGTCCTCCACGGGTGGATGGTCCTCATCATGTTGATCCAGGATGAGTGGCACAGCTCTCTCAACTGCCATGTTGTGCAGCATGCAGCAGACCATGAAGATTTTGCAGACCTTCGCAGGGGCGCAGCTGCATCATCATTTCAGGCATCCTGCTACGCCTCATGATGTAGGCATCGTGTGCTGATCCTGGAAAACGAGCACAGACATGTGAAATCACCATGTTGGACTGACACACCACAAGGGCATTGATGGAGTGGTAATGCTTCCGATTGCGGTACGCCACCTCCCGTGCGTGTGGTGGTACCAAAGCTACATGTGTCCCATCTATGGACCCAATGACATGGGGCATCCCTCCCAGCATAGAATCCACGCTTGACCGCATTCAACTGTTCAGGGGTTGGGAACTTGATGAAGTCATTCAGGTGAATCAACATAGCCTCTAAGAAATCAAGCAGCACACGGCAGAACATGCTCTGGGACATGCCACCAACATGAGCTATGGTATATTGAAAGGTACCCGTGGCAAGAAAATGTAGGGCAGCCATTACCTTCAGCTGGGGTGTCAGTGCCGTAGGATACCTGTGCTGCGGTTGCAGGTGTGGTGCCTGTCTCGCCGTCAACTCCAGAATCAACGGTTGGGGGAAGCGGTAGAGCCGGATGCTGTCATTCTCCCGCATGTCAGCCAAGTCCGGAATTGCTCGGGCAAGAGGCGGCGCTCTGCAGTAATTTGGAAGTGACAAGATAGAGTGAGTGCTCTACGACAACAATTCATATGTACTGAGCACTTGTTAATCTGTCAATACACATATGCTACATAGGGAGTCAGGTATGTGCTACATGCCTAGGACACGTATGGATGCAAGGTGACACCCCTACCAAGACCCAGCTACACACGGAGATTGAGAACCTCCCCATGCCATGCCATGGGAATAGCTGTGTCCCAGTGCAAGTGAACAGCCAGACGCAAGACAGGAGTGACATACGCCCACACATCAGCAGAAGTAGGATGCCGATTGCAGAGACTGGTAGCGGAACACTAGAGCCACAGGTCACATGACATTACACTAGGACAGCCCACACACCTTGCCATGAAGGTGCACATGTCATGACTCTCCACACATTCATTGTGAGGATGCAGACATGTCCTTGTCACAGTACTCCGTGTCCCATGCATACATGTGCACCTCACATCCGCTACCACATGTGGCATGGTGTGCGGAACAGTGTGCAATGTCAATCTACACACAGACACATGTTGGTTGCTGCAACGGCTGCAGCTTTTGAGGGTGCTCCAACATCAACCTGATGGGAAGCCCCCACACATACATGACATTGTCACATTGTGCACCGTGGGTAGTGACAAGTCAGGTGTGGTAACCCCTGTACCGGGCATCAGGGGACACTTCCGTGTGTTGGTGTCCATGCCATGCCAGTGACGCTCACCCCAAGTGTGCAGTACGACATGCACACATGTCAAAGGAGTCAAGGGCATGCCTGGCACACATTGCACCATCACACAGTACATCTGTACACATCTCATCATACATCTGGTGCTTTCTCGACTCAGGAGTAATGTTCCACATCACAGGCCGTCACACCTGTGCCCCACACATGTAGTAATGCACAGACGATGCCTTGATGTCAATTAATGGACAAGTATGTCCATTCATGGACAAGTATGTCCATCCATGGACAAGTATGTCCATCCATGGACAAGTATGTCCGCCCTATCCCTACCTGTGTGCCGCCTGTCACCACTGTGATGTGTGAAAACCGCTGTACTGCTGCGAAGAGGGCCTGTGTACGTTCCCATATCACTATGGGAGTGCTGCCGTATGTGTACCCATCGTGATGGCGAGCGTACAGGCATGTGTACGGCCCGTACCACTACGAGTACGCATACGCAAGAACACCCATAGTGGTAGGGCCGTACGCACGCCTGTACGCTCCCTATCACTATGGGTGTCCTCGCGTATGCGTACTCGTATTGGTACAGGCCGTACACACGCCTGTACGCTCCCTATCACTATGGGTGGCCTCGCGTATGCGTACTCGTAGTGGTACGGGCCGTACACACGCCTGTACGCTCCCTATCACTATGGGTGTCCTCGCGTATGCGTACTCGTAGTGGTACGGGCCGTACACACGCCTGTACGCTCCCTATCACTATGGGTGGCCTCGCTTATGCGTACTCGTAGTGGTACGGGCCGTACACACGCCTGTACGCTCCCTATCACTATGGGTGGCCTCGCGTATGCGTACTCGTAATGGTACGGGCCGTACACACGCCTGTACGCTCCCTATCACAACGTGTACGCATACGCGAGAACACCCATAGTGATAGTGAGCGTACAGGCGTGTGTACGGCCCGTACCAATACGAGTACGCATACGCGAGGACACCCATAGTGATAGGGAGCGTACAGGCGTGTGTACGGCCCGTACCAATACGAGTACGCATACGCTAGGACACCCATAGTGATAGGGAGCGTACAGGCGTGTGTACGGCCCGTACCAATACGAGTACGCATACGCGAGGACACCCATAGTGATAGGGAGCGTACAGGCGTGTGTACGGCCCGTACCACTACGAGTACGCATACGCGAGGCCACCCATAGTGATAGTGAACGTAGGCACGCGTGTACGGGCCGTTGCAATGCATTTGGGATGCCCTAGTGCCCCGGAACGCACCGTACCTGTGTGTGAAGCTCCAAATTACATAGGGGACACATGAGGGACAAGTATTAAGGCCTACATGCATGCTGGTTGTCATGGAGACCAAGTTCAAAATTTGAATTTGTTCTGGAAGGTGCACAGCAGAAGTCAGTTGGAATTAATCTACTTTTTTGCAATGTGTTTGTGGGGCTGACATCATATAGGAGAATGAAACCGATAGAGAACACACAGACTGCTAGGTTTGAAGGGATTGGAGGAAACATAGGATGCAAATGTGAGTGACCAATCACTCTGTACTCCTGTGCATGAGATGGGCCAGCAAGGCAGATATAAGGCAGCCAGGTCCCATGAGGGAGCACTTGCCTGCACATCTTTGTATTCCACGACCCAGCTGCTGCTACTGATTCCCTGGAACCATGTCAAGGGCTGTGGAGAGGTCACAGCCATTCACCCTGGAGGAGAACATGGCCTTGGTGGATGTGATCCTCCCACGGTACCCCATGCTGTATGGGCGACCAGGTTATCAGGTGAGTTCAGTGTCCACTGGCACAGACTGTGTCCCTTTGTTGTGACTGTGACTTCTGCCATTGTGTCCAGGTGTGACACACATGCTATGTTCTGTAGGGGGGACCCAGGGGGGGGAATGCCTGATGTCTCCCAGCAGTGCCCTGAGACAGGAGGGGTGGGTGCAGAGTCCTCCCAGCAGTGCCCTGAGACAGGAGGGGTGGGTGCAGAGTCCTCCCAGCAGTGCCCTGAGACAGGAGGGGTGGGTGCAGAGTCCTCCCAGCAGTGCCCTGAGACAGGAGGGGTGGGGGCCTATCACTCCCAGCAGTGCCTAGAGACAGGAGGGGTGGGGGCCTATCACTCCCAGCAGTGCCCTGAGACAGGAGGGGTGGGTGTGATGCACAGTGTGAGCCTGGATCATTGATTGTGTAGTTGCCCTCATTCCACCTGTGTCCTTTCAATGGCACGTACTGTTTTTGGCCTTCCCCCACAGAATCATGTCCCTATGACAAAGGTGCAATGCGTTGGATGCATACTATGCCTTGTTGTAAACAGCAAATGTGTTCTAATCTGTGTCCCCGTGACATGTGCAAGGTGTATTGATGTAGTGTCACTTGTTCATCCTCACAGGTAGACGCCTCTGCCAAGGAGCAGATATGGCTGGACGCCGTCAGCGCCGTGAGGAGTGCGGATGGTCGGAGGCGGCACCTGTCCCAGGTGAGGAAACGCTGGCAGGATATCCGGTGCTGGACGCGGAGGATCGCACGGCTCCTGCTGGGGGACTCACCTGAGAGCCACAAGAACCGCGGGCGCCGCCGTCTCTCCCACATCCAGAAACGTGTGCTGGCGGTGGTCTTTCCTGACTTGGACAGGCGTCTACAGGCCATGCAGCAGCCGGAAGGGGGTAGGTACATGTGTGTGTTTGTTGTGTTTCACCAGCATTTGTAAGTGCACTGTTCCATGGATACACTTCCAGGGTTTATGGTGCTGTGCAGATCCTGTTACCCACAGTGTTGCAGGCCTCTCCTGCCTCCCTTCCCCACCTTGCAATGTGTTCCCTGGTCTCTGTGTAGTCACTCCATCACAAAGTTATGTAGCCTGACACCTTCTCCAAGTGTACAATGCCTGCAGCATCATGTGTGGGGGTGGTGTGTAACAGGTTTAGTGACCTTGCCTGTGCCCTGTCCAGTTCTGGACTTGTGGGTTCCATGTCAGTTGGCACTAATGCTGATTTCAGACATGGGAGTTAATCTCTTGAGTGCGAGGCCTTCCAGCAGGCATGTCCCATGTGGTGGCCTGTGACATGATGTGCATGAGTGTGCGTTACGCATAGTGCAGGGATGTTAGCGTGTGTTGCAGTCATTCCCATTCAGGAGCATGGAGTTGTGTGGCCACTACTGTCCCCAGGGGCATCTTTTCCTAGGTATCATGTGTGTAATCTGAGAATGTCGACAATCTCTGTGTCTACAGCATAGGTTGTGCTCTGTGCCATTGTCCCCTGGCACCATGTTTCTTGACGTGAGATGTATTACAAGTGTCCACTGTCCAGCCTGACCTGATTTTCCAAGTACATACTCACGGTGGCCATTGCCTGTGTGTCTTGTAGCAATCATCTGATGATGCCCATTTGTACATGATTCTTTGGACAGGCGCACCTTGGGTATTTGGTGTGCAATCTTGAATTATTGCATCCCATGTGTATTTCACCCAGACTAAGAGAAGTAAGTGCTTCCTGTGTCTCCACAGATTTGTCTCATGTAGGGGGTGGGTGGGGCGGCCATGGCCTACATGTCAAGACCTGTCATCTCCTTGCTCGGACTGGCCAGTGTGTGATGTTTGTCTGGACATACACTCAAGGTGCAGTGTGCCAGTCAGGGTGGGCATGTTCTCAGTATTACCTATGCTGCATGTGCCTCTAGTTCCTGGATTTGGTCCCTGCTCATCCCAATTTCCTTCCACGCTGTGTGGTGCAGATGCAGTGCTGTATTGTCCCCAGGGCCTTGCTCCTCAGTCAGAATAGCATGTCATCTCATTTGCTATTGTGTCATGCTCTCCATAGTTTTTCCATGGCATGGTGGGTCACACAACTGTGTCTTGCAGGGCCTACGTATGTACCTTGTTTTGTAGTTGTAACTCATCCTTTGTTTCAGGCTATGCACTGTAACCTACGTAGATTGTACTCATGTGACATATGTATACAGGTGTATGATTACTTTCTGTCTCTTCACCCTGCCCACAGCATCGTCGGGGGACACGGAGGGAGACATGGACACAGACGGCGCGGAGGAACCGAGCACCAGTGCCAGCGGTGACATCGGGGCTGGCACTTCGAGTGGGACAGATGCGGAGGAGAGTGAACCCGGGGACCTGTCGACTGGCACAACAGAGTATGAAGCTGACGGGTCCGAGGATGATCTCTCTGAGTGGGCGGTGGCTGCACCACCATCTGAGAGCAGCCCTACATCTGGCACCGCCCCCTCCATTGGCATCAGCCGTCTCCCACGTGCTCGTGTCCCTTCCCAACGTGCCCGGTCACCACATGTCTCCTTCCTGCCAGGCACCGCACCCCCTGCCCCTGTCTCCACTGCTGCCGCCAATGCTGAGTCTGTGGACATCCAGCGGCAGTTGCAGATTGGTCAGACTGCGATCCTTAATGTCCTCCATGGCCACAGCCAGGTCCTCAACAACATGGAGGCATACTTGGAGGGCATTCATTCATCGCAGGCTGACCAACGCAACTTGCTGAGGTCCATAGACTCCACACTGACTGCAGCAGTGGGTCTCCTGCAGCGCTACGTCCCACCCCCTACCCCTGCTCCTTCCACAATTCCCACTCCCATGCCTGTCCCATATACACACAGACGTAAGCATGCACCCACCACAACAGACACAGGCACCACACCAGCAGGGAAGGTCCGCCGCACACCTCCTGACACACACACACAGGGTGCAGTAGGCACACCCACTGGGTCGGGGGGCAAACGTGTGACACACAGCCAGAGTGGGAGTCCGCATTCCACACAATCCACTCCCTCCAAATCCCCTCCCCTCAGCTCTCCTGGCCACATCTCCCCCAAAGACTCCTTCATGGCCGCTCTGTCCCTGAGCCCCACAGTGACACCACCCCGCAAGCGGTCAAGGAGGTCCCCGGTCAGGGTGGTTGAGTCCCCCCCCTGTCCACACCCTCCCCCAGTGGCGCTGCGACCCATCCCTCTGACCCCCCCCTCCTTGGGGCCTGTGGTTCCTTCGGGTGCAGGGGAGTCCCTGGAGGACCTTGCCGAGGTGTGCAGCGCGCTCCTAGAATCCACCTTTGGCCCTGCCCCACCCCCTGTGGTGGAGTCCTCCATCCCTGCACCCACGACGCCTACCCTTCACCCTCCTGTCCCTGCGGTGCCTGTTTCTTCCCCCCCACATGATGCCCTGACCCCTGTGGAAGACAACGGATTGTAACTGTGCAGGCAAGCTAGGGGACACGCATCCCACTGTGTCCCCCATCCAGCTGGGACTCCTGGACTGCCCTGTGGCCTTTGTTAATCTTGGACTTACGTCATACTAGTTTTTTGCTCATGCTGAATAAAGCTATTTATTTTTTGGCCTTGGAACACTCCTGCATTGCTGGCATTGCTGTTGGTGGGGCTGCTACATGGTTGTGGGTGTTGGTCATGTGTTGGGTGTGTGGGTAATGTAGTGGTGTGCTGGTCATAGGGGGGACCCTGGGATCTGTGTGCCATCACACGGTGTTAGCTACCTTTCTCCATTCATGTAAGCAGTTGCTGCATGTTGCAATTGTCCCAAGGTGTATTCCTTCCTCTGTGTACCCTGACTTCTTCCCTGCAGGGTGTCCCCTGACTTTAGCACAGAGCTGAGTGTCCATTAGCTGGGTGTGTGACGTAGTCCTTCACCTTTGCACATGCATGCTGAGAGATGTCTCCACCTGCATCATTCATGGCATCCTTGGTAGTCATTGTACTTGTGTATGTGGCCTATTGACATGACTTCATGTGTACATGTTTTCTTTTCTGCGCTATGCATGCGTATACTCCCAGCCTCGCACACATGTGGTACATGTACTGCAGGGTCTTTGTGCACCTGACGGACATTTGTGGGCATGGTATCTGTGACTACTCCACCCTTTGCTTTCCATGGGCACTACTGGGAGTGATAGGCCCCCACCCCTCCTGTCTCAGGGCACTGCTGGGAGGACTCTGCACCCACCCCTCCTGTGTCTGGGCACTGCTGGGAGGACTCTGCACCCACCCCTCCTGTCTCAGGGCACTGCTTGGAGGCCTCTGCACACACCCCTCCTGTGTCTGGGCACTGCTGGGAGTGATAGGCACCCACCCCTCCTGTCTCAGGGCACTGCTGGGAGGACTCTGCACCCACCCCTCCTGTCTCAGGGCACTGCTGGGAGTACTCTGCACACACCCCTCCTGTCTCAGGGCACTGCTGGGAGTGATAGGCCCCCACCCCTCCTGTCTCAGGGCACTGCTGGGAGGACTCTGCACCCACCCCTCCTGTCTCAGGGCACTGCTGGGAGGCCTCTGCACACACCCCTCCTGTGTCTGGGCACTGCTGGGAGTGATAGGCACCCACCCCTCCTGTCTCAGGGCACTGCTGGGAGGCCTCTGCACACACCCCTCCTGTGTCTGGGCACTGCTGGGAGGACTCTGCACCCACCCCTCCTGTCTCAGGGCACTGCTGGGAGGACTCTGCACCCACCCCTCCTGTCTCAGGGCACTGCTGGGAGTGATAGGCCCCCACCCCTCCTGTCTCAGGGCACTGCTGGGAGGCCTCTGCACACACCCCTCCTGTGTCTGGGCACTGCTGGGAGTGATAGGCACCCACCCCTCCTGTCTCAGGGCACTGCTGGGAGGCCTCTGCACACACCCCTCCTGTGTCTGGGCACTGCTGGGAGTGATAGGCACCCACCCCTCCTGTCTCAGGGCACTGCTGGGAGGACTCTGCACACACCCCTCCTGACTCTGGGCACTGCTGGGAGGACTCTGCACCCACCCCTCCTGCCTCTGGGCACTGCTGGGAGGACTCTGCACACTCCCCTCCTGTCTCAGGGCACTGCTGGGAGGACTCTGCACACTCCCCTCCTGCGTGTGGGCACTGCTGGGAGGACTCTGCACACACCCCTCCTGCGTCTGGGCACTGCTGGGAGGACTCTGCACCCACCTCTCCAATTTCACAATATGTACGCTCATGACATACACAGATGTGGGTACGCTCCATGCATTCGAGGTGGGGGGTACGTGTCGTACTTACACTGTTGGGGTGGGGGTACGCTCCATACGTACGCGGGTGTGGGTACGGGTCGTACTTACACTGTTGGGGTGGGGGTACGCTGCATACGTACGTGGGTGGGGGTACGGGTCGTACTTACACTGTTGAGGTGGGGGTACACTCCATACGTACGCGGGTGTGGGAACGGGTCGTACTACACTGTTGGGGTGGGAGTATGCTCCATACGTACGCGGGTGTGGGTACGGGTCGTACTTACTCTGTTGGGGTGGGGGTACGCTCCATACGTACGCGGGTGTGGGTACGGGTCGTACTTACACTGTTGGGGTGGGGGTACGCTCCATATGTACGCGGGTCTGGGTACGGGTCGTACTTACACTGTTGGGGTGGGGGTACGCTCCATACGTACGCGGGTGTGGGTACGGGTCGTACTTACACTGTTGGGGTGGGGGTACGCTGCATACGTATGCGGGTGGGGGTACGGGTCGTACTTACACTGTTGGGGTGGGGGTACTCTGCATACGTACGTGGGTGGGGGTACGGGTCGTACTTACACTGTTGGGGTGGGGGTACGCTCCATACGTACGCGGGTGTGGGTACGGGTCGTACTTACTCTGTTGGGGTGGGGGTACGCTCCATACGTACGCGGGTGTGGGTACGGGTCGTACTTACACTGTTGGGGTGGGGGTACGCTCCATACGTACGCGGGTGTGGGTACGGGTCGTACTTACACTGTTGGGGTGGGGGTACGCTCCATACGTACGCGGGTGTGGGTACGGGTCGTACTTACACTGTTGGGGTGGGGGTACGCTGCATACGTACGTGGGTGGGGGTACGGGTCGTACTTACACTGTTGAGGTGGGGGTACACTCCATACGTACACGGGTGTGGGAACGGGTCGTACTACACTGTTGGGGTGGGAGTATGCTCCATACGTACGCGGGTGTGGGTACGGGTCGTACTTACTCTGTTGGGGTGGGGGTACGCTCCATACGTACGCGGGTGTGGGTACGGGTCGTACTTACACTGTTGGGGTGGGGGTACGCTCCATATGTACGCGGGTCTGGGTACGGGTCGTACTTACACTGTTGGGGTGGGGGTACGCTCCATACGTACGCGGGTGTGGGTACGGGTCGTACTTACACTGTTGGGGTGGGGGTACGCTGCATACATATGCGGGTGGGGGTACGGGTCGTACTTACACTGTTGGGGTGGGGGTACTCTGCATACGTACGTGGGTGGGGGTACGGGTCGTACTTACACTGTTGGGGTGGGGGTACGCTCCATACGTACGCGGGTGTGGGTACGGGTCGTACTTACTCTGTTGGGGTGGGGGTACGCTCCATGCGTACGCGGGTGTGGGTACGGGTCGTACTTACACTGTTGGGGTGGGGGTACGCTCCATACGTACGCGGGTGTGGGTACGGGTCGTACTTACACTGTTGGGGTGGGGGTACGCTCCATACGTACGCGGGTGTGGGTACGGGTCGTACTTACACTGTTGGGGTGGGGGTACGCTCCATGCATACGGGGTGGGGTTAGGGTCTGTACATATCCGTCCCCACGCTATGTGATGCTTGTGCGGGCCGTACCCAGGCCTTTGCCACGTGGGTACGATCCGTCCCGCCATTGTTGGGATGAAGTGGGTGTGGGCGTGGTACGACTCGTACCCACGCTCTTCAGGAGTGGGTACGGGACGTACCTGTCTGGTTGTGTTGCCGGTTCGCGTCGTGATGGACTTCCGTTGTGGCGGTCGCTGGCTTGGCTGGACACGCCCCCACCCCCTCGTAGTGACCAGGGCATGGGAGTCAGGTATGTCCTGGGCATGTGTGCTGTGTGACTTTGGTGGGGGGTTTGTGGCCTGCCCTGGTCCTGCCACCCCCCCACCCCACTTTCCCCTCTCCCTTAGTTGTTCTGACCTTCTGCGGCGTCTGCGTCCGAACCTGTAGAGGAGGTCGACTGCTATGAGGGCCGGGATGAGACGTAGGTTCGGGTCCATGTCTGTCCGTCGCGTACGGGTCCTCCTTGTTCGCGTCGTCCTGTCTGTCCGTCGCGTACAGGTCCTCCTTGATCGCGTCGTCCTGTCTGTCCGTCGCGTACTGGTACTCCTTGTTCGCGTCGTCCTGTCGCGTACTGGTCCTCCTTGTTCGCGTCGTCCTGTCTGTCCGTCGCGTACTGGTGGTCCTTGTTCGCGTCGTCCTGATTTCCCGGCAGTTTTTGGCAGCCGGAAAATATTCACCGTGCAGGATGACGTCGGTGCGAATCGTAATTCCTGGTTCGTGAATGGCAGGCTGCGAGCGTCCCGACGTCAGGTCGGCGCTTTCCCGGATCGCATTTGTAGGTTTATTTTGTTCGGTCTGGCTTTTTTACGATTCGTACGGAAATGGTGTTCCCGTGCGAATCGTAATTCCATGTTTGTAAATTTTGACGACCGGGTACGCGTCGGACGGAGAATATGCTCCGTCCGACGGTTCGTACACGGTTTTTGCCGGATCATAATCGGCACCTATATCTTTAGTTCCTTTCACAGATGTCCTTTTGTTGCAAGATGAGTTTATTTGACTACATGTCGCGCACATTGACACAGAGTTATCTCTTTGAGCCTTTGCCCTAATATGACAAAATGGATGTTCTGTTAGATCTATACTTGCATAAATGAGGGTGGAATTTGCCTCAACTGAATGAAAAATGAGTGGTGTCAAAGACTTGCCATTTATTGTTCTTAAAAACATTTTACTAGTTGTTATACCAACACATTTTTTAGTTGTTACACCATCTGATGCTTTTACTTGTTGAGCATTTATACAGCATAAAGTAAGAACCTAACTAGGAATGTCTTCTTTATTCCCCCCCATATCTTTTTCCATATTTTTTCCAACTACATAGGTTCTAATTGAACGAATACAGGTGGATCAATTTCTCTACCTTTATCACTGGAGACCCTTTTAATAGAGGGCCTCTCACCTTGCTAAGTCCTTAAGAAAGCCTGTTTGACCCCTCTGGGGCAACATAAAGGGCTGAAACATGTCGACCTTTTTTATGGACACCCCACAGTGCATTAGACCATAACGAATCTTCCGTGCACACCAAGACATTTTAATCTATTTCGAACCCAGTCTGAATAAAAGAATGCACTGACTCTACGAGATTTTTAATAATTTTTATTTTCACGTCACTTCACCATACACTATCACAAATCACTGAGATCACTACTGAAATAACCAGTGGGACAACCTCCGGGTGGAGGAAGCACTTTACTAACCCAATTGATGATGCTGTCACGTTGATAACAACAGAGCGGAGATTCAAGATATACCGCTTCTTTCTACCTGATAACGTGAATGAAGGTTATTTTATCGGTATAAGATACGAATACTAAAAACCCTGGTTCTTTCAGGACAAGCGATCCACTCTCCACCTGATTTTTTGATATTCGGAAAAAGAAGCTGAGTGGACCATATGCTCTTCTTTCTCCCTCCCATTTGATTGTAACTTAGTATAATGTTCATACATCTCTTCACTCTTGGACTTGTCCACTTTTTCTATTTGGCCACTTGAAATTTCTGTTTCATCTTCTAAGCATATTACTGTTCATCAACATTTACATTCTTATAATAAATATTATTATGTACCAGATATAATGTAGCCTTTTGATGTTTATTAACATCTACACACTCTTGCCAGATTGCTCAACTCTTTGTTGGTACACCATTTAATAGAATAAATGCTGGCTCATTTTCCTCCCTGTCTACGCAAACAGTTTCAATATTTTTCTTAAAATCTCAAGTTACGCACATAAATCTTCCTTTTAGATCTCCTTGTAAATCTGTTGGTGGCAGCTTACCTGTTTTAGGCTCCATATGAACTATGGCCTGAAATGGGTGTACAGATTGAATAAGAATGGACTCATATGCATTCAAATCTTCCATTTCCTGAGGAATAGCTACCAACTCTAAGTTGTTATATATTGCTCTAGCTGGCATTTTGTTCTTTTCCTATTTGTTGTAACAGTATTTACAAATAACTTGATCAGTAGCCAACTCAAACAGACCTTTTAGCAACAAATAAGCACCAAATTGATGCCCCTTATCATTATTTTCCTTTTCACTCTTTAAATAGAAATCAACAATCCTAGTTTGACATCTATAGTGATAATTCAACAACAAATACAAATATTTTTTGGTTTTTCAGATGAAACTGCCTTAAACATTGTAATTTTTTCTGCAAACTCATCAATACTAATCTCTTTTTTCACGTGTTCTTCAACACATACACTTTTCAAGCTCTCACTTTCTCTACACTACTCTTGTGAACCAAAAAAATGAAACTGTATATCATCACAAACGTTTTGTACATCTGATACTGAACCGTGCAGAAGAGCTGTGTTCATTTCACTTAAACATAATGCAGGACTTTTGCATAGTAGAGTCTCCTTACAAACTTCTGCATTTCTGAGTGATGTACTGCTAAAATTCTTAAGTGATGAAAAGTTCTTTGACACACTTTTCTTGAAAGACAAGCCAGAGAATGACCCAGCAAGTTAGTATATTTTCTCATTTTACATCGATCTAGTCCTTGTAACATTTTAATCTTCTGTTTAAGACTTGTTTGACATATCCTCGTAAGAAAATTTATAATATCAATAGATTCCTGTTGAATGCTGCAAATACTGCTACAATCCAACTTATATACAGGACTTCCCTTGAACTTTTTCAGCTATTGCTTCTTCCACACTCCTAACAACCATTTTTTCTTTTGGAATGGGACAACCATCTTTCATCTCATAGCATCAACCACTAGTATCAACTGCATGTACTGATGTGTTCTGTTGAAAATAGCTTTCTTCATTAAAGAAAGGCTCAGAACTAGAAGTGTGCTTCCATTCACCAGTAAAAGTTTTACCAAAGTTACTTCTATTAACATGTCTTTTCTTTTGCTTTTCTGTTACATAAATACTATTGTTTTATCCAATGTTCTCATTCTCTTCAATACTAAAAATAATTTTAGTTTCAATTCAAGCGCAGTATCTTCTACACTTTTAATGTGTTGCATCTGCTTATATGCTGCTGATCTTTTTTATACATTTTACGATCTTTTAAAACATTTTGAATTACTCTGCTTCAAAACATTCATACACGTATCTCCTTAAATTATTTATGTCTTTTTGTAACGTGTGTTGTTTTTCCAAAAATGAAGGTTTTTTTACCATTGCAATTCTTCTTTTCCTTGTGCTCTATTGAAAAATAATTATTTTTCCTTTAATTATTATTGTCTTTTTTTAACCTCTCTGCAACTGTTTTAAGAAATTGTTTAGTACTTCGAAACATTCGTACACGTACCACCTTAAATTGTTTTTGTCTTTTTGTAACATGAGTTGTTTTTCCAAAATTGAAGGTTTTATTACCTTTTTTTTTTTATTCCTCATTACACAATAACTGAATGTAGTATATTCAATAACAAGCTTACCACGTTAGGGGAGCCTTTGTACCACATACTGTACCGACTTCGGAACTTTCCCATCTCACACAGCTTGATTTAGCTTCCCGTATGAGAGTGTTCTATTGGACACCAGGCATCCCCTGCGCATCTTGCCTACTCCTTTCTTACAGGGAGTCAAAAACTGTACCAACCTCTCCCATCTCTTTATTGCAGCAGCGCTTAATCATTGGACTTCCATCGATCTTAGTTATAGCCCATTATCTGTCCAATGCTGTTCCCACATATCCCAAAAATGTAATCTCTTGCTATGTGTACCAGCCCTAACTAGAGTATTTATCCTAAGCACTGAATTCAACCATTCTTCCTGGGTAGGCACTGCTGGACTAACCCATTTAATACAAATCTCACGCCTGGCCAATAATACTAATAAAAAAAGCAGTTTTCTTAGTTTTTTAATCAACTTAAATCCTACCCTGTCTTCCGTAACCACATCCACCCCAAACATAACTAATTGGACGCTTACCTGTATTTCTTGAGGGAATACTTCTGAAAGGATCTTACCCACCGCTTCCCAGAAGCTCTGTAATCGGGGGAACTGCCAAAACATATGAATATCATCCGCTCGTTCCTCGTCGCATTTCGGACACCGTTTCACACCTCCGCTTCTCAATTTAGACATCTTCTTTGGTGTCCAATATGCTCTATGCAGGGTGAAGAGATAATTTTTCCTGAGTGGTGCAGATTTAATGACATAGCCACAAGTAGCTGCAGATACTTGCCATAATAATGATACATCCAGCGATGGCAGCGCCTTCCCCCAGATCTCGATGGGTAAGGTGAAATACGCCCGTCCTTCAGAAATAAGTGTCCAATACCAGTATGCTACTTCTTTCCTAAAAGATTCCCCTTGGATCTTAAACTCCTTCACCTTCCTCTCAAAGATTTTGCCCAGCTAGTCAATTGATAAAATTTAAACTTAGACAAAACTCCTTTGGTCAATACAGTTAAAAAGTCCCAGTCGACGATTGTGGACCCTGTTAAGATCTGTACCCATTCCACTATTCCTTTGTCTCTTAAAGGAGCAGATAATACGTCCTTTAGACATTCCAGCATTACTGGCGAGTCCCAGATTGGAGCATGTTGACTACAATAAGGAATGTTCAACAAACGCCTTAACTGGACCCACAGTCTAACTACAGAGTCCAGAACCTTTAATTTTACTTTCTTGAAGAATTTTGTATGGCCAAATTTGTACAGAAAATGACTTCCTTCTGGGTCATAACTTGCATATATCGTGGAAAAAAACGGTAATCCTCAAATAACACCCTGAAGTTTTTTAAATTAAAAGTCCTATAATATTGGAGCAGGTCTGGGCTGGCTATACCACCCTGTTCTTTCTTCATCCTTACTTTCTTCAAGGAAATTCTAACCCCTCTCGAAGCCCAAATGAAACTACTAATATCTCCCTGCATTCTATTAATCCACTCTTTTTTAAATTCCAAGGGTATTGTATTAAAAATATATGTGAATTTATGTAGTATCATCATCTTGATTAAATTGGAGCGACCCAAAAATGAGAGAGGGAGACTCCTCCATGCATTTAGGAGTTTTTTTTACTCTGTTTGAATTTTATTAAAGTAAACTTGTGCGATCTTCTTCACCTCTCCCACAATCTGAATGCCCAAATATCTGATTTGTTGTTTTACCAGAGGATCATTATATTGAGTATTCCAGCCCATAACCTCGGTCTTCTGCTGGTATATTTGATAACCGGAAACTTTGCCAAAATGTTCCATTATCTCTATTATTCTTGTAAGTGAAACGGTCATGTCATTTGTAAATACCATTAAATCATCTGCATAAAGTGCGACCTTCTTCACCCAATTCCCAGAGCTGAAAGGGGGTATATGGGGGTGTGCCCTTAAGGGTTCTATATATAAATTAAATAGCAGAGGTGAGAGAGGGCACCCTTGCCTGGTGCCCCTGCCAATGCTTATCTTGTCTGTGAGGGACCCATTAACTAACACACGAGACGATGGGGATTTGTATAGTGATCTTCCTGCTCTTGCAAAATTGCTCCCCAAATTAAGGGCATCTAATATATTATGTAAAAAACCCCAGCTAACCCTGTCGAATGCCTTAGCGGCATCAAAAGTGATTATCGACAAAGGGAGCTTTTTTTCCACCACCAGATCTATTGCCCCTATTAACTCGCGTGTGAGCTCATGAATCTGTCTACCTCTTATGAAGCCTTTTTGATCCTCATGGATTAAACTCCCTGTCCTCTTCCCGAGTCTTGTTGCCAACAGTTGAGTGAAGATCTTATAGTCACTGTTTAGCATTGATATGGGTCTATATGACTCACATCACTTGGGATCCTTCCCAGGCTTTAATATAATACATATAATTGCCTCATCCCAAGATTTTGGAGGTTCCTGGCCCCTTAGAAATATGTTGTTAAATAAAATAGTGAGCTCAGGCACCAGTTCCTCCTTCAATGCTTTGTATATTTCGTTCGGCAAGGCGTCAGGACCTGCCGCCTTCGCTTTTTTTAAACCCTTTATCACCTCGGTAACTTCTACTTCCGTTATCTCTCCATTTAGCTCTTTTCTATACTCTTCTGACAAGGTCTGTTTAGTCCATAATTTAAGGTAGTCCTCTATAAGATCTTCACTAGCTTGAGTGTTCTCCGAATATAAATCCTTAAAAAAACTATGAAAGGCATTTCTAATGTGTGTCTCTTCTATGGTAGGGTGTACCCTATTTTCCTCATGGATACATGTGATCTTATTTCGACTTTGTTCCTTCTTGGCTTTCCATGCTAATAGCTTGCCAGACCACCTTGCCAGGTGTTCCACTTTCCTTACATTTGCACCTAATGACTTGTCAATTAGGAAGTAGTCTATCCTTGAAGAATGACCTCGTTTTTTGTTTTTAAAGGTGAACATTTTGGGATTTTAGGCCCCTTTCTTGCCATATATCAGCCAGACCAAGATCCTCTTGATATAACTTCAACCAACTCCTTATTTTGGGTAGCGTAAAGGTTTTACTTGGTGGGTACCTATCTTTCTTGGGATCAATTAGTATATTAAAATCACCCCCCAAAATAATTTGACCCGGGGCGTCCAAAAGATGTAAATATAGGGCCTGCATTGCTGAGGGGTCATCTGCGTTAGGACCATAGTATCCTGCTATTGCCAATACCTTACCATTCATTTGTATGTTTGCTATGACCCACCTCCCATTTGTATCTATCTTAGATGACTCTATAGTCGCATTGGCTGATCTTTTATAGAGAACAATTACCCCCTTAATACAACATGCCTGGTCAGTGCATATGCAATATGTAAGAGATGGGTCTCTTAAAGAATTACTATATATTGCGCTTTATACATCTTAGATATTCTAGGATTCTTTGTCTTCTAGCTCTGAACCGCAGACCGTTCATATTCCAAGTTAGAATGTTAACTCCCATGTTTTATAGTATGTGTTGTGTTTTTTTATCCACGTCTTGCGCAAATCGGACCAATCTTTTTTGTTCTTTTTCCCATATGCTCCCCCACCCTTAGTGCACTTTATTTTACGTGAATTATTTACCCCCCTCTTCCCTCCCTTTCCCACCCAAGGAGAACCCTCCCTTTTTGATTTTGGCGAGTCAGTCCCGCCGTTTTGAGTACCCTACTCTATAGGCATTTTATACTTTTTATGTTTTTTGTGCTTTGATCCTACTTATTAAGGACTCTACCTCCTTTGTCTCCCTCATATTAAGAATCTGATTATTCCACATTATTCTCAGCGATGGCGGAAATCTCATTTGTACTGAAGCTCCCAAGGATTTCAATTCCTGCATATATTGACCAAGTTCCCCTTGATGGTCCTGGGTCACCTTCGATATATCTGATCCTATTCGAAAGGACCCATCATTCTTTTTATAGGATACTGCTCTTATCGCCTCACCCAGTATTTTGTCCTTGAGTGTGTAAGTACTAAAATTGATTAGGATCTTCCTCGGGTTCTTTCTATTCCTACTTTTCCCAAACGGATTTCTATGTATCCTTTTGATGTCTTTATAAAGAGCCTTAGTTTCACTCCAGGGAAAGAATTCTTTCAATAAGTCCACCACAAAAATTTGTATGTCTTTCCCTTCTAGACCTTCCGGGACATTTAAGAGTCTCAGATTGTTTCGTCTTGAATGATTTTCCAAAGTCTCCCTTTTCCCTCTTAACTCTTTCTCATTTGCCTGCATGACTCTTATTTCCTCTTTATTAGCCTCTACACTTTTCCCCATATCTTCCACCGAGGCCTCCACTGTGCTAATTCTCTCCATAATCGTATTGATCTTGGTTTCTAGGACCTCACACACCCCCTGTATTTAGAGCTGTTTTTTCTCGGAAGTGGCAAAATTTGCTCTCATCTCAGAGATCAATAGCTCAATTAAACTGTCTGTGCTTTTAAGTCCTTCTACCCCTTTAGATTCTAATACATGCGCCTCTTCACCCACCCCAGGCACTAGCTGGCTCATCGGGCTAGTATTAGCATCTTCTCCCGTACTTTTATCAAATTCAAGCCCCTTAAATCTATTTGCACTAAGCAGGATGCCTGTTGTTGCAGGGTCGTCTTCCACCATTATACCTTTTTGTCCACTTTCAGTGTTTTCAGTAAGTTCAGCCCTATGCAGTGTGTCCTCTTTTGGAATAGATTGTTTGACTTTAAAATAGGATCTAAGTGAGGGAGTGATTTTTACTTTGGTAGATACAGCCCTCGTTCGAGCTGATGTTGTGATAGACTCCAGGATTTGTGGAGGAGAGACCACTTTATTTTTTTTTCTTTTCCACTCTAGTTCACTGCAATAGTTAAGCTCTGCGAATGTTCTACAACTTCTATTAGATTATCTGGTAAATTTGCACTTCTCAGGCAGTATCTTAAACCTCTACTCACAGGAGCCTCCCTTAACTGTTCAGTGGGGGTATCAGTAATTTTACACTTCTCCTGACCCCTGCCTTTACACACTATGAAGTACTGGGTATTTTAGACCCAGCGGTGCAGGGGCACACACCCTATGACTTCTGGGTTCACCCTGTTCCGGACCTACAGAAACACAGAGTCTTCTGGGTGAAGTCAAAGATTCGTTTATTGGCTGCAGACCAATGACAGGTATCCTAGAAGTACAACAGCGTGTATGTTCTCAGGAGACTGCTGAAAATCATAGGAACGGACTTCATCTTAAATACGCTTTTCCCTGCCTCAAGCATACATTCCTAGGTTTTATGATACGGCAATATGCAAGTGTACATTACAAAGAAAAGGCAGAGTCATGATGACCATCCCACATTCCAGTTCGGCCAGCCCACAATGATTTACACAGTAAGATTCAGATCCCACGTTTGATGTAAAGAGACCCCCCAATAAACATGAGCATCTCCTGTTTTGGGAAACAAGTCATAAAGCAGGAACAAGCAGGTGTAGAAGAGATTAGCCGGGGGATTGTATAGAATGAAAGGGCTTTATGACGGGTCAAACCCTGATGCTAATCACAGGTGGACGGAGGAAGGGGAGCTCGTGAGACCGGTTTGACCCGGGGCAGCAGAGCCAGCTGCCCAGGTCACAGAGAAGTCAGAGGGAAAGCCCATGTACTGTGAGGCCCGTATTAACTCCATCATAGCCTATGTGAGGGCAATGACAAGATGGCCACTGCTTCCAAAATGGAACCCGCGTAGTGAAGCTGAATAACGTGTAAACAGTGCGTTTATAGCTAGAACGATATATAAAGCACTCGTACATGCCGCATTTACCATTTGCGGTTCGCTAATACCAAGATAGACAGGGGTAGGGCCCTGTCCCCTACGCGGTCCCGAATATTAAAGTACGACAGACCCTCCTTTTGCCCTTACATAGGCAATCACTATACTCATCTTAATCCGAGTCTAGGTCAATGTTCACGAAGTCATGGAGATGTTGCTGTAGCATCATCCTATTACTTCTCTCGTCCCTCGATACAGGTTTCCTTACACATAAGGTAGTACAGAGACCACATATCGCGGGAGCACACTGTATACACAGACAGAACAGGAAAAGAATGGCTAAGATCATTCCAATGACCATCAGAACTTTCCAACCCCAGGCAGATATCAATTCCCAGAACCATCCCACCAGTGACCAATCTCCCTTATCCACGTGTATGGCTTCAGATATTTTATGGAGCTTGGAGATGGCTTGATACACTGTTGGAGCATTATCTGGTATGAAAATGCAGCAACTGGACTGGATGACCTTGCATACCCCACCGCGGTCTGCAAGAATAACGTCTAGAACCATGCGGTTCTGCAGAGTCATAAGGCGATCCGCTTGGAGCTCAGCTGTCAGATTACTAAGGGCACCAGCCGTTACATTGACAGTGGATTCAACCACCCGAGTCAGCTGTCTCAGGTTCCTACTATTGACCATAGGTCCCCAAAACGGCAGGAAACCCAAGAAGAAGTCTCCTGCTTCCTGACCAGCGGTGTCCTCCTTACTAATCACACCTCTCACAACTCTGGTCTTGTGATAGTCAGAGGCAGCAGTAAATGTCGGCGGTAGCAAGTTCGCAATATAACATGTGCCCGAGAAATCAGGGGGCAGCCATGTATATGCTCGGTCATGACAGATGAAATATGTGCCCTTAGCAGCTAGAAACGCAGGGGAAAACTGCGACGGGAAGGTGTACGTTTCAGTACAGTCACTCCTTCCCAGTTGAGCTCTAGGATTCTGACCATTACCCTGTAAGCAGAACCGACCCATGTGGGGTACGACCCAGATTGGAGATGAGATTTTTCGCTGTCTTTCACCCAGACTAATACTATACCCCGTCGCGTTCCATCCTACATAAGGTCTCAACTCTTCTTTGGGAATAGATGAGTATGCATTGATATCCCTACTCATATCGGCAACTCCTTTCATCAAAGCCTTATTATTGGTGATAGGTCTGATGGAACGCGGTTGGCGAGGGGAGTATGTATCTAGAGCATAGAGAAACATGGTTTGGAATGCCCATGACGATCCATTGTAACTGTACGGCAGCACCAGGTAGGGAATACCTTTGTTAATGGTATGTGGCATTAACCCACACACCCAGCAATTGGTCGTATTCATTACCAGTTGGTGCTGGTGCAAGAGCTGGATAAACGAGTTATTTACGAACTCTGATCGTCTGGTCTGTTCGTGCTCAGGCAAAGGGTGAAAAGAGTGAGAGGAGGCAGTAGAAAGAGATATAGGCTGTTGAGTGGGTTCAATGGGCTTTTGAGCGGAGAAAAACACAAATCCTACAATAAACATTATTGTGCTACACAGTGTAAAAAGGCACAAAAAGACAAAACATTTACTTTTTACAATTCTACACATCCTTGCGTTAAAGTTCATTTCCTCAATCGGTCTCTCCATCTTAAAAAACTCCATCCTCTACTCGGGCCGCTCGCGGTGGATGAGTTTCTTCTGCTAAGGAGTACGCCTGTCAGTCCAGGGAAACGCCCTAGACCAACCAGAACCGTCGACCTAGCGTCTTCGGCCTGTACCCCAAAGTCTTGGCACCGCGACCCTGCGGCAGAACCCGGATGGTGGTTCGAAAAACAAAAATCAAGAAAGTCCTTCAGATGGGAGAGCAAAAAATGTCAAAAGGGAAATAATGAGGAAATCTTTATTTGTCCATGGGCCTAGGTCTCAAATTATAGCGGAGACGGCCAGGTGCTGTTTGGTCTTGAAACAAGAGTTCAGGCTCAGTGGTGTCCAGTCGATTCGATGGTGGCACAGCTTCCTGCAGAATATTGTCACTCTCTTGGTCTGAAACTGTGCCTCTTAAGCGTGCGTCACTGAATGGTACAAAGCGAGGTACAATGTCTGTCTCTGAGTCGGCGATACCCTCCTTGACCCACTGGTCATATGGCAGAGGCAAGGGGACTACCTTGCAGTGAGTACCATGAATCCAGTGCTTCTTCCCTTTCACTCGCACTGCTGATCTTGTTGAAAGAAGAACAAGATGAGGGCCGATCCAGCGAGTCTCGTCGTTGCTCTTGCGCTGGAAATTTCGGACTAGCACCCACGTACCAGGGTTGATAGGGTGTCCAGGAGGTTCAGAGGCTTGGGGAAGGGTATCATGTACCTGTTGGTGCAAAACACGCAGTTTAACAGTCAAATCATACAGGTAATCGAGCAGTACTGGATGTTCTATTTCGCTAAATTTCGCCGGTCTTGGCACGCCCCATACATTAGCCGGGCGGCCAAAGACGACCTCATAAGGGCTAAGTCCCAATCGTGAGTGTATGGTCATTCTGGTGGACAGGAGTGCTAGGGGCAGAGCGTCAGGCCATTTAAGACCAGTGCTCGCCTGGATTTTGGCCAGCTTGAGCTTTAAGGCTCCATTGTAGCGTTCTACTAATCCAGCTGATTGGGGGTGATTTGCAGCGTGGAACTTCTGCTTTATCCCTAGCCCTTCACATACATTCTTCATCACTTTACCCACAAACTCACTTCCGTTATCACACCACACCATTCTTGGCATCCCAAACCTAGGGAAAAACTCCTTCACAAGGGCTTTGGCTGTGGATAGGGCAGTGTTATCTTTCAGAGGATAAGCCTCTATCCATTTTGAGAAAGCACAAACAACCACCAATACATATTTCAGGTTGTTGCATCTTTCCATGTGAATAAAGTCCAGCTGCAAAACTTCAAATGGACATGATGGGGGTGCAAAGTGACCAGCCGGAGTTGGGGTTCCCCTACCAGGGTTGTACTTCAAGCATACTATGCAATTCTTGACCACGTTCTCTGCACACTTGGGAATCCCAGCATTCTGCCATACTGGAGCCAACAACTTGCATATACCTTTCGTACTGATATGTGCCATTCCATGTGCCATAGTAACCACTGGAAGCACATATGCATCAGGCAACAACCATCGCCTATGTTCTGTCAGATCAATCCAACAACCATTCTCATCCAACTTACCCATACTTTCTCTCCACTTGCTTAACTCTTCCTCTGTGGCTTCAGCTTGAAGCGACTTCACACTCTCTATTGTGTTCTCACACATTCCCACATCATTAACCCATCTTGCGGAACCTGCAACATACATTCTAGTCTTCACATTCTGTGCAGTTTCTCTCGCGGTCTCATCCGCAAACGCATTCCCACGTCCAACATCATCTGTGACTTTCCTGTGCGCACTACATTTCATGATCGCAACTTGCAACGGTAGGGTCAGTGACTCAAGGAGATCATTCACCAACTTGCCATTCTGAATTTTAGCTCCATGTGACGTCAGGAACCCACGCTCTTTCCACAAACGCCCAAAATTATGAGCCACGCCAAAGGCGTACTGGCTATCTGTGTATATGTTCACTCTCATTCCTTCAGACAACACACATGCTCTCGTGAGGGCGATTAATTCTGCTGCTTGGGCCGAATTATGTGGCACTCGTGCAGTTTCCACGACCGTGTGCAAAGTCGTGATAGCATATGCAGCAGTCGTGTCACCATTAGGGAGCTTGAAACATGACCCATCTACCCATAAAGTGCCATCACACTCAGTCAGGGGAGTATCTTTGAGATCTACTCTCCCTTTCGTCTCTTCTTCTGTTCTGAACAGACAGTCATGTTGCTCAATCTCATCTGAGTCTGCTGGAATTGGCAACAATGTAGCTGGATTCAGCGTATTGCATCTCTTTATGTGTATGTGATTAGCTAACAGTGTAAGTTCGTAGCCCGATAATCGTGCACTAGTCAAGTGTTGTGTCTTAGTTCTATTTAATAATGTGTCTACAGCGTGTGGAACCATGACAATCAATGTGTTGTCCATTACCAAACCAGCAGATTGTCGGATAGACATCGCTGCAGCAGCTGTCGCTCTCAGACAGCTTGGCAATGCCCTCGCTACAGGGTCCAAGGTAGATGAAAAATATGCGCATGGGCGCGGTCTGTCGCCAAAAGGCTGTGTTAACACTGACAACGCACATCCGTCTTTCTCGTGAACATACAATGTAAAAGGCTTACTGTAGTCGGGAGTACCCAACACAGGTGCTGAACATAATGCATTACGCAATTCCACGAAACTTTTCTGACACTCTTCAGACCATGGGATAGGATTCGGTGTGTCTTTGCATGTTAAGGCTAACAAAGGTTTTGCCAATAAGGAAAAACTAGGGATCCAATGCCTACAGTATGAAGTGATGCCCAAGAAAGCACGCACTTCTCTCTGTGTCTTTGGCACACTTAACTGTGCAATAGCTTGAATTCTTTCTGGGGTCAGTTTCCTTCCCTCCTTCGATAAGAGATGACCTAAGTAGGTCACTTCTTGTCGACAATATTGCAGCTTAGAGAGAGTCACTTTGTGATGGAAAGCGGATAAATGGCGCAACAATGACAATGTGGCTTCTTTACAAATCTTCTCAGTATCCGCGGCGATCAGTAAATCGTCCACGTATTGAATCAGGATAGCGCCACTAGGTAAAACAAGTGCATCAAGCTGCGTTTTCAGAGCCTGACTATATATGGATGGACTCTCACAGTAGCCCTGGGGAGCGCGTTTGAAGCAGAAGCTTCGGCCTCCCAGACTAAAACCAAAAATATCTCTGCTCTCTTCTGCAATTGGGATACTAAAGAAAGCATTCTTTAAATCGATCACTGAAAACCATGCAGCAGAGGCTGGAATCATCGTTAACAAGGCAGTTATATCAGGGACAACCGGAAACTGTGGCACAACAATCTTATTAACCTCTCTAAGATCAATCAAAAATCTGTAAACAGGTGGCTGTGAAGGGTCCGTTCGTTTTAAGACAGGTAAAATCGGACTATTGCAAACGTTGCCTCTTGTTTCCTCTATCACACCCTTATTAATCAAGTCGCTGACAATGTCTAACAATGCTTTCTGCCCTTCATTAGAGATCTTGTACTGGGGAATACGTGGCAGTCTGACATTAGCCTTTAGAGTCACCACATATGGCGGTATTTCCAAGAGGCCCACATCATTGGGACCAGTAGCCCAAAGGGCATCCGGAAGGGATGACAATTCAGGTGGCATCGTGTTTTTAGACAAATACATTGGGGAAACCACTTTCTTGCCTAATGTAAGTTGTACTCCTGAAGGAGAACAATACAGTGTAGCGTGCAATCTTTTCAACAAATCTAATCCCAGCAAATTCTCACCACAACCTGTTGTCAGGATCAGGGGCGCTTTCAGCTCGCAAGGTCCAACAGAAAGTGACATGGGACTGGAAATCGGGTTCCTAACTGGGGCGCCAGAAAAACCTACTGAAACATTTATATCGCCAGACAAAGGTGCGCCAGGGAGTTTTGAATGCATGATTGAACTCTTTGCAGCACCAGTGTCTAGCAGAAAAGGCTCCGTTACATTTGCTGTAGTCACCTCAACATACGGTCCACTCTGATCCACTGGCACTGAAACAACTCCCTCTCTCTGTCTATGGCTGTCCTAGTAATCATTATTCTCTGCATCACCGTCTTCTGCATAATAATCATTATTATAATACTGAGCCGTATTGCTAATCGCGTTAGCTTGCTGATCAAAGCTATTGATGGTATTTTGAGGCGGCAGAGGACGCGCGTTCTGGGGAACACTTCCACGCCCTCGGCCTCTAGGAGCTTGCTGACCACCCCTTCCTCTTGCGCCATACGCATTACCGTTCCGCTGCATTAATTTAGGGCAACTGTATTTAAAATGACCTTCCTCTTTACAGTATGAACATTGGTTGGGACCTACAGGGACACGTGGTTGGTAATACCCGTTCATTTGCTGATTGTTTTGAAACTGTTGGGGTTGGTGATAGACACCTTGGGGTTGCCTATAATTATTCTGACCTCCACGTGGCGGATAGGACTGCTGTAAAAGGACCTTTGTCTTTAGTTCCTTCGTTTTCTTCTCCATTCTATCTTTCTCGTCTTTATCTCTATTTTCATAATACTGTGCAGTAGCCAGTATTTGCGCTGAAGAAGAAACAGCCCAAGAACTTTCTGAATCTTTTAACTTTTTACACAGGTCAGGAAGTAGATTCTGCACAAACTTATCCACAAACAACCGTTGTCCACCCTCAGTACTCATATCCTGCCCACTGTGGTCAATAAACGTTTCTTCAAACCTAGTAAAGAAATCTGACACTGTCTCATCTTTCTTCTGCTTGCATGCGGATAACTTGTCCCAATTTATGCGCATCGCAGGCATTATTGTCTTCATATACGTGATGATTCTACCAGGCAATTCAGCTACTAAAGGTTCTGGTTTCGCACCACCAGTTTGTCTAGCATCAGCAGCAACAATGTTAGTCCATGTATCCCCTAGTTCTGCATTGTGATCTACATTACAAATTGATCCCCATAGAGGCTGTGGAACAACATTACCAAACAACATGTCTATGTCGGCCAGATTCATAATGCATGACCCTGCCGTCTGTGACAACTCTTTATAATAACCTGCTGGGTTTTTACGGGGATCAGGCAAGGACTGCTTAAGCGCTAACACCTCAGAGCGCTTCCATGGAACATGCACCCAAACACGCTGGAAATGCGCTGCCACAGCGGGGTTACCACCGGCAGCTGCCACCGCTTCCTTCCATACCGGGGGAACTTCTCTCATAGGGTATTGTCGCGCTTTTGCCTTTTTCCCCACAAGGACCTCTTGTTCAAACAATGACTGTTGGCAATCGTCATTCCTTAAGGATAATACAACCGCAACTGCTTTATCTACTTCGCGGTCCACAATTATACCAGTTCCAAAATCGAACCTCACTCTACACAATTCCTGCGGGTTCGGATTTCTACCACTATCCTCCAATTCTTCACAGAGAATTTCGCACATTTTCTCAAACACATATCTCTGTTTCGGGGCATCCCATTGATGGAAAGTGTTGACAACTGATTCCACATCATACAGTGAAGGAAAAACGATCCATCTACGCGCCATGTGATCTATTACCTTTTTCTCATCGGGGTTAGGCAATTGGCTGCGCAACTGCTTACGCTGTACACCAGGAGTTGCACCAGATGACCCAAAGAGAGGAGACATTAATGTAGTAACCACATTAGCTAAGCGCTGTCGCGCTGAAGGAGAAGCTGAGGCGAGAACAGGGGGAAAAACAGAGGGAAGAAAAGAGGATGTAGAGACAGGTACTGGAGTGGTGGGAGGAAGAGTGTTAGGGGAGGCAGTTACTGGATTAGGCAAAGTCGCAGGAGGTGCGGGGGCAGTTGGAAGCACAACTGGAGGCGCTTGAGAGGACTGCGCTACAGGAATAGGTACTGGCTGCAAAGCAACTGGCGGTTGCGGCAAGGCTTGCAGTACATGCACTGGAGGCGGCATATGTACAAGCTGGGGAGGCGCCGTGGCAGTTTGAGCATACGGGGGTGGCGAACTCAACAAATGTGACATCAGGGGATCTTTCTCCTTTTCTTCTGACTCATCCTGCTTAGAATGTGGCAAAGCTGGGTAACATTTGTCAATCCCTAACTTACGCTGCCTGTGCAATTGCTCATTCATTTGCTCCTCTTCATTGTCTTTAAATTGTACAGCTGCTTGCATAGAGTCTGAAATTTTCCTAGGCTTCCCCCCTTAGCCACCTCACTTACCCTATTTGCTCATATTAAGGTTATTTGACCTATTTGCTGAGTTCGCGGGATTCGTGGAGTTCGCCCTCTGCTATTCTCTGTTGTTGCCGTAAGTGCTGTGATGAGTGCTGCTAGCGCAGCTGTATTGCTGTCTCTGCGGCTGGTGCTCAAATTGCTGGGGATGAGTGATACTGTTACCTGGAAGGGAACCCTGGCCACCACCTTCCTGCTTATTCTCAGGATCAGACCTGCTTGGGACCACACCGAGCCACCCATGAATGCCGAGGCTTTGCTGTTGGAACACGCTGGGACAACTAGAACATCGGACATTAACGTCCAAACACAAGTCCTGAAAACAGGTCGAAGGAGAAAAAAAAAACCTGCCTCAGGTCGCAAGGCGTCTCCACCGCCTCTATCGCCTTACAATGGTGGAAAAAACGTCACAGACATCACAGGCATCAGGAGAAGAAAGATGAAGAAATCCTGTAAGTTAATACATCATTTGGTACATCATTCCTGTATTTTAAGTCGTAGACTGCCTATAGAGATTGGGAGCTCCCGACCGGAGTTCCTATCTGCCCGCCATGTTCAAGGTTTTATTACCATTACAATTCTTTTTTTCCTTGTGCTTTACTGTAAAAACATTATTTTTCCTTTCATGATTATTGTCTTTTTTTAATCTCTCTGCAACTGTTTTAAGAAATTGTTTAGTACTCTTACCAGAACAGACTTTATCCTAAGTAACATTTTGTCTTTTTTCTAATGCACTCTTTTTAGTTTTGTTTAAGGACTTCTGTTTTCTTTGTTGTCTAATCTTTTCATGTTTTCTTGCCATCTTCAATTTGTAATCTATACAAAATAATTTTCTAAAGGACAGTTTCAATAGTTTATTACATCAATTAACAATTTTAAATTAATTACATCTCAATATTCATAATAACTAGTAAGCAATTAATCACAATCACATTGCTATTCTCTTTCTAACAAAAAAAAAGTGTAGAAACAAGCCAGACAACTGTAGAAAGAGGAAAAAAAGGGCTGAAAGAAAAGGACGGAAAGAAAAAGAAAGGTTTAGAAACAGCAAAAGGAAATAGACAAACAACAACACAGCTAATGAAAAATGTGAGAAATGCAGAAAGAGGCAAAAGAGGTGCAGAAAGAGACAATGGGATGTACATGGAATTAACAAAGGTGCACAAACATACAAGAGAGTTGCACTAAGAGTCAATAGAGATGCACAAAGAGGCAAGAGAAGTGCAATACCGGGAAAACGAGTGCAGAAAAAGGCAAAAGAGCTGAAGAAAGAAGCTTGAGAGGAGCAGAAAAAGCAAGAAAAGTGTATAATGAAAACACTGGTGTTCAAAAACAAGCAACAGAAGTGCAGAAAGAAGCAAGTCAACTGCAGAAAGAGAAAGAAATGTGCAGAAAGAAGCAAGTGAGCTCCAGAACAATTTAGGGGTGGAAAGAACTAAACGAGGTGCAGAAACAGTCAAAAGAGGAAGAGAAGCAAGCAAGAGAAGTACAGAAAGAAGCAAGAAAAGTACAAAAATGTGCAGAAAGGGGCAAAACAAGTGCAGAAAAAGGCAAGAGAGGTGCAACAGAGGTGCAGAAAGAGACAAAAGGAATGCACAAAGAGGCAAGAGAGGTGCAAAAACAGACAACAGAGGTACACAAAGAGGAAAGAACAATGCAGAGTGAGACAAGAGGAATGCAAAAAGAAGCAACAGAGGGGCAGAAAAAGGCAAGAGAGGTGGACAAAGAGGTACTGAAAAAAGTAACAGAAGTGCATAAACGAACAAGACACATACAGAAAGAAGCAAGAGAGGTGCCGAAAGAGGTAGGAAAAGATGCAGAAAGCCTCAAGAGATGTGCAGAAAGAGGCAAGAGAGGTGCACAAACAGATGAGAGGTGAGGGGTTTAGAAAGAAGCAAGAGACAAATGTAAATAAATAAATGTAAATGTAAATCCATATTTGTAAAGCGCAAACTACTCACCCTTACGGGTCTCAAGGCGCTGGGGGCCGTTGTGGAAATTAACAGGCACATGCATCAAGCAAAATACCGGTCGCAAACGGGCAGATTCTCAGAATCTGACCCTTTGCTCCCGGTATTTTTGCATTTGGGATGCATCATCCCAAATGCAAAAATCGCTATTTAAGGAATCTCAAAATTGGGATTCCTTAAATAGCGATTGCATTTAAGGAATCCCTAATTGAGATTCCTTAAATGCAATGCATTACAGTTTAAAAAATAGCGATTTCGCTATTAGCGTGAGCAAATTACCATGAGGCTGGACCTCACGGTAATTTGCGAAAACTTAGAAAAATGCACTTATTTGCATTTTTCCAAGTTTCATGTTGCCCACACACATGCCCTTAGAGCATGTGTGTATGCAACATTTGTGCAGAGTGAACATACATGGGTGCAATAGGGTGTCATTTTGACACCCTTGCACCATCGAAATTGCGGGAGCAATTTGCGAGTACCTACTGGTACTCGCAAATTGCTCCCGCAATCTCTAATTCATTCCTATGGGCCTGGAGGCCCATAGGAATGAATGGGAAGACATTCCTTAATTGCGACTCGCAATTTGCTAGTCGCAATTAAGGAATTTGTGGGAATCGCTATTTCTTTAGCGATTCCTACATGCATAGGGTTTTGCTATTCCTTAATTGCGATTCCTTAATAATCGCTATTAAGGAATCGCAAAAGCCTATGATGATGCATGTGCCTGTAAGTGAGCTATTGCCCAGAGTCACATGGTGCTGAGCTGAGCTGCCACCGGAGCCGGGGATCGAACCGTGAGCCCTGTGCTCCGAAGTCAGCGGCCCGGCCGCTGCAAAACACCTCTCCAGAGAGGTGTAGAAAGAACCAATAGAAGTGCAGAAAGAGCCAAGAGAACTGCATAAAGAAGTGAGACAAGCACAGAAAGAGGTATGGGAGGTACAGAATCAGGGAAGAGGGGTGCAAAAACGGACAAGAGAGGTGTAGAAAGAGACAAAAAATGTGGAGAAAAAAGGAAGAAGGGTGCAAAAAGAACAAAGAGGGATGCATAAAGAGGCACGGGAGGTGCAAATAGAAGCAAGAGAGGTGAAGAAAGATGTAACAGAGGTGCACACAGAGGCAAGTGAGGTACAGAAAGAGGGAGGAGAAGTGCAGAAAGAGGCAACACGGTGCAGAAATAGGTAAGACGAGTGCAAAAAGAACCAAGACAGGTGCAGAAAGTAGCAAGACAAGCATAGAAGGAAGCAACAGAAATGCACAAAGAGGTAAGAGGAATGCAGAAGAAATCAAGAGATACGCTACCTCTACTAACTTGTCTTATACCACACTTTTTTCTTACAGCTTCACTCTTAACCCACTGCTCAGAATGTTGGGCTAGTCAAATATAAAGCAGCAAGCCTTTGCATGTTACTGTTGTAACTCTCACCACGTTCCTAAAAGAATGCATGCATGTGTCTGTACCTTTTGCTAGTGGCAGCATACATAAAAGAAACATACATATAGACGTATACCTATGTTTTATACATCTAGTATCTTTAGATGCATAACACGTGTAAAAATAAATGTACATGTAGAGACATACCTCAGTCACAAGACCATGCAGCCCTTTAAACTTGACAGACTACACTTCCCATTTCAAGCAGACACCTAAATTTATGTGGAGTACTTCAAGTGCACCTTTTCCCAGACTTATAAAAAGTAGCCTAATCACTAATCCCTCTGCCAACATGCTTAAAACCTCACTTTTCTCTTGCAGCTTCACTATTCATTGACTACTCACAGTGTTGGGCATTGTCAAATATAAAGCAGCAACCCTTTGCATGTCTCTGTTATAACTCTGACCATATTCCTAAAAACATGCATGGATGTATCTGTACCTTTTGCTAGTGGCATCATGTATAAAAGAAACATACAAATAGATGTGTACCTGTGTTTTATATGTATACCACGTGTAAAAATACATGTACAAGTAGAGACATACCTCATGCACAAGATCATCCAGTCCTTTAAACTTTACATACTACTTTTCCCATTTCAAGCAGACACCTAAATTTATGTGGCGTACTTCAAGTGTATCTTTCCACAGACTCATACGAAGTAGCCTAATCACGAATCCCTCTGCCAACATGTCTAAAACTTCACTTTTCTCTTGCAGCTTCACTATTCAGCAACTACTCACAGTGTTGGGCCTAGCCAAATATACAGCACAACCCTTTGCATGTCTCTGTATTCCTGAAAGTATGCATGGATGTCTCTGTACCTTTTGCTAGTGGTATCATATATACAAGAAAGAAACATACAAATAGATGTATACCTGTGTTCTATACCTCTAGCATCTTCAGATGCATGCCACATGTAAAAATACATGTACAAGTAGAGACATACCACAGTCACAAGACTATCCAGTCCTTTAAACTTGATAGACTTCTCTTCCCATTTCAAGCAGACACCTAAATTTATGCTGCTTACTTCAAGTGTATTTTTCCACAGACTCATACGAAGTAGCCTAATCACTAGTCCCTCTGCCAACATGTCTAAAACCTCACTTTTGTGCCGTAGCTTCACTATTCAGTGACTATTCAGAGTGTTGGGCCTAGCCAAATATAAAGCATCAACCCTTTGCATGTCTCTGTTGTAAGTCTCACCATTTTCTTGAAAGCATGCATGCATTATTCTGCACCTTTTGCTAGTGGCATCATACATAAAAGAAACATACAAATTGATGTATACCTGTGTTTTATACGTCTAGCATCTTCAGATGCATAACATGTATGAAAATACATGTACAAGTAGAAACATACCTCAGTCACAAGATCATCTAGTCCTTTAAACTTGACAGACTGCTCTGCCCATTTCAAGCAGACACCTACATTTATGTGGTGTACTTCATGTGTATCTTTCCATAGACTCATTCAAAGTAGCTTAATAACTAATCCCTCTGCCAACATGTCTAAAACCTAAATGTTCTCTTACGGCTTCACTATTCAACGACTACTCAGAGTATTGGGCCTAGCCAAATATAAAGCAGCAACCCTTCGCATGTCTCTGTTGTAATTCCCACCATATTCCTGAAAGTATGCATGGACGTGTCTGTACCTTTTGCTAGTGGTATTATATATAAAAGAAACATACAAATAGATGTATAACTGTGTTTTATACCTCTAGCATCTTCTGGTGCATACTCATTTCTCATTTCGAGCAGACACCTAAATATATACAGTGTACTTCAACTTTACTTTTTTAAAGACTCATACGAACTATCAGAAACAATAATAAATCTACCAAAGTACACATATTAATATGCATAACCAATTTTAATCGTCATTTCAGTACAATAAAACAAACTACAATACACATTTGTACATCCTATAACATATTTCAAACATCACACTTCTCCAATAATTTCCAAGCTTTAAAAAGAAAGCTTTTCAAAGTTGAAAATATCACTGCAAAGAGTGAAGCAGTACTACATAATACATAAAATACTTTACAAATTTGTAACTCACCTTTCAAATAGTATTGCAGAATATGAAATATCAGAAACTCATAAAAGATTTTCTTTTTCACACAATAAATGTAATGCACTTTCCCTCTCTTTCCGCACACAAATAAATGTAATTAACAAATCAAATTGCTTCCTTCATTATTTCAAATTGTGAAACACATGGCTATTGGTTAGACATAATAACCCTTTCTAAGGGGGGAGATACTAATATTTTGGGCCGTGTTTGCATCACAAAAGTAACGCAAAATCTTTTTGTCGTAATTCACTTTTTTTTTTTTACTTTGTTTACCAGTTTCATATAAGTTACAATATTTCCATCGGTAGCAATAGCAGCACACATTAACAGTAGTTGACAAACGGTAAAAAAAAGCAAGTTACCAGTTCGATGTATATGATACATCATGTGTACATTGGATACAGTAGGGCTAGGTCTTGAATGACCATCCATCCTACCTGTCAACTTGCAAAACAGTCTTGAATTGGAACAAGTGGTACATACATTTATCTAAAATTCACAGTAGTAGCTGTGGCAATTAGTTATCAATTTAGCCCACACCCGTCGGAACCAATCCTTGTTCTAGTTGTAAGGCAGATTGTGGACGTTGTGCTGCAGTATACTTTTTAATGGGGCCCCAGATGTCTTATGGGCGAGATGACCAGGGTAAAGTGCTGGCAAACAAATCACTGTTTATGTTGCAGTACGCTAACGTATGCAGCCAGCCTTTTAATGTCGCAGCAATTGTATGCCCCCATTTAATTGCTATTTATCTTTTAGCCAAAAAAAAAACCATGGCGGTAAATTTCCGAAACCCCACTTTGGAAAGTTAATACAATATCCCAGTGGTGCCACCTCAGGCATGGGAGCAATTTCTAACTCCACCATTTCCCCAAATGTTTGGAAAACTGCTGCCCAGAAGGTCTTAATTTTACCACAGTTCCAGGAGAGGTGGGTGAAGTCCGCGTGTTGGATCCCGCATTTGGAGCAACAATGGGGTCTGTCCGAGTTGATTCTACGTGTAGCCCTGGGGGTGATGTAAACTCTCTGCAGAAATTTAAAATGGATCAGTTTGTGATGGCTATTCAGGGAAATCTCCCTGGTCTGACCACAGCCAACTGCCCATTGGTCATCCAAAATAGGATGTTCCACGTCAGCCTCCCAGGAAGCTCGTATCTTGGTGTCGTCAATTGGGATTATGTCCACGCATGTGCTGTACAGCCTGGAAGTCATGTGCTCTCCCCCTGCACTCTCAATAATCATGGTAAGTGGGGAGAACTGTTCTGGTTCCAATGGAAATCCTGGTGTTATCTCCCTCTGCATCGAACGCACCCGATTCAGAATACGTTTGTCCATAAAAGACGCCTCGCTAAACCTGTCCTCTTCTGAGATCGAAAAAACCTGCCCCCCAGTGTATGCGTCCCCTATCTTATTCATGTCATATTTGGAAAGAGTTTGCTGAACGATCAGTTTGCCTGTAATTGGAATCCAGCGGTTGTTGATGATCGTTAAACTAGGAGAATATAACATCGGGGAAACCCGTAACTCTAATCAGCTTCCACCAGGCCCAGCTAGTGGTGGAGGCGATTTGTATGTCCTTCGGGTCTTGGGGAATACCTTTAGGCAGTACAGTGTTGAGGGTGCCAGGCAGGACAAAGTCCGCTTCCGGGCGCAGACACGGGATTCTGGCATCCGGGTGGAACCAGGAATATGCATAGCTGCATTGTGCCACTAAGTAATATAATTGAAGGTTAGGAACCCCAAACCCCCCTCCGGCGTAGGGTAGTGTCATAATCTCCCAACGGACTCTAGGCCTCTTACCCCCCAAGGTCAGTCTAATGAGGAGAGTGCGTAGTGTCATGAAAAAACGATTCATAAGAGGGATGGAAATATTGTTCCATCTTGATGAACGCCACCCAGCCTGCAATTGAAAGAGGGAGCTGCAGCCACCGTTCCACCAGCAATTCCAGCCTGACCATAATTCAATTGGATTATTTGGGCGGTGTCTAAGTGAATATGGATCCCTAGATACTTAAAAGAGTCAGTACACCAATCAAGTGGAAACTCGCATTCCCATTCCTTGGTACTAGTGGTTAGGGGAAATATCACCGACTTGTGCCAGTTAATCCCAAATTCCGAGAAACAACAGCATTGAATAATCTCCCTGACCAAAGACATAGAGTATAATGTTGTCAGCATATAAAGAAACCAGGAGGGGTCCTGTGTTAAACTGGAGCCCTCTATGTGGGTGGCGCTCCTGGAACTGCCTAACAAGGGGTCCATCGCCAGAATAAGTAGTAATGGTGATAAGGGGCAGCCTTGCCTGGTACCTCCCAACAGAGCAAATAACCTGGACAACGTGCCGTTTAAGCGTATCCTGGCAGTAGGACTGCTGTATAAAAAAGCTGTAACGTCAATAAACCCCCTGGGCATGCCCATTCTGCGCATAACTGTTAGGAAAAAGGACCATTTCAGAGAATCAAATGCTTTTTCCGTGTCCAGTAGTACCGCTGCGGCAAGAACCTCCGGAATAATTCTATGCAAAACAGTGAACAAAGTTCGTAAGTTTAAGGAGGTGGATCTATGGAGCACGAACCCAGACTGGACAGGGGAAATTATTCTATCCAATATTAGCGAGAGCCGCAGGGCTATCATTTTTGCTAAAATCTTATAATCCAAATTTAACAAGGATAGCAGTCTGTAAGATCCGCATTGCAAAAGGTCTTTCCCAGACTGGGTAGCAGAACTATTACTGCCTCTCTGAGGGAGGGGGTAGTTCCTTTCATTCTAATGCCTCGTTGTAAACCTCTAGCAGTCGGGGAGCTAATAGATCCTTGTATGTTTTGTAAAAATTGCTAGTGAAGCCAACTAGGCCAGGCTCAGTGCAGCTATTTACCGCTAAAATCGCGCTGATGATCTCATCTGCGGAAAAGGGCTCGGCGAGGAAGTCCTGCATGAATGTTTCCATATATACTAAAGCAATTTCCGCAAAATAGTCGTCCAGCTGCGCGCAATTTTGGATGCATACAGATTGTCGTAGTATGCTAGAAGTTCCGCACGGATCTCTACTGTGTCAGTGAGGAGCGGCCCTGATGTAGATTTGAGCTCTGTGATGTAAGTTTTCCCATATGGGGGTCTCAGCAATTGTGGCAAGGTACGAGCCGGCCTCTCGCCCTCGCCATAGCGGCGAGCTGTGACGTATTTACTCAGGAAATGGGTTTCCCTGTCTGCGGCTTCCCTGAATTCAGTGAGCGGGGTCAAGCGTCTCTTTGAACAATCAGGGGTCGGGGATCAAAGCAACACGCTGTCTAACTCCTCCAACTGCTGCTCAAGATGGACTAAAGTCTTTCTGAGGTCCTTCATCACCCCGGCATGCTTGGCAATGCTAACTCCTCTGAAATAGGCCTTAAAGGCCTCCCAGAGCACCGCCCATGTGTCAACTGAACCAGTATTGAATTCAAAGTATTCCTCTATCGCTTCTCTAATCTCTGTATGGAACAAGTCGTCATTTAGGGCACGTCCTGGGAATCCCCACTGGCATTCCTGCATTTTGGGTCTGGGGATACTAACTTTGATTATCACTGGGGAGTGGTCCGAATATGTTCTGGGGAGTATTGTGGTGGACTTGTACCATGCTTGCAAACTTGGGGAGCTCAGCCAGTAATCTAGCCTGGTCCATGTGTCGTATTGGGCTGAATAATGTGTGTATGATGCGGCTGTTGGGTTGACCTTCGCCAGACATCGGAAAGATTCAGTACTTCACACATTTCTATCAGGGCCCGTCGGGAGCGAAGTTTGGTGTCAGCAGATGTAGAGGAGCTGTCTAGAGTGAGATTAAAAAGCAGATATAATCCCCCAATGAGTTTGCAGTCGATACCCATACGCAATACTAGCGAGTGTAAGTCATTGAAGTAATCGGGGCAGTCCGTGTTAGGGGCGTACAAGCAAACCAATGTTACCACATGACCCATCAGCTTCCCAATCACTATGGTATCTCGGCCTTCTCTATCGCAGTACGATTTGTGCAAATGAAAGGGAATTCTTAGATGAATCAAAATCGCTGTGCACGCACCGGCACATGTGCTGTTGTTTGAAAAGTAACGGTGTGGGCCCCAGCTTGTTGCGAAGTGTGTAACGTCAGTTTTAGGCAGGTGAGTTTCCTGTAAAAGGGCCACATCTATTTGATATTGTTGTAGATAGTGCAGTACATGTTTCCCTTTCCTAGTGTTATTGAGGACCCTCACGTTCCAAGTTATCGCGGACAGCTTGGAGTGGTCAGGCAGATTAATTAACGTGGATAGATAAACCGCCGAGCTGTGAGTTCAGTATGAGATGTGTGGTGCGATGCTTCTGGTTGCTATTGAACGTGCTGGCAATCAGTTTCTGATAAACAAATCTGATTCCCTCCCCCACCCCTCACCCAGCCTCGCATCCCAGTACGTAAGGAACCAACCCTAGCAAATTATACCCCGATGTACCCTGTAAACATCCAAGTTGTGAATGCAAAAGTACAAAAAGATACATTAAGATCAACAATACCGATCTGTAATTTACTTTCCAGAGCTAAACTTGTTTACCGCTGGAAATAAGGAAATAACATTGTGCTGCTTCGCGCTACTTTGCCCCATGGTGGCGTACCTAGGGTGGTGCATGGGCGTTCCGATGCAACCACCCAAGGTTTCTCACGCTAAACCCAATTTACTAAAAACAGTAGGGGAGGAGAGAGCCATGTCTTTGAAGATATGGCGCTCCCCTGCTCCCTCCCTGTCACGCAACACAGCACAGCCTCGTAGGGGGGCTGCGCTGCGTTGCGCAACATTTTATGCAAATCTCCCCCTAAGTGTATTCTAAAAGTGCCTAAACTGAAATTTACTGGAGTCGCGACTCCACTGCGATGCCGCTGTATAGCATTGCGATGGAGCCGGAAACCCTTATGGGAGTTCAAAAACCTATTTCCAATAAAACTAGTATTATTTTTTAATAACACACTACTTCTAAACATACTATTGATTTGGGAAAACTTAATTTAGTAGCATATCACTTACATATAAGTTATCTTTTCACATTGTAAAACCACAGTTAAGTTTCAACCCGTCCCCATTCTGTTTAATTCTAGTTTCCATAGTAACACTTTCTGCAACATTCAACTGTACCAGATGGTCGCAAATTCCCCAAATTTTCAAATTCAGCACACAAGCTTACAAATGCATATAGCAGGTGTGGTACAATTTTACCAAAAAATATTACCTTATCCTATCTATTGTACCTTTCAAACATTTTACATGCTTCTTCAGGAAAGTAACATGCATCCTATTTTTGAGTGCACAATGTTGATGAACAGCCAATCAGTTATCGTTTTTCTCAAACGCAGCATGTTCTCCACCTTTTTAGATACCTCTTATTCCACCAACTGACTACCTTAGCTAGAGAAATGTTTTCATTCCTTCTATACATCCCTTCCAGATGCTTACAGTATGGATTGTAGGGCACATCTATGTTTTCTGGTGCAAAAGGTATGCTGAACACAGAGGTATTGAAAAAAGTCCAAGGTTTGCAAAATTGCACAGAGATGATTAAAGTGGCACCAATTGATGCCTTTGGTGAAAAGTTTTTTGCATCTCCAACCCCCTGACCTCATGATTTTGTACTGAAGTGGCAATGACCTAGGCACATTGACTAGGGTAGGGCTGGAAATCCTAATGAAGGATAACTTTGCACAATTGATGTTGCTTTTGCCTCAAACTGTCTTTGTATACTCTAATATATGTCAAAGACAGAAATGGAAGTGGTCCAATCAATTCTGTCCACAGATTGAGAAAGCTAGGAAAAATGTCAGGACAACTGTTTCTGCTTATCTCAGGGACCATAGGATGTGCTCCATCTATAACAACAATCTACGTTTTGATATGCATGACATCTACAGAAGTGATGGAGTTCATTTCACAGATGAATGCAACAGAGTGTTTCTCAACAACCTTAAGCTCTGCATACGCACTTATATGTAGCTCTAACAAAGTCATAATGAAATTAACGGCTCTTTGTAGAGCCACCCGATAACCCAACAGTGAATCTTATTTATTTTCCAACATACATATTCTTTTGAAATATTTTTCTGATTTGCAAACCCCTGGCGAATTTGCAAAAAACAAAAGCATAAATTCAATGTACTACAGCACAATACACTTTTCAAATTTAACTTTTAATTGATATTTTTTCATATTCTTTCTAACTCTAACAAAATTAATGTAATTATTAACTTAAATCTCACTATCTCTATAAAAAATGTTCACAAATACAACACTACCTTCTGAATAATATACTTAAATTTTTTTTGTTTAAGATGGATCTGTGAATTCATCGCGATGTTACACTGACGGGTCACGCTGAGAGCCGCAATAGGGTCGCGACTCCTATCATGAGACAAAAATTAATAATGAATGCCCCCCAGTTCCATTGCCCGATGTTGGCCTCAGGATGCCCATCCCCCCGGGGCCCGGCCATTTAAAAAAAAAAGATTTAAGTGAGAGGGGCCACTTTGGTCCCCCTCCAGTGCCATTTTTGGTACTGGGGACCCCGTCCCCCGGGCCCAGCCCAATTAGTTTAATTTTTTTTTAAAATAAATAGAGGGGCTTGCATGGCCCTCCTACCAGGGCCATTTTGGGCCCCGGAGACCCAATCCCCCAGGGTTTGGCCACTGGTTGAGGACCGCAGGGGGAGCCCCAATACATCCGCGGTCCCTGCTGGCTCTCCACCTCCTGCAGGAGCCAGCATTGCTTTTGGACAAAGGGAGCTGCTAACAAGCAGCTCTCTTTGCTCAAAAGCAATTCTGTTTTGCTTCATGGAAGCAAGAGCAGTTTTCCTGCTCTCGCTTCCATGAAGCAAAGCAGAGTTTGCTATGGGATGCTCCCGCTATCACATAGCAAACTGCAATGTCCCGGGATGGGCACCATGGGACATTGCTGGAGCCACCCTGGTGGGTGGCGGTACCCAGGGCCAAGGAGGGCTCCTGGAGGGGGCCGCATGGCCGCCCTCCCATCTTGTGAGTAGCCCTGGAGAAGTGGTGGTCCCCGGGCCGGGAGTCTGTAACGGACCCCCGCACTTAAGTGATGTATGCCCTGGGAAGGTGGTGGTCCCTTGGGCAGTGTGGGGGGCTCGAGACCCCCCACGCTTCATTTTTTAAAGTAGCTCAAGGAAGGTGGCAGTCCCCAGGGCTTGGGTGGCCAGCGAGGCCCCCCCACTCATTGATAAAACCCCATGGATGTGGCAGTCCCCAGGGCAGCGTGGGGCCGGGCTGGAGCCTCCCCACACTATTTTCTCTTTATTGAAGCCCCAGGAAGGTGGCAGGCCCCAGGGCTGTGGAGGGCACACGTGGTGCCCCGCACATCATTAGGATAGCCACGTGGTGGTCACAGTCGCCCGTACTATGATTAATCATTGCCCCTGGGACCTGATCCACCCTGGGGCTTCAAGAAAATGAAGCGTGGGAGACCGCACAACATTTTAAAAAAAGAAATTCGGTGGGATTCACCGGCCAAAATGTTTAAAACAATTCTTTTATTTGCCCTCAGGGTTCCTGTGGGACCCTCTGAGCAGGCCTAGGGGGTCAGAGTGTTTCTATCCTGCCCCATTCTCTTGTTGTTTCACCTTTTTTCTTGTGACTCAGTTTGCAAAAGTTACTTCTATTCACTAATCTTTTTTTCTCGTTGGGCTCCTCAACTACAACACCATTTTGTCAAGAGTCTTCATTTTATTTATAATCAAAATAAATCCTTCATCTTCAAAGCAAACACCTTAGAAATTACTCTCTCAACTCTTTCTTTCTGTTTCACTGCATGCCTTCTTCTATACTTATATAATATTTCTCAGTAGATTTATAGCTACTCTACTACGAAACATCCTAGCTCTGATTTCCTTAAATTGCTTCTTTCTCCTGGCTAAGGTGTATACATCTTTGTTACATTTTTTCCTGTTCTTGCTATATTGATTTTGTCCATTGTTATTCTTTCTCATAGTTTGAATTTTATTTGCATTATTTCATTATCTTTGGAAATGTCCACATGTATTTTAAAGAAATGAGTTTGTCCTCTTACCAATAGCTCATTTTTCTCACCTTATTTTCTTCATTTTGTCCCTTTGAGTCTCAGTTTATATAGATACTGTACTTGCTTCTGCTCCTTTTCCCTCTGAGCTTTTGTATGCAATCGGTATGTAATTATGTATATATTGTTCTGTTCTAGCCAATGTACCAGCTAAATAGTTTTTATGTTAAGTTGCAGTTTTAAATCTACAAATCAACCTACCTACATAACCACAAGCACTTACTTCAATGCGCCAATCCCAAACCAAAACACAAAACTACATTAGTGTGGCCCAATGGTTAGAGCGGCAGACCTCGATGAAGAGCACTGGTCCGGGACCAGGGTTCAATTCCCGTTGCGGCAGGGTCTCGGGTTATAAATTCCGCGGACCGGATATTCTCCTCTCAGTGCCTTTCTAATCATGGGTCCCACGCTGCAACTCTGGGCAATAGCTTGCTTAATCTCCACAACGGCCCCAACAGCGCTGGGATGCCTCGCCTCACCATGGGGGTGCCCTGGAGTGGACACCTCACATGGAAAACCAGGAAGGGTTCCTTCAGCGGTATGAGTACAGCGCTGAGATACCTGTAGTGGTGATCGGCGTTATATAAAAAAAACACACATTTACATTTACTTACCTTTTGCTAGTAAAGCACCCTCTCCTACAACACAGCTGCACCATCTCTACGTTCTAACTTATGCATGCTAAAAGACTACTTTATCCCTTTTGTACTCAGTTTTAAAAATCAAACAAAGTGTAAAGGTACATACAGTGTCATAATTTAGTAAATCCCAAAACACAACATAAGACCTATCTAAGTGCCTCTATACTACTGTGTCACTGGTACGTTTAGTGTTTCAGTAGTTTTCTACTTAGATGTGTCAGACTTAAATTTGGGAAACAATCCATATAACAATGTGCACATTATGTATCACAGCATATAGCTCACTAATTCTTCTGAGTAGATGCAAACAGAGTGTGACAGGTTACATATGTAATTCACCAGAGGGTTCTAAAAGAACACTAATTCCTCACTAAATCTTGTAAATACATGTGTTTCTGGCTGAGTACAACAATACTCCCTGGGTGATTGAATGATTGTATAGATAGTGGCTATGCAATTCCTTCAGAACATAGGTAGTGCCTGCATGATTCCCAGAGTATAAAGGAGCTACGTCTGTGGTTCCATATCTGCTGAATTAGTCCCTGTGTATTCACATAACTATAATGCTACAATCTGGTTTCTTGGATTCATGCATGGGAGTTCCTTTGTAGTTCAATAAGTACATAATCAGTGCCTGTGTGATTGGAAGAGTGAATTTGTAGTACCTGGGTCATTGAATAAGTCGAGATATCACCCTTGAAATATAATTGCATAAATGGCCTTCAAGAGTATACATTGTTCTATTAATCACCGTCCACATGCATCAATATGTTTCTCAAACTGAAAACAACAATTCTTGCCTTTTGAAACTACAAACCCTTTTCCTAATGGCATACCTACATCATTTCACAAATATTTCTTGTTTCTTTAAAACATATATTCAGAATTTCTCAAACAAAAGTAACATGCCAAGTGAAGCTAGCACACAAACTCTCAAAAGACTTTCTTCACTATGACCCCTCCCCAATTTTAAACAGAGCATGTTGAAAGAAATGCACCCCCTCACTATATACAGGAAATACAGCCTTATATAACATAGATCACCATGTAAACATATATGTGATTTCATAAACGATATACACCTTCAGGCCATCTTTCCAAAAATGTATAGTTCTCTGTATCTTGAAGTAAACTCAAAAGTTTCATTGTACATATAACAATCTGCAACAAGAAAAAACGTATCTCCCCATCTGAACTTATGCAAACTGATCATATAAGTTAAAACCCCATTGACAAACATTTCCTAATACACAGCTAAGAAGTGTTACTACTTTATAATTTACATACAGGCACAACACATATTCTTATGTTTTATTTATGACTACAGTACTCCTGTTTAATAATGTGACTAAAACTACCAGAACCCTCAAAATGCAAATAATATAGATGTATCTATTCTGCACACAATGCTTAGACATTTAAATCATTGTCATTGTTAAATGCATTGCTAATCGTAGTTTTCAACAGTACTAAAATCTGAAACACATGCCCTCTCCCAGATAGAATATCTTCATTTCTAATGCACATTTTTTATGTAATTAAAAAGTTATCTACATACCAGTGAATTGAGCTTGTAGATTATATTGTTCTTTTAGATCTTCCTGGACAGTTTTGCCGCTGTTAATATTTGTAAAAACTAAGCACAAGAATGGTGCACCACTCTCATTGAAAGCAACTATAAAGTGGCAACCTCTACAACTTTCTACTCTACGATCATGAGAAAGGCAGAGAATGAAATCATGTCTTTAATTTTAGACTACCCTATCTCCACTTGTAAATGGTTAGCATCTGTTAACCCTTTCCCTTCCCTTTGAAAACGAGGTTCCTGTCGGCACATTTTTGTTTTGCAATTTATTTTGTGATCATCGCAGAGTAATCGCAAAAAATCTAGCCTCATTTTTGCTTTCACAAATGTTTCCTTGATCACCGCGATTATGTCACAATTATTGGCACATAGGTATGCATTTTGGGCTACCCCCAAAAAGGAGTGACAGGGTTAATAGATAGCAACTATTCAGAAATGCAGTTACAAGACTGAAATATGAAAGCAGTGTTTTTATTAGTTGACTTTTGCAGTATCAGGAAATGCAAAGTTCAGAAGGTTGCATTTACGGTTGCTTTGTATGAGTGTGGTGTGTCATTATTGTGCTAAGTTTTTTACAAAGCCTGAGAATATTGCATCTACCTAATAAGGTAAACAATTTAATCAACAAACTCAATCTTCTGGTATTTTAAATAAAACAAGTTGTAAGTCAAAAAAATGATTAGTAAGGTATATAAGTATGTCATAATGTAATAAAAAGATTTTGAAAGATATATAATTATTTAGAAAAAAGAAAGGATGATATATAAATCAAATTATAAGTTTTCTAATTTATCTATTATTAGGTAAGTAAGACATAGTTTGTGTCAGGTGCAGAATAGATGTCTGTCAAGTTAGTTTAGAATCTGTTCCCATTGACGTCCATTTTGCACTTGTATTGCTTTACTGCATTCTGTAAGTGGTAGGAGAAAAAACTGCCCACTAATGGTTAAACCTACATGTTATCTGGTAGTATATTATTTCAAAACGTTATATGGGTATATATGATGTACTGCTAATGACTAATGTTTTATTTTAGTTCTGGGAGTTGTAGTCCTAGTTGTTCTATTATAATGGATGAATAAAACAGTTTTGAAAATGGAATGTATGCACTATAGCTGTATATGAATTATGAATCTGAATTGATCTGTGCATGGAGGTTTATTGGTAGGGCTGTCTTATCACTTAAAACTGCTACACAAGGTGTACATTTTTCTTAAACCACATATAACTGAACAGTGAGGTAGGCAATAGCTAGGCCATAGCGCAGGGAGATATTTGCTTAAAATATAAAAAATGCTCTTTGTTTCAGTGAGCTATATGCACTTAAAGAACCCTATGTGCCTAATTATACATTCTGCCTACACCTAGACTTGAATCCGAGATAGCTAAGTAGAAAAGCACACAGACACTAAAACACCTAATGAGGTAGTTACAGAAGCATGCAACGATTCACTCACTCAGACAGGCGCAACTGATATGTATCTTGTGGTCATGAAGGCTGTTTCTTACACACTTAAATAACCCAATATTCACTAATACACCCAGGAGGCCCTTACTGACACATTTAGACAATCACATATCACTTAAAAAGAGGTAGTGATTTAGTAAAAGATTTACACACATATGCAATCACAGCCCCAGAGAGGAACTGAAAAACCCATTTAGATATCTGCTAAACAACTGACATTTTCCAGTTTATCATGCATACCAGTAGTCCTTGCATTATGTGTGTTTCAGGCCTTGTATACTAGAGCTTGGGCAGGTAGTTTTACTGTTAGAGGTGTATTATCACTTAAAAGAGCTACTCAAGGCCTGAACTGTTGTTATACCAGATGTAAGTGAACTGATTAGGTGATTAGGATGGCGGGCAGACTTCGTTCCGCCCGCCCGCCATCCTAGCGGTAACGGGACCGCCCGCCTGCCATGCGGGGGTCCCGACACCCCAATCATGATGCGACCGCCACCGCAGCGGTCACATCAGGCATTTTAACATTGCGGCGGGTGCTGCTGGCTGCAGCATCCGCCGCAATGGTAAGATGGCATGTTGTGCATTTCCATGCACAACGTGGCAGGCACCGCGCAGTGCCTGCCACCTTGTGCATGACAATGAGTGCAGCCCCCTATGGCCGGCAAAGGGCCCCCAAAGCAATTCCCTACCAGCCTTTCCATGGCGGCGATGGAAAGGCCTTAAAAGCCACACATCCTAAAATGGATGTATTGGGGCCTAATATGGATGGATTGCCGACCAGCGGAAAAGCGGCAGACACACTTTGCGTCCACCGCGATACCCCCGCCATTATAATATGGCGGGGTAAATCAGGCTACGATGGTGGACGGGCGGATCGCCATAGCCGGGCCGATCGCGTAAATTGCGATAATTTGACATTATCGCGTTCCGCGGAGAGCGCGAAAATGTCAAAAATTCCGGTTTCCGCAGCTTGGCGATAATTTGTTTCTTGCTCGCGCTGTAAAGTAATACATTCTTGCGCGCGCGCGATCGCCTTACCCGAATCCCTGAGTTCGCCGACAAGTTTTCTTGATCCGGTCGCGTTCTCCATGAGATGCTGTATTGTTTTTAGCCATTTGCGCTGTCTCGCGACAGTTCGCGCCCGCAGTGACGTCATGCGTCGCGCGATCACGTCTTTCTTCTCGCGATCATGCACCGCGAGAACTACTCAAAACAAGATGGCCGCACCCGCAAGCAACCACATGGGTAAGTTGGCGACCCGCAACCATGCAGAAAATCTCGCGAACATGCCGGAAAAAAACTTCCGCATCTTCGCGATATTTCCGCTTGTTTGCGATAATTTTAAACATTTTCGCGATAATTTGCGAAAGTTAATTTCGCAAATTCCGCCCACCCTAGCTGAGATGCTCAAATAATTTAATGGCAATAGGGTCCACCCCACTTCCATTACATTTTTATTTTGGTGGTTCTTATTAACTTTCCTATCCTTCCTGAGAGTGTAGTGTGTGACTGTACACAGTAGTATAACATAGCCCTTGTTGAAAAACAGTCATAAATGGCTAGACTATATCTTTTGTTTGCACTAGTACATTAGTAAGTAAGTAACTGAACCACAACAACAAATGCAACATTTCACTGATGTTCTTCTCCTGGCTTATTTGCTTTTAGGTGCACAAAAAGCCAGAGGAGTAGGTGTCATCAGCATCACCCGTTGTACTGCCAGCCAGACAAAAGTCTTGCTGCGCATCACGTCCACGTGTGACCAGAACTTGTTGTGCATCTGCATCTTGCCTGACATCTGAAGAAGATGGCCCCAAAGAAAGGTACCAGGTCCAGTACCAACAAAGTTGTCGGTGAGAAGAAGGAACAGATAAAGGAAGTGCCATTAACCACGACTGGTGTGCCGGCCAATGTTTTTTTTGGCACCAAAAAAGTTACGCCTGCAGCAGCGTTGTCCGGGAACCAAGCTGGGAGCAGCACCTCAGCACTAGCGGTCCAACCCCACCAACCTAGGCCCAAGGGCTTTAGTGTCACAGAGGTAGCCAGTCTACTAACGAGCAGCGATGTTGAAATGTCCTTATCACAAAGTAGTACACAATCAACGCAGGCGGAAACTCAGCAGATAAGTGTGCAGCCGCAACAAGAACAGCAGCAGCTGCAACAAGAACAGCAGCAGCCGCAACAAGAGCCCACCATAGTAGTTGTTGGACCTGACGTAGGGGCATTTCAGGAAATCGAGCTTCCTGCAGACAAAGTGGAGCAAACCACTGTTTCAGAAGATCTATTGTCTTCCAGACCACCAGCAAGGAAAAGGAGGCTTAGTCCATCATCTTCTTCTTCAAGCCCCGCTTCTGATGATCGTGATGCCACTTGGCATCCACCAGCTCAGTCTGAGAGTGATACACGCCGCAAGACAATGCTTCTAAAAAGGAAGGTCCCAGAAAAACTTAGAGTTATGGAGGTAGATGTAGAAGAGGGGGGTGATGTTGATGAAGACGAGCCAGTCATCACACACATTACTCCCGCCCCAAAGGGATTGGAGACCAACATTCTCACCCTTTCCAGAAAGGCTGCTACTGAGCGGTATGTAGCATGGATATCACCAACACAGGTTACACCACCACTACCTCCAGCTGCCATATGTTCCAAGGCCCGGCAGGGACCTACATCCAGCTCAACCATCTCAGTAGGTAGTGGTAGTAAAAGTCACAGTGTAGCTGCACAGGGTCACATTCCAAGCACACCCTCCAGTTCATCTGGTATTGAAAGTGGCACATCCAGCAGTGCCAGAAAGTTCTCCTCCCCAGTTTGGGACTTCTTTTCTGTTAGCACCAAGGAGGAGAACGTTGCTATATGCTCAATTTGTCGACAAGGTGTTCAGCGGGGTAAGCTTGGTACTAACTATGGCACCGGAGGCCAAGCAAGTCATCTCAGAATACACCACACTATCGTGTGGGAGAATCACCTACTTCAGTTAAAAGAAAGTAGAAAAACTCAACCCATTGAAGTTGGTCAGGAAGACTCAGGGAGCGATATTATTGCGGTGGAAGGTGAGGAAGAGGGAGGCATTTCTAGCCCTGTCCCCAGTAGTGTAGTGGTACCACCCACATCCTCCTCAGTAACATCTGAGTGGCACCGCAGTAAGAGCCATACTCAGAGTCTGGCTAAGACACCAAGGCGACCGAGGACCGCAATGAGACAAACTGTGTCGTTGAGCCTAAGTGGGATAATGAAAACAACTGCACCACAAAGGAAAGTAATCCAGCATACCACTGAGAGCATGCTTAGGTTGGAGGGGCAGTTCCAACGCAACCACCCAACGGCACGGTTGTACAATGCGAAGCTGGCTAAAATGTTAGCGCTGGACCCTCTCCCTTTTTCATTTGTGGATGGGGTGGGTTTCCTTGAATTTGTGTCAGCCATCTGCCCTAAATGGAATGTTCCCAGCCGGTCCTATTTCGCAAGAATTGCTGTTCCGGCACTACATCATGATGTGCTGGAATTGGTTGGACAAGCTTTGCAGCAGAGTGCTGTTCACAATATCCACCTCACAACAGTCATGTGGACCAGTTGCCAAGCCACAGATTACAGGTGCATCACTGCACACTGGGTCTCTTTTGTGGGGGTTAGAGATAAGCTATCTGCACGAGGTGCTGTTGACACAGCTGTGATTTTTAAAGGTATTCGGAAACATGACACTGTAGCCATGTTCGCCATGGAGAAATCTCATACGGCTGTAAACATTTTGCAAGAGTTTCAAAGCAAGGTTTTTGAATGGCTGCGCCCAAGAGGGCTTAGTATTGGTTTTGTTGCCAAAGACAATGGCAGTAATGTACTTAAGGCCATGGATCTTGGTTCCTATTTCAGGGTTCCGTGTTTGGCGCACTGCACAAACATTATAGTTCAAGACTTTCTGAAAAAAGAACCCATAGTCAGCAACTTACTGGCCATCTGCCGAAGAATATGCACTCATTTCAGCCATTCTTTTAAAGCTCGGAAGCAGCTGAGCATCAGTCAACGTGAATATAGGATGCCAGTCAAAGCACTCATCCAGTAGGTAGCAACACGTTGGAACTCAACGTATTACATGCTTGAACGTCTGTTTGAGCAGTACAGGCCACTCAATGAATATGTCTGGAAAAGAGGGGATGCTACTGTTAAAGACATGAACCTTCGGATGGAGCCTAATTAAATGCCTGACTGAGATGCTTCGTCCTTTTGAGGTCTTCACACGTGAAGTCAGCAAGGAGGACTGTACAATGGGCCAAGCTATCCCATTATTGAAAATGCTAGAGCATCAGCTGAAGAAGGTGTCTGAATCATACAAAAGTGTAGAGGACAAAAGGGAAGCCTATGACTTGGTGGAGAGCTTAGGCCGTCGCTTAGCTGAAAATACAAGGATAGAAAATAACATTTTGTCACAAGAACATTACATTTTTGCCACAATTCTGGATCCACGTGCAAAATTTGGACTGAAGACATTCTTTGCTTTTACAGAGATTGATGTTGCTGGCTACAAAACTTGTATAGCTGAGGCAGCCAGTAAGTTGGAAAACGAACGGCTGCTAATTAAAAGCCCGCAAGATCAACCCACAAGAAGTACTGCAGCAGGGCATGCAGGGTCAAGTGCAACTTCGTCGGCTGAGGGCAGTGCATCTGGATCACAACACTCACCATCACTATTGACAACAGCAACAATAACTGGATCATTAGGCCCAGTAGAATCGTTAGACGATTGGTATGTACAGTTAGGCATTAATAAGCACAGTGCTGATGCACAGAGAAAAGAACCCGAAAGCTTACCAGCAGCACCCCTGAACATTGAGCGGATGGTCCACGCCTATCTGGACGACCCAATAGAGGTGTACATTGATCAAAACCCATTGCAGTATTGGTATAGGAAAAGGTCTAAAAGGCCACTGCTCAGCAGGCTGGTGATAAGCTATCTGGCTTGCCCTGTCGCAAGTGTCTCTTCTGAACGTGTTTTCAGTGCTGCTGGTTCCATTGTAACATTGAGAAGGACCAGTCTCTCGCCCAAAAACGTGGAGAGGTTAACAATGATCAAAATGAATCAGCACTTCATACCACCGAATTACAAAATACATGACGCAATGGAGGAAGATGAGGACAGCAGTGTGTCACATGATTACCTACTACTGGCTGAACCCCCAGAGTTTGAGGACGAGCTATACTTCCCTGACAATTAGGCTTGCACTTACTGTCTTCCTCTGGTTTTTTTCCCCTTTATTTGTGTGTCTGTCGTTCCGGTTACAAACTTGTAAATCACAACAAATCCATTACCACCGTCTTCTACTCTTCCTATTTAATATACAAGTTTCAGGTGTCTGCAATTTGACAGTACAGTCCTCCGAATCCAGCTCCTCTGCTCCATCATACTGAATCTCCCGCCTAAATCCATTGCCCTCATGAAGGATGATTGGATGATGGAAAATAGAAGAAAAAATTTAAACTTTCCTAGTCCTGCCAAAAGAAGTGGAGCATGAATCAGATGACTACTATAGCTATCCTCCTTTCCGAGCTGAGAGACACTGCCCATTAACTGAAAATGTGATGGAACAGGTAATGATTGATGCCATGCATTGGACGCAGAGTCGCAGACTGAGTGATTTTGTTGTGTTTGTTGTGCATGAAGTTATGTCATTGTGCACTAATCATCTTTCTACAGTACACACTAAACTCAAGGTGAATTTTCCCCTTCTTGCAATTAAGAAATTTGTACTTCTCCTGCAGCTTGATACATTGCTTTTAATTCAATACAGGAAGGGGACTCAATCTGCGCACTGATTATGATTGACAACAGCACCGTCCATGATGATGATGGCGAAAAAGACGGCCCGTTAACTTAAGATGAGAAGGAACAGGTAATGACATGCATTGGACACCTGACTCTGAGCGATTGGTGTTTGTGTTTTTGTTGTTTGTTTGTTGTGCGCGAAGTGAAGTCAAAGTGTACTAGTAGTCTTACTCTACACACTAAAGAGTGACTCAAGTCAATAAAATTTCTACTCTTGTTGTGTAATAACAAAATTTTACTTCTACTGCAGGCCGATCTTCACAGTCAGTCAGTACAAGTATCGGAGATGATTGATTGAATAATAACAAGTTAGGAGGACGTTTCATGAGTGGCATAAAAGCCTAAAGGTAAACACGTCAACAACAACCACAGCAGACCCAAATGTCTGTGTAGAAGTGGAGTCGAATGTAGCGGTGGGATGACTGCGATGCATTGATTTACTAACTTAAACTGTAAAATGCTACGTTTGGAATGGAATCATGGATAATGTGCTTTGCCTCTGTACAACTATTTAAAAAAAAAAAAAAGTACTCTAAACGTAGGATGTGCTACTGCTAAGCAACGTGCCGTCAGGCCTGTCACTGTGGGCCTGCTCTCTCCTGCTGTTGTTGAAGGTCAATGCTGGAAACAGACTAGAGTAGAGATGATGCATACATGCCACCTCGGAATGTGTTCTTGTTGCACTACACCATAACTTGTGCATTTGTTTCAACTTTGTTTCTCAATATCCCATTTGTTTTTCCATCTACAATTACAGGCCGAGCCTTGCCCTATACTTGGGAAAACATTACAATGCACACTTACCTTACCAATGAATCGAAAAAAAATTCCAGCCGGGCAGTGGCGAGTGGCGACACCGAAGATTGATGGACGAGAGGACCAAGAGGAATGCCGAGATGCAAATCCAGTCCAAATTTTTGACCAGGATAACACAGTAACAGTATCAACTTTCATCATCTTTTAAATAATTTGATTCATTTTTTTGTCCACACTCTTTACAACAGTGTGTTCTTGTTGTTGTTATTATCATCATTAGGTTTGCTCTCTGTTTACGATTCTTCCCGACCAATATTTAAAATTTCTATTTGCTATCTGTAAAAGTATTAAGGCCGGAACAACAGAACAAGTAGTGTATGTAATCCGGGTCTCTCATCATCATGCATGCATTTCCTTTTTCTCCCTTAACATATGGATATGGTAGTCTTCAAAGATTGTCGTTTGTTTGTCCACGCATACTGTTTTTCACTGTCAAACCTTTCCCCAAACCGCCTTCCCATCCATTCAACAAACCCTAACCCTCTTCCCCCGGGCTGTGTGACTTATTGTCGAGGTGTGACTAAATTAAATGTACACCAATACTTAATCACACGCTTGCTGGGGCGGATGTGGCAAAAGCAACAGTACTTCAATTTCAAGGCAGAGCGATGATCTTCTTCTGCTTCCCACCCATGAGCAGTATATTTTAGAGGTGATTTTATTTAACAAAGGAGCATATGCCTCAGCATCAATTGCCGGCATTGATTGGATTTGTTGTCATTCCTCATACACAGCACTAACTGTTACGCTGTAGGCCTAGTCAAGTGACTCGACACAACTATAGTTTGTAACTCTGTCTAGTAGGCTATCCCAACCACCATTATGTTTTGTTGTAAAATATTTTAGCATATTATTGTTGCTCGGTAAGTTCTGTACTGTACTTCATTCTACTACTCCTCAAACAGTCTCTCAAAGGGCGATTGACTTTCTCATTTTCTTTTTTTGCAAACGCTGCTGCCCTGCCAGTGTCTACTACTACTACTATACTACCACCACCACCCCAATCATGGCATATTAGAAAAAGGAAACCATCTTCACCATGCAGCCATTGATGTGCCTAAGTTAAACATCAAGCAAAGGTAAGAGAAGTTTGGGGGAGGCAGAATTAATAATGGACATGTTTTCAATGAATTCAATTTCACACACCCCTTTGAGTCCAGATAAAGAATGCATAGACTAGAGGAGAGACTGAAAGTACTAGTAGGACAAGTCAATCAGTGAGGGGTGTTGCATCTATCTGTTTGTGTCTTACACAGTCAGCCAATTATTTAAATCAAACACTGGCTATGGGTGGGCCTGCACCAGCAAGAAAACAGTGTGATGTAAAACAGTAACCCCACCTACAAAACAGCTGACCCAACCCCCTCCCTAACCCCAACCAATATCTGTAAGAAAGTCCAGAAAATACTAGTCCAAAAAGCAAAAACCCAACGCCCAAACTAGTTCCCACCCACCCAAACAAGAATTAAAAAAGGGGCAGAAGACAGGGACTAAGGTGTGGGGTGGGATTGCAGAAGGACACGCATTTGCTCCTCTAGACAGGCGACGCAGCGTCTGAGGGCGCGGCAGTTGCAGTCACAGGGGGGGGTCATTGCGGTGGCGGTGGGCAGCTGCCAGACGGTGGCATGGTACCGCTGGAGGGTGGTGGCTGGGGCCCGGCGCACTGGAGGAGGCTTCAAGTGCTGCTGCAGTCTCCTCCTTCTCCTCTGCCAAGACCACCAGCCGCCGATATTCCTGCTGGATTGCCTCCAGCTTCCGGCGCCGTGCCTTGGCGGCCAACTCCTTCCGATTGACTTTGGAAGGAGTAGCTGTGTATCAAAAAGAAAAAAACAAGACAATTGTAAAATATACACTTAGAAAAACAGTAAGACAAGTTAATTATACACATAGTGGCAAGGTAGAGTAGCACTATAAAGCACAGTACATAACATTTTTTAATCTCTCCCGTCCTTCTTCCTTCTACCCGTCTTTCACTTTTTAGTTGAACAGTGCACCAGGTGCTCTTCTCCATAAAACTTTCAAAGCGGAGTTGAAATCAGATAGATGAGGCCATTGGTTACTCAATACTCCCGCCCCTATGCCAATTAAAGGGTGTTTAGTCTAGTTCACTCTTCAAACATTCACAACAAGTCATACTTACTTAGGACATCAGATGGCAGGCGGACTTTATCCGCCCGCCATCCTTACGCTAAAAAGGGTGGGGGTCCCGTGGGGACAATTAGGAGGATGCGCCCGGCACAGTGGTGGGCGCATCCTATTTTTTTTACATTCTGGTGGGCAGTGCCGAAAGCAATGCTAAAAATACATGTTGTGCTTTTACGAGCACAACATAACAGGCCCCGCACGGAGCCTGTCACGTTTTGCTTTGAAAGGCAGAGGGGTACCATAGCATAGGTACCCTCAAGGGGGCCCCCAAGCATACTCTGCATGCCTTTCCGTGGCGGCATTCCAAAATGCAGATTATATGGCTGGCGGTGTGTTCAGAGAGACACCACCACCATATTGAACCCTTTTCCGCCTGGTCGACATGTGGGGGGTCTGACTCTTTTCTACAGGGATTGCGGGAGGTTTGCCCCTGCAGGGTCGGCGGTGACTACCGCCGGCCCGGCAGGGGCAATCCACCCGCCATCCTAATGGGGCCCTAAGTCTCAACAGTACATTATACATACAGTACACCCTTGCAGTGAGTGTACTGTCAACAATAGTTAAGGATTATGAATCTAACTTACCACCGGCCGCCACTGGTGCTGGCACTCCCCCTACCGCTCCATCGTCGGTATCGGCAGCAACTGCCGCATCCTCTCCCTCCGCGTCGCCTTCGCTGGCCCCGGCAATGGTGGTCGGTAATGCGCCTAGAAAACATTACACATTTATTAGGCATCATATACACCTCCCCCTATTGGTCAGTAGCAAGATTGAAAAAGGAGTTAATAGTATATAACATACATCACTAGTACAAATCAGGTAGTAGTAGAGTAGACACTAATAGTTATATATGGTCCCCCCTAGGGTCATTCTAGCCTTTGCTTAGTTAGCCCAAGCCATGCAACCATTTTTCCTTTGTGTCTTTTATTTTTGCACATGTGACGTTACCTTGCAGCTTTTTGTATAAGACACCTTTGAGCCCACATGACCTGCCTCACACTGCTACTGTCTACGCGCTGCGTACAAGCGGTCAACAAAAACATTAACAAGCCACTTTTTTATGAAGTACTGGTGTACTGTTAGTCCATATTGCTTATCCATAAATGCTACACTTTTTGGCACGGCTGAGAAATGCTTGCAAGTTGCAATATACTAACGTGCACCTTTTCATTTTTCGCATTACAGATGGAAGATTCCCTTCTACGAACCAGAGCTTTGCAGAGCTTATGAATGATGCAACAACTACCAGTACTAGGTTCTTCTAAGGTGAGAGGTCCCTTCACTCAGAGATCTTCATTTATAAATTTATATAAACTAAATTCCTAGGGGATGGTGGTGCTGCCTTCCACCACAGTTCAGTTATCATGATTTAATTCCCAACTGTAAGTAAGTGTAACAATGTGTATTCATTTAATGTTATTGATTTTCCGGTTGGTGCTGCATTATATGTACAGAGCTTCTCAATTCAAAATAAACATTTTGAACTTACATAGACTTGGTGGTATTTGGTGTGGACTTACACGAGTGAACAAATTAAAGGAAGGGTGTGCATGTGCATTGCTTCCACGACTGAGAGGTTGGGTGTGTTCTGTTCTGGGTTGTCTACTTGTTGGATATCTTGGGGGGAGGGTTCGGAGACCTAATAGTTATGACAAGACAGTACTATAGTCGGACAGGGGATTGTGGTGGGTTCTGAATTTCTGATTGAGGTGTGTGAGGAAGGTCCAACCCACCATCACCAACATCCTATTTTCTTGTGCAAAGGTCTGTATGTGCAAGATCCCTACAACAGTAGTAGTATGTCCTATAGGCTATTATATCAAAATAGTAATAAATCTGGTTGGGCATTTGTTGCTGTGAATTGTCAAAGCCTCAAGATTAACAAAGACTCAAGATCAATAAGACTAGAAGTAGTACAAGAGGACGACCCAAAGGACTGGACTCAATGGCTAGAGCTACTGGTGAATTTGAGTTTTATTTACAACCTTTCAAATAAAGAGTGTCACTGGCCAACTGGGCAAGCTTAGCTACTACAGTACAGACAGACTGATAGTAGTAGTAGTACAGAGAGTCATCATAGCAGAGGCAGGGATAACAAGATTTTTTAAACCATACAGATCGAAGGATAATTGTTGGAAAAATTAGCATTGGGAAACTGAAACAATAGTTCATGAAAATTATGGTGCAGTAAATGTTATGGAATAAGAAATATTATTAAAAACAAGAAGACTTGCTGGGGCCAGCAGAGGAGCCCTCGTTGGTGTCCTCCTGGTGGTGGTGTTCTCCCGCCAACTGCCCACTCCCTGTCTGCCTGCCCCTTGGTGCTGATATACAGGAAAGATATAAGAAAGAGAAAAACATTGATGGATGGTGTCAAACAAATACAATATTTTTAAAGAATGGTCAAAAAACACTTATGTAAACAACAATTGCAATAACTAAATTGACCGATCTCATCTGGTCAACAAGTAGTATCGGGGGATTCGTGGATCGACTACTTAAGTTACTATTTATCAACAGTAATCCAGTCTTCCTTTCTGATTCCAGAATACTAAGTTACAACTAAGCCTAAGTACGACGTACCACCCGATCTAGCCCACCTTTTCCAGGCGTGCCAATTGTACATTAAGTATGCATTTCCACTTCTTTTAGTCCTCAACAATGCATATGGTCAAATGGAGGACACATGACTACATTTTTTGTATAAACCAAATTTTGGGTTGATTGATTGATGCTGATGTTCTGCTAGTGCTAAGCCAAGTCCACCACTCATTGAACAAACTAGAAAAGGTTCTAATAAAGACTGGCGTACTAGCAGCATGTGACGTAACTGAGGGGGCATCATGCATACCACTAAAAAATTACAAACTCATACAAAGTACCTAAACCTAAGTATCAATCCACCCCTATCTCTTAGTGACAGGACAAAGGACTAGAGTCACTGTAGCATTACGTAACTTAATTTCTCTAAAATAAACTCTTACAGAATCACGCTAAGCGAGCTCAAACGCAAAGTTGCAAACAAGTAAGATTAGTAGTAGCGCAGAGGAGCACCTGTGTCATAACAATCACAGAAGACTTTTAAACGTAATTCACCGGGAATGTAAGCAGCAACATTGTAGCTGGTTGGAAGAAAAAAAAGATATTCGCAATATAACACAGAGCAGAAGAACAGACACAAAGTAGTAATAATTAAATAGTTACTCATCAAGACCCGGGACCTCCACTCCAAGCAGGTCCAGCAGGTCCTGCTCATGATCCAGGATGTCGGACCACTGGTGCGTCAACTGCGCCTGGGTTCGCCGGACCCCAGAGCAGTGCAACACTGCCTGGCGCACCTTCCCCCACTGCTGTCGACGCTCCCGGAGGCCGTACCCAGACCCAGGCCTACCACCTGCTGCCAGCGTTGAGGGGAGGTGGCGCTGCACAAAGAAAATGAGTGCATCCAACTCCATCTCCCCAAATAAGGCCCTTGCCTGCACCCCTTGTGGGCACCGCCTTCCGCAAGGAAGGCGGTCGCGGCTCTGGCTGCGACGAGACCTACCCTTTAACATGGTTCTGGGACGGGGCGGGAAAGAAAAGGTAATAAAATTTAAAAAGTAAGTAAAGGAAATAAATAGCAGGCAATAGAAAGAGTGAAATAGTAGCTAAAAAACAAAATAAAGTAGACAAAAACAAAAACATAGAAGCAGGAAAATAGTTAGAAAAATAATAAATAAAAAAGATTAAAAATAAGTGGCTTCAAACAAAGGATTGAAAAGATGCAGGGAGGATTCAAAATCAGGCCCCAGAACCATGCAATAGAGTTAAAAACAAGATGGCCATGCCCATTGCGACCACGTGCGCAAGTTCACGTGATATTTTCTCCCCGAGCAAGCAAAAAGCAACGTGAACAAGTAAAAGCGTTCGCGAACAGGAAATATCTACCGCGAACGGGCGCGAGCATGCATAGCTCGACCCGGAACAGGAATTAAGCATAGCGGGAGGGCTGGACAAGTGAAAACAAGATGGCCGCCCCCGTGAGCAACCGCATGGTAAGTTGGCGAGCCGCGAGCATGCAAAAAATACCGCGAACAGGCGGGAAAAAAACTTCTGCGTCTTTGCGATATTTCCGGCGTGTTTGCGGAGATTTTCAAAATTTTCGCGATAGTTTGCGAATTTCGCAAATTCCACCCACCTCTACTAATTATGCATCCAGCCTATACCCAGACTTAAATCTGAGATAGCTAAATAGAAAAGCACACAGACACTGAAACACCTAGTGTGGTTTTTACAGAAGCATGCAAAGATTCAGTCACACAGACAGGCACAACTGATATTTATCTTATGGTAATGAAGGTAGTTCCTTACACACTTTAATAACCCAATATTTGCTAGTACACCCAGGAGGCAATTTATACATGCTGTTACAGACACATTCAGGCAATCACATATCACACAAAGAGAGGCAGAAATGTATTAATACATTTACATACACATGGAATCACAGCCCCATATAAGAAATGAAACACTCATTAAGATGTCTGCTAAACAACTGACACTTTCAAGTTTACTTTGCAGATAAATAGCCCTTGCATTATGTCTTACAGGTGGTATACTTGAGCTTGGGTATGTCGTTTTTCTGGTAGAGCTGTCTTATCACTTAAAAGTGGTACACAAGGTGAAGACTGTTGTTGCACCACATCTAAGTGAACACTTAGGTAGGCTATAGCTAGGCCGTAGCGCAGGGAGCTATTTGCTTAGAAAGTAAAAGATGCACTTTGATTATTTAGTGAGCTATGTGCCCAATTATGCATCCAGCCTACACTCAGACCAAAATCTGAGATAGATAAGTAGAAAAGCAGACAGAAATTGAAACACCTAGTGAGGTAGTTAGAGAAGCATGCAAAGATTCACTCACATAGACTGGCACAACTGATATATATCTTGTGGTGATGAAGGCCATTTCTTACACCCAATATTTTACAGACACATTTGGAAGACCGTGACTAACACAAAGACCCACAACCATTTACAAACAAACTTACATACTCATGGAATGTCATCTCCTGGTAGGGACTTACACAGTTAATAACTTATAAGTGAAAAAACTGACACATTCAAGTCTAACATTTAAAGCCCTTGCAAGTTTTAAGCTACTCTTCTACACCATATGACTGTCTCCAGAGGTAGGCTGCAGTTAGTCAGTAGGGTATGCTCCTTAAGTTAATGTCTGTGTAACTAGGTGTATGGGTGAGTGAGAGGGTTAGTGAGTACCTCTATGAATGAGTAAGCATGTGTATGAGTAGCTGTATGAGCAACCTCTCACTCACCCATCCACATAACTGAGCAGTAAGATAGGCTGCCAGTAGTTAGTTAGAAGATTGCCTAAGCTATATAAGCAATATATCCCCATGTAAACTAAATGTTTAAATAGTTAAAACATGTAATGCAACATGATAAAATTAAATGATGAATGTACTTTACTATTTTTGTTTTCATACATCAATATCTAGTTATCTACACAAAATTACCATGCCAACAAAAAGTCAGAGAAGAAAGAAGCAGCAGCAAATATACTGTGTCCTTAAAACTAGGAAACAAAAGGGGCAAAATGCAGAAAATATGGTCAAAGAGAAAAGGCTTGCTGGTAAGAGGACCACGACATTTCTTAAAATTGTGTGTACATAAGTGGAAAAAGTACAATAATAAGTAAAGAAAAAGAAAACTATAACATAAGTACTAATGGACAAAAAGTGTGTGATGTAAAAAGGAGAGACATTAAGCACAAGGACATCAGAGGTCGGATGTTCTGCACTAGAGTAATTCACAACTTGTTAATATCCATGAAGGAGTATAAAAGAAGAACACAAACAATCAGACAAAAGGAATATGTTGAAGGTGTAGTTGTTAGCGCAATTGCCTTGAAGAGGAAACTATTTATCTTGGTTTTAAACTGAAGGAAGAAGCTGGCCAAAATAGTGTGGTCTATGAGGAGACCGAGCCAAAAGAAAAAACCTGTTAATAGAAGTAATTTTTACAAAGTATTTAATGGTGAATGGATACATACTTCAAGTACTGAGCCTTTCTTTAATGAAGAAAGCTATTTCCAAGACAACACATTAGTGCATGCAGTCGAGGAATCTGGACAATCTTATGAGATGAAAAATGAAACGGTATTGGTGCTCCAAAAAACATTATGGTATGTAAAAATGTTGAGTAAGAGATTGCTAAAGAGATGCAAGAAAGTTGGAGACAGGCCCCTGTGCACAAATGAAATTGAAGTATTGTTTGTAGCATTCTTCAGCAATCACTTACAGAAGTTTAAAACCAAAAATACATACTTTGCAAGGATTAGGTCCATGCAGAGTAAGAAAGCATACTAATTTACAAGGACACTCACTAGCTTGTCTGTCAAAAAAGTATGTCAAAGCATCTTTCATCATTTTAGAATGTTAAGTGTACACCATTCAATAATGAAAACCTTTGTTAGAAGGCTTCATTATGTAAAACCCCCTGCTCTATGTTTAAGAGAAATAAATAGAGCTCTTTCGTATGGTAGTGTAGTAGAAGTAGAAAAGGTTTGTGATGATGTTGAATTTCGTTTTTTTTTGGGACCAGAGCAGGAGTGTAGGGAAAATGAAGAGCTGGTAGGAACAGATGTATTACTGTTGATAATTTTGTAAAAGATTAGACAGTTTAACACACTTTCTGTGGAGCAACCAAACTGTTTTGTATATGTTGCCAACACACTCACTACAAAAATCAACCTTGTAATGTTGATTTGTACACCAAACGTTAACAGAAGAATAATATTAAGTGGTAAGAATTTGCTGTTTATTTGTAGTGGAACGATTTGGCTTGTCCACCCAACAAGTTATATGTAAGTACTGCTATAAAAAGTTAGAGGAAAACAAAATGCCTGCTAGAGAAGTACACACCACTTAGATATAGTACCTGTTCCAGAAGTACTTTGAATCTGAATGTTTATGAATTCATAGTAACCAGGCCTGGGCATAGTCTCTGGAGTTTTGCTATGCGGAACTCCGCGAAGTGACATAAAAAGTCTGCAAAGTCCCACAAGTGGCAGAGTGCAGTGCAAACTGAAGTTCGTGCTGGCCTTCCTGCCGCTCGAGTAGAAATTCCCCCCGAGCATCAGCTTGCGCACTTACCATACACGAGCGCAAGCGGGGAAAAAACTCCGCTGCACTACGTGAAGTGGAGTTTTCTGCACTCCACGAGCTCCGCGGAGTGCAGAAAACTCTGCAAACTCTGCAAACAGAGCAAAGTTCACCACCCAGGCCTAATATTAACACAGTCTATACATCCCTTTGAAGCTATACTTTGCGTAGAGCCAAACACAGGGAAATTACCTCCAACTGAGCTCCAGAAAGGTCTCAAATGTAGAGTTGTATACTTGCCATTACATTTTAAGGAAAATATTGAAACTATAGCAGTACAAAGAAATTTGGAAGAGGAACTTGTAATTCAAGTAAATGGTGTCCTGACCAAGAGTAAAAATATTTGACAAGAGTTAGTAGATGTTAGTAAAGTTAGAAATGCAACTTCATACCTGGTACAAAATAACATGTACTATAAAAATGCAGAAATTCTTCAAGATTTATTACATCTGGAGGAAAATACATAATCATAGACAGGTCAGATGGAACACGTGGACCAATCCAGATTGAAAATTTATGAACATTACAGCATTCATCCCCTACATTGTAAAGAAATTGTTGGTGATGCTATTGATCTACAAAATAAACATGGGGGTGACAGTGGCCTGTAATAAATGCTAGCACATACACAGTATTCAGGAAATAAGTTAAACATACAAACAGTAAAGTTTGCTCAATGGAACAGATAACACTATGTCACCCCAATAGTGTAAAATATACGAGAGACAATTCCCAAACAAACAAAGAATATATATTAAATGTCCAGAGCACCACCAATTGAATAGTAAGCAGTACATCAGTTCGACAGGTCCATATTAGTAAAATAGAATCCAAAAGTTTTGAAATTACAACAAGAGACCGGTGTTTCCATTCGCTTTAATGAATTGTTTTGTTTCCTGTACAATATGATTTAAACAACAGCCGACGCGTGTTTCTTCGTACTCAACTACTTTTTCATGGCTATAGATCAAACAGAGCATGGATATTGTGAGGCTAACAATTCACCAAACAAGAGAATAGACTGCTTGTACTGAAAAGTATAAAATCAGACAAGTCCAAAGAATAGGAATTACTATAATATATAATGTTCTTCAGGTAATTAATTGAAAAACAGAGATAGAGGAAAACAAGCCAAATGCACAAGGTATTTGCTGTGAATGAAGGGTACAAAGACAATATTCCAGACTTGCAAATCTACCTGATGGCCTATAAATTCAGAATACACCGAAATAGTGGTGACCGATGATATGAAATTGAAAGTGAAATAGAAATTGAAAATACATTCAGAGAAAGTTAAACCAGAAAAGGTGTATAGACCAATACGGAAAGAAAAAAAAAAAAACCTATGTGGTCACACGTCCCTTGATCCAATAAAAAAAAGTAAGATTAAAACATAGGTTCTCTAGAGGGACTACCTTTGATAAGTTGTCAGTGTAGGAGTACAAGTAGTTCATTCAATGTAAGTAAAGAATTCGGATCCTAATCCTCAGAGCCCAGAGGACCAAAAATAAGAGCAATCTGCGGGAATTTCAATTCTCACGCGAACTTTCATAATCAGTGTCCGTACACTAGTATGCAGTAAAAATTGTATCCAAGGGCTGGACTAAAAAAGAGGGGGTAAAAAAGGAAGTAACGTAAGTTGGCATCACTGTGGCTAAAGAGCCCATCCTTGATGTGTATGGTCAACATTTTATAGATAAGCACCTATGGCAACTCCCAGCTTATAAAAGATGGTCAACAGAAAATTGGAGCGCATCCCCAAAGCACAAAACTCGCCAGTCAATATATATGTTAGAACACAGCATGAGTATTGGACAAATTTGAGGAGGACCATCAAACACATGTTGAGTTAACACTTCACAATAAAAACACCTAGAAAATGTGGACAAGACAAACAAGAAATCTAAAGTCATATTGGAACAGAGCAAGTCTAATTGTTCATAACGTTTGGGGTGTGTCCACGCTGGCACATTACTTAACTGCCAAGCCATTGAAACAGGAGAACTAATCCCCGAAACGTGTCAGACTGATCGGCATATAAGCTGCGCTTGGATTCTGCTTGTGGGAGCATGTCTGTACCAAATAAAGGCTTTAGAGCGTGCTACAGTTGGAGTGAGACTCATTCGAGGGCAACCTTTGGAGCTTTGATCTATACGCGGCAAGCCAAGCCGCTGAGTCTGCACCAACCCGGCATGAAGGCGGCCACGGGGCTGGGATTCACCCTGCTTCTTACGTGGAAACTGTGACACTGGATTAATGATGTGCCCATTTGCAGAGGCCTATTTTAGGGCTTGGAACTTACCAGAATTGAATAATGTGCACACATAGGGGGCTGTAAAAAAGGACACAAACTACAAAACCCAAAATTCATTGCGTCAGCCTCATATGAGGAGCCCATCGGAGGGCGTCTAATTGTTTATAAAGTTTGGGGCATGTCCACGCAGGCACATTACTTAACTGCTGAGCCTTTGAAAAAGGAGAACTAATCCCCTGAAACGCATCAGGCTGATCGGCATTTAAGCTGTGCATGGATTCTGCTTGTGGGAGCATGTCTGTACCAAGTAAAGGCTTTAGAGCATGCTACAGTTGGAGTGCGACTCATTCGGGGGCAACCTTTGGAGCCTGGATATATATATATTCACTGAAAAAACCATTGGTTTCACACATGTTATAGTTAGCTGGACATTTTACTGATCAAAAACCTATGAAATTCCCCCGTTATAGTTAGTGCAGGCAACTATAACTCACGCGACCGCAATCCTCTGCTGATGCTAATACTGTATTTAGACACTTATTTGCCCATGTCTTCTTCCATTAAATTTTAGCTATACATATATTACAAATATTTTTTTTTCATAAAGACACATATGTCATCAGCAGAGGATTGCGGTTGCGTGAGTTATAGTTGCCTGCACTAACTATAACGGGGGAATTTCATTGGTTTTTTACGAGTGAAATGTCCAGCTAACTATAACATGTGTGAAACCTATGTTTTTTTCAGTGAATTTGCAAGGTTTTTTAAATGCTAATTCCTAACTATAACGTGTGTGAAACCTATGGTTTTTTAAGTGAATTTGTAAGGTTTTTTAAATGCTAAGTTACTTTACGCCATTCGTGGCGTGCGCACCCACTTAACGCAGTTCGTTCCGTGCGCGTACACAGTTAGTGCCGTGCACGCACGGTGGGCACGCGGTGCGCTACGCGGACCGCGTGCCCACGTTACGCTGGATGGGCCATGTACGCACGATGCGCTTCGCGCACCGTGCGCACATGGAGGGCATATTACGCGCTTCGTTGTGCAAGGTAAACTTTTACATTTTCATTGCATAAGATCTAACAGCCAATCAGAATCGCGCTCGCGCACGTCACCGTACGCGTACGGTAAGCTTACCGTAAGCGCACGGTAAGCGCACCGTAAGCTGCCACAGATATTTATATTGATTTAAATGCTATTTTCTCAGGAACTACTGAACAGATTTACACCAGACCTACAAAAGGCACTTCCTTGACCTGAGGACTACCTCTCTGCCAAATTTCAAGTAGCTGTGTCTAAAGGTCCTATGGAAAAATGCATGGGAAAAACGCGTTTTGGGACCCCCCTTTTTTCTCAGCCCCCGCTTGACGAATCCCCCCAACACTTTCAGGGTAGGAGCGGAGCGTAGCGCCCCACCTATTTTGAAAATTTCGCGAGGATTCGTCGACCGCCGCCAAAGTTATTCCAAATAGAATGTTGCGGATTTCCTATGGAAACAGGGTCCTAACTATAACTACCTACTGGCGACCGCCAGTAGGTAATATATATATATATATATATATATATATATATATTCACTGAAAAAACCATAGGTTTCAGGGGTGTTATAGTTAGCTATACTTTTCACTTGTACAAAACCATTGAAATTCCCCCGTTATAGTTAGTTCAGCTAACTATAACTCGCGCGCCCGCAATGCACTGCTGATGACGTCACATATTACATCACTCATGACATGGTCAGTGACATCACTGATGACATCACTGATGACATCTCAAATGACATCACTGATGACATCATCCAGTGAATGTGTGTTTTTCTGAAAATTAAATATGTTTTATATATGTATATCTCAAGGTCGATGGAAGAATAAATGGGTATATAAGTGTCTAAATGGATGATTTGTTTTTGAAAAATTGATGGTATAACTGACTGGTTAAGTGTATCTTAGTGAATACATGGCTTAGTGAGTAATGTTTAAATATGTAAATATCTGTATCAGTCTCTCACTTTGTGTATAAGTGGCTGCATGGGTTGGTGAGTAGCTACATGAGTGTCTATATAGGTTATTAGTTGTTTTTTTGAGTATCAGTATGAGTGTCTGAGCTTCTGTATGGTTCGGTGGGGGGTATTACTTAGTGCATAGGTGCATGAATCAGTGACTCACTCTTTGTATGTGTTGAAGACAGCATGTGTGCAGGACTGTATGGGTGGATGAGTGTGTGCATGGGTGTGTTAGTGAGTGAATGACTGTCTCAATAGTGTCTTTATGAGTAACTACATATGTGACTATCGGTGTATATAAGTGAGTACATGTGAGAGTGAGAGATTGGAAGAGTTCCTGTATGAATAAGTATGTGTTTCTATAAGTGATTGTTTAAAAGACTAAGTATGTGTAAGTTTCCGTAGAAGTAAGTGTGGTGGTGTGTGTATAACTGTATATGCAAGTAAATGTATGTTTGATTCTTTATTAGCATGAGTGACTATGTGTGTGAGTAACTCTATGGATGAGTGGCATTATGTAACAGGATGTATAGGTGTATGAGTACATATGATGAGTGAGTACATGTATGAGTGACTGTATAGGACTGTTGGTGAATGAGTGGATGTGTATGTGGATCTTAGAATTACTGAAGAGGTTGTTGTAACTGGTATTGGTATGTCCATTGTTTTGAAAATTTTAGTCTCTATTTTTGAATGTGTGTATCAAAGGTTATATTAGGGTGAGAGGAGGTCTGCCACTCTATCACAAGGATGATGTAATCAGTGATGTCATCAGTGATGTCATTTGAGATGTCATCAGTGATGTCATGAGTGATGTCACTGACCATGTCATGAGTGATGTAATATGTGACGTCATCAGCAGTGCATTGCGGGCGCGCGTGTTATAGTTAGCTGAACTAACTATAACGGGGGAATTTCAATGGTTTTGTACAAGTGAAAAGTCCAGCTAACTATAACACCCCTGAAACCTATGGTTTTTTCAGTGAATTTCTGAGGTTTTTTAAATGCTAATTCCTAACTATAACGTGCCTGAAACCTATGTTTTTTTCTGTGAATTTCAAAGGTTTTTTAAATGCTAATTTCTAACGATGCCTACAGAGATAGGACATGTGAAGAAAGAAGAAAAAATGCACAGAAAGAAAAAAAAAGAAGTGCAGAAAGAAGCAACAGAAGTCCTCAAAGACGAAGTAAAGTGCAGGAAGAAGGATAACGTGCAGAAAGAACAAAAAGAAGAGCAGAAAGAAGCCTTGTTGCAAAATCATCCTGTACCCTCAACTTTTTCAGACGGATACTGGTGGTAACGGAGTCTGACTAACCAGTCCTAGAGCCAGTGCTATGTTAAAAGACACTTTGAATACACTGAAAACACCTACATACACTAGGGAACATTATGCGTTGGGGTCCCCCTGTGATTAGCATGACCTCCTCTGTAAGCCCCTTGTATATAATAGGGCAGGGGGATTAAAACTACCTCTTAAAACAGGCCACGGGGTGTTTTTGCACACGTTAACTCAGGCCCCGTCCCCTCCCTTCACCACTGTGTAAACACGCCCTGTGTCCGTTTTTAGTTAGGAGATTAAGTTCATTTGAATCCTGAGGGTCCCTAGGGTCCAAATAGCCCACTAGGTACCTCCAGTAAGTGCCACAGAGCTGCGTTGCAGAGAGGTGTAAAAAGTGGCACGGCCTGGACCACCTCTCTGCAATGCAGCTCAGTGGCGCTTACTGGAAGCACTTGGTTGGCTAGTTAGCCCCCAGGGGCCCTCAGTATTGAAGGGAAATTATATCCCCAATTTAAAACGTGCCATAGTGCATGTTTGCACACGTCACCTCAGGCCCCGTCCCCTCCCTTCACCACTGTGTAAACGCGCCCTGTGGCTGTTCTAAGTTGAGAGATTAAGTCCCCTTGAATCCTAAGGGTCCCTAGGGTCAAACTAGACCACTAGGTACCTCCAGTAAGCGCCACAGAGCTGCGTTGCAGAGAGGTGTAAAAAGGGGCTTGGCCTCAGAACACCTGTCTGCAGCGCAGCTCCCTGGCGCATACTGGAGATGCCTGTTGGGCTAGTTGGCCCTCAGGGACCCTCAGTATTGAAGAGGAATTAATTCCCCAACTTAAAACTCGCCAGGGGGCGCGTTTGCAGAGTGCTGCAAGGAGGGGGCGTGGACTCCGGCGCGATGCCAGTCTTTTATGTATTTAAATTTTTTAAGAAGGGGGGCTTTGTGGTTCCCCTTCTTATTCTAATTTATTGGCCCTGATGACCCCATCCCCCAGGGCCTGTCTCCTAATTATATTTTTTTTTACCCCAATCCCCAGGGTCGGCCACTGTTTTTTATTATTTTAAAAAAATATATATATATAGACACACCTAGGATATGCTGGACAAACCGTACGTACCTATCACGATGACGATTTGCGTGATATTCATTAAAAGGCGACTATGCATACAATGAATCCACGTGGAATGTATTTACACCACTAGTGAAGCTCTGACATGTCTGATGCCCTACCGTGCCTAATCTCGGTAGACACCCTTGTCGTTTATTTATACAAACATGGGTAGCTATTGACTGGCACATTTAATACACATGCACACCAAGCCATTCAAAGGAGATTCGACAAAAATTCGACAAAAACTATGCAAGAAACCCCCCTCACGGTTAATAAAACACACATCCACTGCCGGATGTGTAATACTTTTTATTTTACTCTCTGGAAAGGGGACGAACATCACTTGAGAGTCACAGCGTGCTCCTGGCAGAGCCCAATGCTGTGTTACACCCACCATTGCCTGCTGAGTGCCACACACCACTGTGTTGTATTCCACTAGCTAATGCATATGCTATGACACTCTCTAGCCCATGTGCACTGTAACACCACCCCGTGAATATGTCATGCCACACTTGTATTCGCACGGGTTATATTGCCCCATCTAACGTGCCTTCCTCGATGCCTATGTTATAACGCACAGTGCTATGCCATACATATTACAATCTGGGATCCATATCTTTGTCACAGTGCATATGCAACGTTACACCCCCCAGCACATATTTTATATTACAACTTTAGAGACTAGTTAGGTTACACAACACTGCCCTGTGCATATTACACTCCAAGGTGCATATCGCATAGCACGCGCTAGTGCCTGTGCTATCTCGCGCTCTGCAATGAATCTATCATTGCGCACAATGTATTGCATATTATATTTCATGCCCGGTTCATCTTATATCACACTTTTTGGTGCATAGTTTATACCATACACTATATCTAGATTTCATTTTCAATCGTGCTCTCAGGACTATGTTCTATATAACACTGTGTTCACCTACCATTTTCACGGGCATTACATTTTGCGATAGGGGGTGGAAGGTCAGGGGGTGTTTCTGCCAAGTGAGCCCGGAGTCACAGTCACAAACGTCCTCTTCTTCCTGAATAAAAGTGAGATTATGCTGCATACTTGTTCATATTTTAAGTAGTTCGCACAGACACACGTTTTAAAAACAATAAAGTTCCTAATACCCGCCTTCTCAAACAGTTAGCTTGCTGCCCCATCCCCCTCCTCCCTATCCTCTGTTGTGTGAATCCATGGACTAGCCTCCTCCCTCCTGCCATGCATGGTCTGATGTGCTGCCACTGCCCTCAATTTAGTATGATGTACCAGTCCACTCCTCCTGCCCTCCATTGCCCATTTCTATGCCCCATCATTGACCTCCTGCTTAAACTCTGTGCTTAGCTTGCTGCCCCTATTCTCCTTCCCCCCGCCCTCCGATGTCCTTGTGCATGTCCCTGCTCCATCCTTTTTGCCCACCATGTTCCATGGACCTGCCACTCCTATCTACACTGAGTGTTCTGTTGAGCTGCCACTCCCCTCCCACCTGCCTAGCATTGTCAGATGACTGTAACCTGTCCCTGCCACCTCCACCCTTCCTGTCCACATGCCATGCCCCTATACTCTTCCTCCTGTCCTACATGGTCCATTGTACTGCCACACCCTTCTGCCCTCCCTGGTCTGTTGTGCTGCAACTGCTCCTCCTGCCTGCCCCGTGCGGTCTGTTGTGAGGCCCCTTCCCCTGAACTTTCTTGTCTGTGCACAGGTCCTGACCCTCCCTTCTATCCTCCATCGTACTTTGTGCATGCCCCTGCACCCTCCTTCTTGCCCATCATAGCCATTGTGCTGCCACTAACCCTCCCACTTGCCATGCATGGTCTTCTGTGCTGCCATGGCCCCTCCCACCTTCCCTGTGTGGTCAGTTAGCTGCCCCTGACCCCCTCCCACCTTCCCTCCATGGTCTGTGTGTATGCCATCACAGTCTCACTGTTGCTCTTCATGGTGTGCCTTGCTTCTAGTGCCCATCCTGCCTGACCTCCATGGCTATCTTGCTGCTCCTGCCCTGCCCCCTTGCCCCCAGCCCTCTGTTTACATGTGCAGACCCCTACTCCCTCCCTCCTGGCTTGTCTGTTCCATTGTAATGCCCCTGATCCGTCCCTCCTACCCTTTATGGTCTGTTATGCTGCAGCTTTCTCTCCTGTCTGTCCATTATGGTCAGCTAGCTACCATTGCCTCTTGCCCCTCTGTTCTCTGTTGTCCATGTGCATGGTCCTGTCCCCTCCCTCTTGCTTTCTATGGATTGTTTTGCTGCACTCCCGTCCCGCATGCCCTGTGTGGTGTATTGTGCTGCTGCAAACCCTGATGCCTGCCCTGCAGGGTCAGTTTGGTGCACCTCTCCATGTCCCTCCTGTCCTCTGTTATCCAAGTCCATGTCCCTACCCCATTTCCTTCCATGATCCAATGTACCATACTTGCGAACATTTTGAACTTGGTAAGAGGGAGATTTTGAAAAAAAACTGGGGTATTGATTTTCCCCTTTGAGTTACATTGAAAAAGAGGAGATTTTAGACAGGAGACAGATCAAATAAAGCCCATTTGAGCTTAAAAACATTGGACGTTTCCTGGCTGAATCGTGTCTGTTGGCATGTATGGTTGTACTACCATTGCCTCTTCCTTCTGCCCACAATGGTCTATTACATTGCCACAGCCTCTCTTGCAAGTCCTGTATTGTTGGTTTGTTGCCCCTGCCCCCCTTTCCACTGCCCTCCATAGTCTGTTGTGCTGCCACGGCCCTTCCTGCCTGCTCAGTGTGGTTAAATTGTTGCCTTTGCACCCTCCTACCTGCCTTCAATTTTCAGAGTCCGTGCCCCTGGCCTCTGCCTCTCAACAGTATCCTAATGAACAACTAGATTGCTAACATTCTATATTTATTACAAAAGTGTGGAACGCCTGACGTCATCTTGATGTAATCAAAACTGTAATACCTAGAGCATTTTCTTTAGAAATTACATATATGAGAGGGTCTTATTGGCATCAAAATTATGGTTAGTGCTCTAAAAGACTAAAATAAGGACATATTTTCTGAGTTTTCAAATAGCGACAAACTACTTTTAAATTATTTGTTAGCTTTATGTTTTTTTATCCAAATGACACCTTGATTAAATGTTGCACTTAGGGGAGAGGATGTGGTGTTACTTCCAGAACTGCAGACTTTGCAACTGGGGAACCAGGTTGGAGTTTCTGCTTCAGCTCAACATTCTGTGATTCTGGTCAAATCACTTAATCTCTCCATGTCTACAACCAAAATGAATATGTTCTTGTGTGATGTAACAAATGCTCATGTAAAGCACTCCAATACCTGACAAGTCTGCACTATATAACACTGCAAAAACACAAAATAATAAGTGTTTTGCACACTTCTGTCATTGGGCTATATTTGGGCTACATCTGGGTGATTTTGGGCTACATTTGGGCTCTTTTGTCTCCGGTGGCCATCTTGGGAGATTTATTTGTTATGAAGTTTCCTAATTTCCTCATGTACTGCAGTCTCCTCAGTAGGAAATGCTTTCAGTTTTTTACTTTGATTCCATCATGAAGGTATTCAGATATGTCACACATTTGCCATAAATTCTGAATGTTAGCACTCTAGTTGCTCATTAGATCACTGTAGTAAAACTACTGTTCACCATGGAAGTCTGCTCCTAGTATTAAAAGTTCATGTTTCAGTCTGCATGTCAGAATTTTTTAATGAAATAGAAGAGGATTTGAGAAGTCACTCAAAATGTGCCCTCATTTTCTTTCTTCAGCATTAATCATAATTTCTATGGCAAAATGAACCCCCTCATTGTGTTCCTTTTAAAATTAAATGTTTTAAGTGTTACCAGTTTATTCCAATCAAGATGGCTTCAGGTGTGCCATACTTTTGTCATAATGAAGACAGTAAGCGCTCTAGTTGTTTTTAAGAACACTCTGGGACATTCTGTCATTGGGCTATACTTGGGCTACATCTGGGTGATATTTGGGCTACATTTGGGCTCTTTTGTCTCTGGTGGCCATCTTGGGAGACTTATTTGTTATGAAGTTTCCTAATTTCCTCATTTACTGCAGTCTCCTCAGTAGGAAATACTTTCAGTTTTTTACTTTGATTCCATCAAGAAGGCATTCAGATGTGTCACACATTTGCCATAAATTCAGAATGTTAGCACTCTTTTTGCTCATTAGATCACTGTAGTAAATCTACTGCTCACCAGGGAAAACTGCTGCTGGTATTGAAAGTGCATGTTTCAGTCTGCATGTCAGAATTTTTTAATGAAAAGTGAGTGAGAAGTCACTCAAAATGTGCCCTAATTTTTCTTTCTGCAGCACTAATCATACTTTTTATGGAAAAATGAACCCCCTCATTTTGTTCCTTTTTAAATTAAATGATTTAAGAGTTACCACTTTAATCCAAGCAAGATGGCTTCAGGTGTGCCATACGTTTATCATAAGTAGGACTGTTAGCGCTCTAGTTGTTCTTTGGAACACTCTGGGAAGCTGCAGTAGAACACAAAGGAATCAACTGACAGTCTCTGCCCTTGCTGGATGTACATGTTTTACTGAGAATGTCAGACTTCATTCTCACATGACTGAGAAAGATAATGTGAATTTACAGAAAATAAGCTCTCAGTTTAGCTTATAGATCACCTTCCAAACCTCTGTGGGAAAAGCATGAGAAAATATTTTTCTCTCAATCATGATATCCCAGCAGAAGGCTTTTTCACATGGTGAAATCACCTTAGAACATACCACAATTCCTAAAATGAGTATGGTACCATCAACAAATGATTTATAATGTAACTAAAGTCTTAAAAACTTCTATTAACTGCAATGCTTTTTAATGAGGTGCTATCATGTATATTGGTCCCAAGATGGCTGCCAACACTTCTTGGATGAAGTGCTGACAGCCAATCAGATCTCAGGATGAGATGTGTGGTTAGGCTCCGCCCACATATATATATGATTTTACTTTTGATTTTCTCAGGAACTACTGAACAGATTGACTCCATATATGCAAAAGGCACATCCCTGAGCTGAGGACTACCTCTCTGCTAAATTTCAAGTAATTCTGTTCAGCCGTTCGGGCTGTACCTTGGACTAAAGGTCCCTATGGAAAATTGCATGGGGAAAACGTGTTTTGGGGCCCCCCTTTTTTCTCAGCCCCCACTTGACGAATCCCCCCGAAACTTTCAGGGTAGGAGCGGAGCGGAGCGCTCCACCTATTTTGAAAATTTCGCGAGGATTCGTCAACCGGCGTCAAAGTTATTCCAAATAGAATGTTGCGGATTTCCTATGGAAACACGGTCCTAACTATAACTATCTACTGGCGACCGCCAGTAGATAATATATATATATATATATATATATATATATATATATATTCACTGAAAAAACCATAGGTTTCACACACGTTATAGTTAGGAATTAGCATTTAAAAAACCTTGCAAATTCACTTAAAAAAACCATAGGTGTCACACATGTTATAGTTAGGTGGATATTTCACTCGTAAAAAACCAATGAAATTCCCCTGTTATAGTTAGTTCAGATAACTACAACTCGCGCGCCCGCAATCCACTGCTCATGACGTCACATATTACATCACTCATGACATGGTCAGTGGCATCATTCATGACATCACTGATGACATCATCCTTGTGATAGAGTGGCGGTCGCGCGAGTTATAGTTATCTGAACTAACTATAACGGGGGGATTTCATTGGTTTTTTACGAGTGAAATATCCACCTAACTATAACATGTGTGAAACCTATGGTTTTTTTAAGTGAATTTGCAAGGTTTTTTAAATGCTAATTTCTAACTATAACGTGTGTGAAACCTATGGTTTTTTCAGTGAATTTGTACGGTTTTTTAAATGCTAATTTATTTATGTATTATTATTTTTTTATATATTTATTTTACAATAAACTACGTATTAAAAATTATTTTTTTTTTTTTGGTTTTTCACCGTGCGCGATTTAAAAAAAAAAAAAAAATCTGCCTTCGGGGTCCTTCAGGGACCCCCTGACAAGGGCTAGGGGGTCAGGAACTCTCTACCCTGCCCCCTTTTCACGTTCACCTTCCTTTTTTACTCTCGCACTGAAAACAAACAAAATCGCGGCCGACACTTCCTGATTTCGACCGATTCGAACGTTGACTAACATGTAACCACCAATCAGAATTACGCTCGCGCACGTTAGGGTGCGCGCACGGTGCTTATAGATATTTATATGCTTTTAAATGCTATTTTTTCAGGAACTACTGAACAGATTGACACCAGACCTGCAAAAGGCACTTCCCTGACCTGAGGACTACCTCTCTGCCAAATTTCAAGTAATTCTGTTAAGCCGTTCGGGCTGTACCTTCGACTAAAGGTCCTATGGAAAAATGCATGGGGAAAACGCGTTTTGGGACCCCCCTTTTTTCTCAGCCCCCGCTTGACGAATCACCCCGAGACTTTCAGGGTAGGAGCTGAACGGAGCGCCCCATTAGTTTTGAAAATTTAGCGAGGATTCGTCAACCGGCGCCAAAGTTATTCAAAATAGAATTTTCAGATTTCCTATGGAAACTCGGTCCTAACTATAACTATCTACTGGCGACCGCCAGTAGATAATATATATATTATATATATATATATGTATATATATATATGTTTTCAAAAGTTACCCCTTCAGGTGGAGGGCGCACTCGGGATCGCTCCTTATTACAGATAGGTGTAGCAGCCACATCCTCATTATTTTGGCCAACGCGTTTCGGGCAGAGACGCCCTTCTTCTTGGACCATAGCTGAAGATGACGACAAAAAAGCACTGCCAGTACAAATCCCTCTTTTATTTCCACAATCAGCATGTTAATCATCACCCAATGTATTCTGGGACCGGTAGTGCAAAATGTCTAACCCATGTGGGCATCGTCAAAGTCACTTCCCAAACAATCAAAATGGGATAAAAGGTGCTGTCCACCTCACTGTACAATATATATTTGGCATCTCCCGCTCCACTCAAACTGTACAATCCAAACAGCAAGCAGACCCGCGTGGCTCCGGGGGTGGAACTCCAATGTAGCAGCGGCCACACAGGAAATACCTTTTCCGTGTAGCTGACCAATTCAAACAGCACACGGACCCACGAGGCACAGGCGGTGGTGCACCTCCGTGACCAAGGGCTGGTCACTAATTTGTTTTCAAAAGTTACCCCTTCAGGTGGAGGGCGCACTCGGGATCGCTCCTTATTACAGATAGGTGTAGCAGCCACATCCTCATTATTTTGGCCAACGCGTTTCGGGCAGAGACGCCCTTCTTCTTGGACCATAGCTGAAGATGACGACAAAAAAGAACTGTCAGTACAAATCCCTCTTTTATTTCCACAATCAGCATGTTAATCATCACCCAATGTATTCTGGGACCGGTAGTGCAAAATGTCTAACCCATGTGGGCGTCGTCAAAGTCACTTCCCAAACAATCAAAATGGGATAAAAGGTGCTGTCCACCTCACTGTACAATATATATTTGGCATCTCCCGCTCCACTCAAACTGTACAATCCAAACAGCAAGCAGACCCGCGTGGCTCCGGGGGTGGAACTCCAATGTAGCAGCGGCCACACAGGAAATACCTTTTCCGTGTAGCTGACCAATTCAAACAGCACACGGACCCACGAGGCACAGGCGGTGCCCGAAACGCGTTGGCTAAAATAATGAGGATGTGGCTGCTACACCTATCTGTAATAAGGAGCGATCCCGAGTGCGCCCTCCACCTGAAGGGGTAACTTTTGAAAACATATATATATATATATATATATATATATATATATATATATATATATATATATATATATATAGATAGAAAGTTCACGCTTCTCATCAATTTAACTGTTTTATCACACCACGTATGCACAGTTTTTTTATTATTATTATTATAATTTTTAAGGTAGCACATGCACTTTATTTAGGGTCATGTAAATACACATAAGTACTTTATTAGTACATGACAACTTATATTTCATTGCAACATATGTATATTAATATATATATATTCACTGAAAAAAACATAGGTTTTACAGACGTTCTAGTTAGGAATTAGCATTTAAAAAACCTTAGAAATTCATTTAAAAAACCATAGGTTTCAGGGACGTTATAGTTAGTTGGACATTTGACTCATATAAAACCAGAGAAATTTGCCAGTTATAGTTAGTTGAACTAACTATAACTTGCGCGCCCTCAATGCACTGCTGATGATGTCACATATTACATCACTCATGACATGGTCAGTGACATCACTGATGACATCACTGATGACATCTCAAATGACATCACTGATGAAATCACTGATGACATCATCCAGTGAATGTGTGTTTCTCTAAACTTTAAATATTTTTCATATATATCCATGCCAAGGTGTATTGAAGAATGAGTCGATTTACAAGTGCCTGAAGGGATTATTTAGTAGGCACATTACTGACTGTATAAGTGAGTGATTGAATATGTCTTACTGAATGCATGGGTTAGTGACTAAACTGTGTGAAAGTCTGTAATAGTCTCTCAGTTGGTGTGTAAGCGGCTGCATGGGTTGGTAAGTATCTACATAGGTGTCTATATGGGTTATTGATTTCTTGTCTGAGTATCTGTATGAGTGCCTGAGTGTCTGTGTGGGTCGGTGGAGGGGGTGACTCTGTGCACAGATGTCTGAGTGGGTAATTCACTGGTTGTATGGATTCAAAAGTGCATCTGGGAAGGGCTGTATGGGTGACTTAGTGTGTGTATTGATGTGTAGTGAGTGAATGAATGTCTCAGTGATATACGTGTAACTACATATGTTTTAAGGCAGTATATGTGAGTGTTGGAGTATATAAATGACTATATGTCAGAGTAAGTTATTTGAAGAGTGGGTGTATAAATGAGTGTCTGCTTGTATCACTGATTGTATAAGACAATAAGGGGCCGATTCCGATCCTGGAAAAACCGGTTACAAACCGTCGGTCGGAGCGTTTTCTCCATCAGACTCGTACCCGGGAAAAAAACCCTACAAACTTGCAAGTACGATTCGTACGGAAACACCATTTCCGTACGAGTCGGAAAAAACACCGACCGACAGTAAAATACATCCGAATGTGATCCGGGACACCGCGGACGTGACGTCCGGACGGAGTTAGGCATGTTTTTACGTACCAACAAGTACGATTCGTACCGACTGCAGTCCGGATGGGAATATTTTTACGGCACCCAAAAAGTGCCGGAAAAGCTAAGTACGCGGCGATGCGAGCTGATTAGGGGGCCCTGTACGCGCCGTACCCCCCCGCCCGTATGTTCACGCCGTACCCCCCGCCCCCGTATGTTCGCGACGTACCCCCAGCCCCCCGTGGATGGACGCGCCGTACCCCCAGCGGATGGACGCGCCGTACCCCCAGCCCCCCCGCAGATGGTCACGCCATACCCCCAGCCCCCCCACGGATGGACGTGCCGTACCCCCAGCCCCCCCGCGGATGGACGCACCATACCCCCAGCCCCCCCCGCGGATGGACGCGCCGTACCCCCAGCCCCCCCGCGGGTGGACGCGCCATACCCCCAGCCCCCCCGCGGATGGACGTGCCGTACCCTCAGCCCCCCGGCGGATGGACGCGCCGTACCCCCCAGCCCCCCGTATGTACGGAGCGTACCCCCACCCCCATATGTATGGAGCGTACCCCCCAGCCCCCCGTATGTACGGAGCGTACCCCCACCCCCGTATGTACGGAGCATACCCCCAGCCCCCCGTATGTACGGAGCGTACCCCCACCCCCGTATGTACGGAGCGTACCCCCCAACCCCCCGTATGTACGGAGCGTACCCCCACCCCCATATGTACGGAGCGTACCCCCAGCCCCCGTATGTACGGAGCGTACCCCCAGCCCCCCGTATGTACGGAGCGTACCGCCCAGCCCCCCGTATGTACAGAGCATCCCCCCACCCCCGTATGTACGGTGCGGACCCCCAGTGCGTGTCGCTGGGGGTCCGCACCGTACATACGGGGGTGTGGGTACGCTCCCCTTAAACCTTAAAAATTATGTAATGTTTTATATCTTCCCCCAAAAATATGCATATCAAACTTTTTTTTTTTAGAAAACTACAGTCTCATACCAGTACTCTACCAACCTCGATCAGCACGCGAATCCTATCCACCACATTTAAATGATGCGCATTCCATATGCGACAGGTTTGTGACACCACATCCCGCATAACAACATGTACATATGAAGACACGGCAGCTGCTACTTTAGTATGCGACGGGTACGCACTACCAAGCTGAGCATTATGTCATGTACGTATGGGGTCGTGCCCGCTGCTCATTGCGAATGCAATGAGTGCACGCTGCCACACCATGTGTTACATCATAAACATACGCCATTCCCTCATTTTTTTGGTCTCAAAACTATATCTAAATAACTTTAAAGTGTATATGAGAGCAAGCAATAAATTAACATATTTTAAACATTTATATATTTCTAACTGTAATAAACGCGGTCTCCTTGCACACTAGGTGCGCGATTGCCATGTTACCATAAAAAATCACTTCATTAGTTCATAACATTTCCGATTGTAATAGTTGGAAAACGCCACCCATTTTAGTCAATCTCTGTTCTGCATTTGATGAGACACACCTCTTCTGCTTAGAGAGCTTTTTTCTAAACTTTTTGCAATGTACACATATCTTACACTACACACAACATGCAACCATCATCTTCATCAATATTCATGGTCTTTAAAGTAGCCTTCCACTTGTGATAGCCATACACCTACAAGTTACATAACCGAAGTTTTCCCCACTACCAGCGGTAACATAGTTACATACACTGCCCACAGCAACATTTAATATCATACGGCCCATGGGCACTATCATGCATAGATCATGAACACACGGACACAGATAAATAGTGGAAGTGGGTATGAGCTCATGTGCTCAACACCTTTTTATTACCAGGATCATATATCCAGTAACGTCCGTGGTGGATGCGTGTGGAGTCAGTGTAAACCATTCCTCAAGGAATAGTTGCTGCTATCTTCTACTACAACAGTAAACATTGGATCACACACAGACATTCAATAATAAAAGAATCAATAGTTTGTACTGCAATAAGGTAGGGACAGTAGAAAAATATTCTATCGAAAAAGAAACACAACTTATGGTATACTGAGACACAATTAATAGATCAGAAGTAATACACAAATAGATTTTATCATAAAGGGTCCTTCAGTTGAAGTGCACTCAGAGAGCCACATCAAAATCAATCAGCATGTCAACAACCAGCAATGATGTGTGCTGTAGACGGGCAGGCCGTACTAGGAGTAATGTCTGTTCCTATCAACAGAACATCATCAGCAATAGCAACTCAATCTAAATTGTGAACACTGCTGTCTACAGTGTAGGCCAGAGAGACCGGTCAGCAAGGGCCCACAGCTACGTAAGGTGGAATTCAGCTACACAGTTTGTCATACGCGAAGCAACAAAAGCGTGTCTGGAGCCTGTAATAAAAGGTATTCATGGTGTAGACAGAGCTCACTGGAGCAACGTCTTTTCCTACAGAACTGCGTCATCTACAAGACCAACTCGATCCGAATTGTGAACACTGCTATCTGCAGTGTTAATTGTAAACAGTACTCACACAGACATTCATGAATACTTTCTCTCGCTTCCTCTTAACAACAGACAACAACATAAATTGCAGAAAAAATCTGCAATAAAAAAAAAAAAATCAAATAACATTTCTGCTGTCTACAGTGTAGACTATTCAGTGTGCCTTTGCACTTGCAAATTAAATTTGGTCATTGTACTAAACCTATAAGTCATTTCAAAAAGTGTCTTCAAAGAAGAATACTAAAAACATAATATATATATTCCAATAGACGTTGTAGTTACTTGACTACTGGATTCTATAATTAAACAATCAGCACTCGATCTGAATTGTGAACACTTCTGTCTGCATTGTAGGCCAGACTCACTATTCATTAACACCTGACATTCATTTACCGTTCAATTTGAAAGCGTGGACTTGCTTGCAGGGTACACAGAAATAATATCAAAACTTCAACTTCTGACATCATCAATCATACAATCAAGACCCCATTTCACTGTTCGGACCTGCTGTACCACAGTGTACTCCACCGACTAGTGTCAACCAAGCACAATAATAATGTGAAACAGTTAGCTATCGAAACACTGAGCAACAAGTAATATCGGACATCTTCCATTGTGGAATCAAGACACCGTTCCACTGTTGGGACCTACAGTTGCTTGCACCTGGTAGAAGGGAGTACCTTCATCTCCACTCTCAGATGAAGATCTAACATCCTCCATTGTGAGATCAAGACACCGTTCCACTGTTGGGACCTAGAGTTTGATGCCCCGGAGGGGATACCACAAATCATCACAAACTGTATCTTCTGACATCCTCAATCATAGAATCAAGACCCTGTTCCACTGTACGGGCCTGCTGTACCGTGGTGTACTCCACCAACTACAGTGAACCAAGGCCGTTAATCATGTGCAGCAGTTAACTACGGAAGCACAGTCTGATGCACCTCAACAGAAGGACCTCTGAAAATTCACCTGCACATTATATCGGACATCGTCCATTGTGGGATCAAGACACCGTTCCACTGTTAGGACCTAGAGTTGGTTGCACCTGGTCAAAAGGAGTACCTTCACCTCCACTCTCAGATGCAGTTCTAACATCATCCATTGCGGGATCAAGACACCGTTCCACTGTTGGTACCTAGAGTTTGATGCACCTCATCAGAGGGAGTACAGAGAAATCATCACAAAGTTTAACTTCTGACATCCTCAATCATAGAATAAAGACCCCGTTTCACTGTTCGGACCTGCTATACCACGGTCTATTCCATTGACAGCAGTCAACCAAGCCCAATAATCATGTGCAGCAGTTAACTACAGAAGCACAAAGTGTGATGCACCTCAACAGAGACAGTTCTGTGAAAACCCAGCAAAAGCATATATCGGACATTGTCCATTCTAGGATCAAGACACCATTCCACTGTTGGGACCTAGAGTTGGTTGCACCTGGTTGAACAGAGTACCTTCATCTCCACTCTGAGATGCAGTTCTAACATCCTCCATTGTGGGATCAAAAGACCGTTCCACTATTAGGACCTAGAGCTGGTTGCACCTGGTCGAAGGTGGTACACAGAAATAAACACAGACTTTAACTTCTGACATCCTCAATAATAGAATCAAGACCACGTTTCAGTATTCTGACCTGCTGTACCGCGGTGTACTCCAGTGACTACACTCAACCAACCCCAATAATCCTGTACAGCAGCTAGCTCCGCAAGCACAAAGTCTGATGCACCTCAACAGAGTGAGTGCTGCATAAAACAAGCAGCAGGTAATATCGGACATTATCCATGGTGGAATCAAGACACCGTTCCACTGTTGGGACCTAGAGTTAGTTGCACCTGGTCGAAGGGAGTACCTTCATCTCCACTCTCAGATGCAGTTGTAACATCGTCCATTATGGAATCAAGATGCCATTCCACTGTTGGGACCTAGAGGTGATTGCACCTGGTCAGAGGGGGTACACAGACATTATCACAGACTTTAACTTCTGACATCCTCAATCATAGAATCAAGACCCCATTTCACTGTTTGGACCTGCTGTAACGCATTGTAATTTCAACTTCATGCATAGCAATGTCTGCTTCATTTTCCAGTATTGCTCGTCCAAGATCGTAACTACATGGACCACTAGTTTCACTATCTTGAGAACTTTCATTACTAATTTCAGCTGTAATAGTCTTTTTCTGTTCAACTTCATCATTCAACATTTTCAAATATATAGCAAAAATTGTACATGCAACGCTACTTTTACATGTATTACAAGAATCTTCGTAACAGTCAAAGTCTCCAAATAATTCACTTTCACTGCACCATGAATTAAACAGTTGCAGAAGTGCTAAATAGTAAAATTTCCCTTATCCAAACTTTCACAACTAACTTTCTTGTGGTTTATGAGATCACTCTTTGCATGTTTTACTAAACAACCATGACATCCAACTACTGCATATTTTCCTTCTTTTACATTCTCTTTAACATTTCAAGCTGTAATGTTGAAGTACTTCATACAGACATAGCTGTTCCAGATGTTGACTCCTTTTCGGTTAGTACATGTCCAACATATTAGTTTTAAGATTGTCTGTACTGTCTGCTTCATTTACTGCTAATTCTTCAATTTCTTCAAATCATTTCAAGACTCTATTTCATTTGCAGGCAAGACCTAAACTTACCCAAATGATCCCTCGTGACTTTGAATTGAAACTTGAAGAGCACAATCAGTCTGAACATCCATACAATCCAATTTCTCGGTGGGAAAGCATTTTCAAAGTAAAGCTGTACAATTCTTTACTAAGGCTTTTCTCTTGTGTAATTTCTTCCCACAGTTCTTTCATCCCTATTTTTTCTGATTTTATTATGTACGATGTAACGTAACATGCAACAGCAATTGAGTTATCTGCAACATACTGAATGTCCATGTTCGCATTCCACATTTTTAAAATGACTGGATCGTAATCATTGATATACTTTGACACTTCTCTTCTTTTTAACTTGTAGTTATTCTTTTGAGATTTCTGAGTTATTTCGCAGAAAGAACTTATTGATGAACTTTCGTTTTAAGTATGTGGTTCACTGCATACGACAAAGAAGACAGATCACTTTCAAACAAAAAGGTGAAATATGTATGAAATGCACTGTCGAAATCTAGGATCTTCAGAATATAATCTGAAATTTCAAGTGCTCAAATAGAGAAAGTGGACAAGTCAAGGACTGAAGATATTTATGAACATTACACAATATGTCCTTTGCATTCAAAAGAAGTAATAGGAAGCAGCATTGAGTTATTTGAAATGAAAAAAGCACAGGGAATTCCAATAAGTGTATGGGAGAAAACCTTGGAAGGTCATTATTTTCCACAGCTGTTTCCTACAGGAGAAGGTGGACGGTATAATGATCCACCTGTACCGATTGCAGCTTCAGAATATCGATCAACAAGATTCATCTTCTAAACTTATTACCTGTTCACCCACATTAACAGTTTTGTAATAAATATTGGGCCATATGTAGGTAGAACATGTTTTGCGATTCTCTAATTGCAATTTTTAGGGAATTGCAATTAGAGAATTGCAAAACGGAATGTAGGTAGGATTAGCAAATAATTTTGCGAATCCTACATATTCCTTAATTGCGAATTGCAAATTGCTATTCACAATTAAGGAATACCTCCCCATTCATTCCTATGGGCCTAGAGGCCCATAGGAATGAATGGGAAGACATTCTCAATTTGCGATTCTCAATTAGAGAATCGCAAATTGAGAATGCAATTTCAAGTGTGCCAGGGTGTCAAAAGGACACCCTGTTGCACCCCTGAAATGAGCATGGGTGCACATGTGGCACACATACATGCCCTAAGGACATGTGTGTGCACCACATGCCACTTTGAAAATGCAAAAATATGCATTTTTGAAAGAAATCGCAAATTACCACCAACCTGTAGTTGGTGGTAATTTGCGATTCCTTAAGGCCAAATTGCACTTTTTTGGTGCTTCTTACATTGCATTTAAGTAATCGCAAAATTTGTGATTCCTTAAATGCAATAGCAAAATAAGGAATCGCAAATTTAGCGATTCCTTATTTTGCACGCAGATTTGCCTTCCTACATACCACTTAGCAAAATTGCGATCGCAAACGCCGAAATTCGGCGAATTTCGGCATTTGCGATCGCAATTTTGCTTTCTACATATGGCCCATTGTTCTCTATAAGATATAAGGTAGCCTTTTCAACTTCATTAACAACCACAAAATCTTTCCATATTTTCCGACTTTTTGTTACTACAACATTTACTAGAATGACTACTGCCTAATTTTCCTCTTTCACTCCAGCAATAGTTTCAATATTTTTCTTAAAATCCAAAGGAAAGTACACCACTCTTCCTTCAAACCTCTTTGCAAGTCTGTTGGTGACAGTTTACATGTTTTAGGCTCCATCCGAATTATAGTTTGAAAAGAATTAACACATTGAATTAGAACAGACTCATATGTATTCAATTCTGCCAGTTCCTCCGGAATAGCTACTAATTTAAGTTATTATGTACTGCTCAAAAAGGCATTTTGTTCCCTTCTAATTTGTTATAACAATATTTACATATCCGTTGATCACTACCTAACTCAAATTGACCTTCCAACAACAAGTAAATCGTAAACTCTACCCACTTACCATTGTTCTCCTTTTCACTTTTCAAATACAAATCAACATTCCTACTTTGACTTTTATAATCAGTACGTCGACAACAAACACAAACATAGTCTCGTATTTCACACCACACTCCTTTAAACTTTCCAATTTCTTCTTCAAACTGATCAGTGGTAAACACTTTTCCATCTCCTCCAACATCTGTAATTGTCAAACTTTCACGTTCTATAAACTGCTCCTCTGAACCAAAAAATCGCATTTCAATATCATCACACTTTTTTTCAACAACTAATAAAGAAGCATATAAAAGACTTGTCCTCAGTTCAATTAAAAATAATGCAGAACTTATTACATAGTACACTTTCCTCACAAACTTCTGCATTTCTGAATAACATACTGCTAACATCCTCAACTGATAAAAAACACTTTTACAAACTTTTCTTCAAAGACAAGCCAGAGAATGCTCATACTTTTCAGTATATTTTCTTACGTGACATAGATCTAGTCCTTGTAACAACTTAAACTTCTGTTTAATACTTTCTCTTCAAAATCACAATGAATAACTTCTGTTTTAAATTGAAAACACTATCCACTATAATTTCAATACACTGTTTCTCTTTCAATTCAAAAACATTCCTTTTATATTTGAAGCATTCTTTCATTGAATTCTGAATCAGTCGAGATCGAAAAAGTCTCTGACGATTTTCATGAAACTCCTTTAGTCTCCGAGTAACAGATACTATTTCTTTATCATCTTTCCTTTTCCTGGTATTTGAAATTGAACTCTGCTTCATATTACTTGAAAAATTCCTATTTTTCCTCGTGTGATCCTTTTTTCATCTTCTACTTATAGTAGAACAAAGTTTTTCTGTACTATTGCCTTTTGCACAAATATATATTTTTTTTTCTCTTTTCTTTTTTTTTTTAACTTCTTCTTGACATTTCTAAATTTTAATCCAAACGAAATAATTTTCTGAAAAAATAAAATAAATTCAATTATTTTTCACATTTGTTCACTATGTTAAAAATATAACATACAATTACAAAACTTCCACTAATGACTTCCACACCCAGTGCTGCAACGTGATTGAACACAACAGAGCAGCACTAACATGACAAGTAGTGCCATAGAACATACAGCAAGTATTTTTTTAATTATTTACAACACCTTTACAATTTATATGTAACTGCACTATTTCGTACTTCCGTTCCGGTTTCCCGCCGCTGACCCCGCAGTCCCGCCTCCCCTTCCTGCCCATTGGCCACCCAGCCTCCCGCCTCCCAGCTGACCCTCCCTCCCGGCTCCCTACTTATGACGCCCCCAGAGTGACCGCGCAGCGGACGCGCGCAGCGGGAGCGCCGATTGAGCGCCGAAGGTGCGCCAAAGGTAAGCCCGTCTGCGCCTGTCCGCGCCTGGACCGCGCCCAGCACCAGACCCCCTGCCCCCCGCATCCGCCACCCCCCGCAAGACCTACGATGCCGCCACACTCAACGCACTCAACACCGACCGAACCCCCGGATGCTACCGAGCATCCCCGCGATGCACCCATGGACCCTTCGTCTGCCGATCCTGCAACTTCTCCTGCCTTCGAACCGGCACCGCACCCATCAAGATGGACAACAGCAACCACCTCAAGTGCATCCTGATCAACACCCGCTCCGTCCACAGACACGCCGTGGAACTCTGGAACCTCCTCGACTCAACATCTCCAGACGTCGCCTTCCTCACGGAAACCTGGATGAACGCCACCTCAGCACCCGACATCGCCATAGCCATCCCGGACGGCTACAAGATCATCAGGAAGGATCGCGTCAACCAGACCGGAGGGGGCATCGCCATCGTTCACAAAAGCACCATTCGCATCTCGACTGACTCCATCGACGCATTAAACGCCGCCGAATACCTGCACTTCCAGATCCACACCGACCCCAAGACTACCCTCAGAGGCACCCTCATCTACAGACCCCCGGGACCACGCGCACAGTTCTGCGAAGACATCACGGACTTCATCAGCCCTCACGCCCTCCCCTCCACCGACTACATCCTCCTCGGGGACCTCAACTTCCACCTGGAGTACAACAACGACCGCAACACCACCGCCCTGCTGGACAACCTCGCCAACCTCGGACTCAAGCAACTGGTCAACACCCCCACCCACTACGCCGGCCACACGCTCGACCCCCTCTTCTCATCCAGCAAGCACGTCACCTTCAGCCACTCCACCGGACTTCACTGGACTGACCACAGCTGCGTCCACTTCAGCTACAAAAAGAACACGGTCCACCACCACCTGAAGCAGGTTCCCCACAGAAACTGGAGCAAGATCACCGTCGATCAGCCCGCCACCTCCCTCAGCGAGAACCCACCTGTCAGGTCAACGGACCCTGACACAGCAGCCCTCGACCTCACGCAGTGGCTGACCTCCTGTGCCGACGACCTCGCCCCATTGAGGAACCCACTCACCAGGCCCAGAAGCAAGAAGGCCCCCTGGTTCACCGACGAACTCAAGGACTCCAAGAAGGCCTGCCGCACCCTCGAGAAGGCCTGGCTCCTCGACAAAACCGCCGACAACATGACGCAGCCACATCTCAAGCCACCTGAGAGGCCTGCACTGGCTCCCGGTCAACAAGAGGATCACGTTCAGACTCCTCACCCACGCACACAAATCCCTCCACGACCTGGGCCCAAGGTACCTCAACGACCGCCTGACCTTCTACACGCCCACTCGCCAGCTACGATCCGCGAATCTCGCCCTCGCCGTCGTCCCTCGCGTCCAGAGAGCCACCGCCGGAGGAAGATCCTTCTCCTACCTGGCGGCCAAGACATGGAACTCCCTGCCCGTCCACCTGCGGCTGACCCAGGACCACCTCGCCTTCAGGAAACAGCTCAAGACCTGGCTGTTCGAGCAGTAGCAGACCCCCTCCCCCAAGCACCTTGAGACCCTTCCGGGTGAGTAGTGCGCAATATAAATTCCACGATTGATTGATTGATTGATATTATCAACCAAACAGCACACACAAAAATTACCATTCTTAGCCTACAATTTTATCTACAAGTTTCCAAACATAACACTGCTCCCCCCCCACCCCGGTTTTAAGTGCGGGGGGGTGTTTGTGGGTGTCTGAGCAACAGCACTTTATTTTAGGTGGCCTCGAAACAGGTCTTTATGGGGGTCTACTTTCGGGCCTCTCAAACCTCATCCCTTTTTTCTTTCTTTATTGCAATACTGTGAGAGCATGCACATTACTCACTAATTAGAAGTGCAAACATCATGCCAGGTGACTCGCATTGTAGGAGAAGGGAAATCCTTTAAAAAGAATCTTTTTCTCTCAGAATTTCCCTTCCCTTTTTGCAATGCAGGAGCAACATCATAGTGGGGTAATTAGCAAACACACCACCAGGCGCGCATCGCCCATTGCCCCAGACTCTCTCAAAAAGCTTCCCGAGCGCACACACACAGCTGCACCCGAGTACTTCACAGGTTTTCAAAAGATCATTTTTTGGTAAAGAAGACTCTGTTCTTTTTCACCCCTTTTTACAGCCCTTATATCCCCATTCTGCCTATTGCTGAAAAAGTTAGGCCCCCCCGAAATTTCGCTCTGGTGCGCCTCTTCAAACGACCACAAGCAAGCAACTTCAGCACAAACCTACTCTGACCTTACACATTCTCTTGTTTTAGGGCTACGAAAACACACGCTTTGCCTGCCTCACTTAGGGCACCATTAGTATGGTGGGCGAACTTTGTCCGTCTGCCATACCCTCGGGAAACGGGACCGCCCGCTGAGGGTGCGGCGGTACCGCTCCCCCGATTAGCATGCACCTACCACACTGGCGGGCGCATTGCGCATCTGCAACATTGCGGCGGGTGGTGCAGAGTGCACCGCCCACCGCAATGCCACAAAGGCAGCCTGTGCCTTTCAATGCACAACGTGACAGGCACCGCACGGTGCCTGCCACGTTGTACATTGAAATGCAGTGGGGTACCATAGGTACCCCCCATGTGCACCCCCCACCCCCTAGAATCCCTGGGGGCCCGCTACAGGCCCCCAATGTCAAACACCACCTGCCTTTCCGTGGCGGCATTGCTGCCACAGAAAGGCAGGTCCCCGCCTTCATAGTAATATGGATGGCGGTGTCTACCAGACACCGACACCATATAAACTTGTTTTCCGCCCGGTAGGCAATCGGGCGGATTGCCTACCGGCGGAAAACCGGCAGACGGTCTTCCCATCCGCCGGGGTCCCCCCCGCCATGGTAGTGTGGCGGGGGGAAATTGAATGCGGGCTGAGGTTTTTAGAGGGCGGATCGCCACCGCCATATAGGCGGTGGCGATCCGCCCGCTATACTAATGGGCCTCCTAGTTCTCACACACCCTCTTTCATATGAACATAAAAGCTTACCACTTACTTTTATATTCCTATACTGTACTTCACATGGAAATATAGAAATCAAGGTTCTCACCACCCCAAATTACCTCTCTGGTATACTTTCTCAAATGTAAGAAAAACAGGTATTCAGTATCTGTCAGTCACGGACACTTTTAAACAATGTACCTATATACAACTCGACAAAACATTATGCTTCTAAATTAACGTCTTACACTTAAAAGCTCCTTTAAATTTCTTTCGCTATATGTACCTTTCTTTAAAACACCACCAGAAAAGGATGGTGAAGTATGCTCCACAAAGAGCAACTTAAAGCTTTATTATTCCTTATAGAATAATCTGCCTGTCAATGCTTTTTGCAAACCTTTTAGACCCCTTAACAGGCTGGATGGATGAGTATAATTCGTCCTATTTAGGATCGGGGCAGACGATGCCCGAAAATAAGAACGTATAGTTGAATAAAAGGCGAGTGGATGCATGGCCAGATGCATCAATGCATATATACATAGATGGATGTATCAATGTATGAATGGAAGGATAAATGAATACAGGGACCAGTACTTACGATAGACTGGTGAACTGATAGATGCTTAGGATTGGTTATGGGACAGATGTATCTATGGATATATAGGCGTATGGCTGCATGAATGTCACAGTGCTTAGAATAGGCGAGTGCGCTCATAGATGCTTAAGATAAGTGCAGGAACAGATGTATGTATGTATATAAGTAGGAATGTATGCATCAATTAAAAGATGGTTGGATGGCGCAGTGCTTAGGATAGATGAATGCTGGGCTTTAATTGGGCCGGGTCTGAGGACCAGCACTTATTTTCAAGGAGCATACAAAACGGTCTCTATCAGGCTCTATTTTCAATTTTATTTTCGGCCCTCGCAAACATAGTCAATTTAAAAAAAAATGTTATTGCACTGCAGTGAGAGCATGCACATCGATGTATGCATGCTTATTTTGCTCACTACTGAGAACTGGAGACATCATGCTATGTTACCCACGTTGTAGAAGGAAGGGAAATCCTTTAAAGAATGTTTTTTTCCAAACGTAGGATAATTGGAGAGGATTTTCTAAAGCACACAATGAAACTTATCTTGATTTAGACACTGGCCCAACTTGCATAGCCCACACCCCTTTAAGAGCTCCCCCCCCCTTTTAGAGCACCCCCACTTTTTGAAACGCTCATAAGCAAAGCGTATTAAAACATGCAAATTTGCGAGTAAAACATATACCATGCCATAGGGCACTTTATAAGTGCTCCCAGTGGTACTACATCACCTTTATTAGCTCGACATCTGCATGTTACAATATTCTGTGTTTTAATCAGAAACCTACCCACCTCCCCCACACCCACAACCACCCATGCCCTTCCTTAACCATACAAAATCAAAAAGAAACCCCCACCATTCCTAGTAGCGCCACTATACCCATACACAGTCTTAATTTTAACAGGTGTGTGTCGGAACACTTATCAACAAAAAGTATTCAAACATGCAAATTCGCGGGACAAACTTAAACAATACCATAGCACAGTTAATAAATGGGCCCAGTGAAACTACATTACCTTTACTAACAACACATGCCCACGTTACAATTGTCCGTCTTATAATCAGCAACATACGCACATCCCCCACCCCCACCCATACCAAGCTTATTCTTACGAAATCAAGCAACGAGCCCCGCGACTCCTGTTACCACCACTATAGCCATAGATAGACTTAATGTCAACAGGTGTCTGCCGGAACGCTCATCAGCAAAAGCTATTAAAACTTACAATTTAGCTACTCAAACATACACCATACCATAAGACGATTTATAAATAGTCACAGTACCACTACACCACCTCACACCCGCTCTTGCTTAACTTTACGCAATAAAAGAAAGAGCCCAAGCAAACGTAGAAGCGCCACTATAGCCATACACAGCCTTAACTTCAACAGATGTCTCCTGGAAAACTCATCAGCAAACCGTAGTAAAACATGCAAATTTGCGGGTAAAACAAATACCATGCCATAGGGCGCTTTATAAGTGCTCCCAGTGGTACTACATCACCTTTAGTAGCTCCACATCTCCACGTTACTATATTCTGTATTTCAAACAGCAACATAACTACCTCCCCCACACCCACCCCTGCCCTTGGTTAACAGTACGAAATCAAACATAAACCCCCCATTCCTAGTAGCGTCCCCACACCCATACACAGGCTTAATTTTAACATGTGTCTACCGGAACCCTTATCAGCAAAAACTATTCAAACATGCACATTTGCGGGTAAAACATAAACCATCCCATAACACTGTTATAAATGGGCCCAGTGAAACAACATTACCTTTAGTAACTACACATGCCCACGTTACAAATAGCCGTCTTATAATCAACAACATACGCACCTCCCCCAGGCCCACCCATCTCTCGCTTAACCTCACGAAATCAAACAACAAGCCCCAGAACTTCTGTTACCGCAACTATAGCCATACATAGACTTAATGTCAACTGGTGTCTGCCGGAACGCTCATCAGCAAAAGCTATTAAAACATGCAATTTTGCAACTCACACATACACCATAACATAAGACAGTTTCTAAATAGTCACAGTACCACTACACCACCTCAACACCCGCCCTTGCTTAACTTTACGCAATAAAAGAAAGAACCCCACAAACGTAGAAGCGCTACTATAGCCATACAGAGGCTTAATTTCAACGGATGTCTCCCGAAAAGATCATCAGCAAAACGTATTAAAACATGCAAATTTGTGGGTAAAACATATACCATGTCATTTGGCACTTTATAAGTGCTCCCAGTGGTACTACATCACCTTTAGTACCTTCACATCTCCACGTTACTATATTCTGTGTTTCAAACAGCAACATAACTACCTCCCCTACACCCCCCCCCACCCATGCTTAACAGTACGAAATCCAACAGAAACCCCCCCATTCCTAGTAGCGCCACTATACCCATATTCAACGTTAATTTTAACAAGTGTCTGCCGGAAGGCTTATCAGCAAAAAGTATTCAAACATGCAAATTGGCGGGTAAATCATAAACCATCCCATAGCACGGTTTATAAATGGGCCCAGTCGAACTGCACCACCTTTACTGGCTAGACATCGATATGTTACTAAAGGCGCTTAAAAACTCTGTAGAGTGTATAGCAGGGCATGGGGAGAGTAAACAAAGTTTTAATTCCCAAACTTTTGATATACAGTCCCTTTACTGTATCTATATTAAAGCTATTAAATGTAATGAATAAATTGACGAGTGTCTCAAAAGGGATAATGAAGCTCACCATAAGTAAAACACTAACCACTTCAACACCTACATATATCTGCCACAGCGACACAGCCTGACAAATAGTATCACTTATAATCACATGTAGTTCTCTAATGTCAACAAAGTCATACAGAAAATATATCGCACATTTACATTTTTTTTATCTCTCACACATTTATAAAACGTCTCTTCTAAAGAAGCACTCCCCAACTACCTCTATTCCATAAGAACAGACAATAATTAATACGTTTACTACCATATATTGTAGTATATCTACCTTTTTATTATTCACTAGTCAGAAACTACAAAAACTATTAACTATACCCAAATGCAAACCAGAAATCATATTCTTATTATATCTCAATTTAGGATCACATGATTCAAACTATGCGTACATATAAAAGGAACGTATCACTTTTCCTGTCTCCATCTCCTCTCCATGTAATCTCCAAACACTGTACACGGCCCCACCGTACAACAACCTACCCTGACTTACATTCAAACCTACCTCTCAGTGTCAAAAATAAGACCACAACCTGCCCACGTAACATTTCTGCATTTCGTTTTATCGCTTTTAACTTAATAACACCACCCCCTCACACCACTATTTCCACAAAAAATATCAGTTGCAAATGTGTGACATTTTCTTTATCTCCCCAAATACATTACAAACTCAAATTAATGCTGTACCTCATTTTCAAAACAATATAGTCCTATAAAGATGACAAACTACACTTCTTCTCTGTGAAAAAATCCTAAACATATATAAAATACTTATATAACAACAGCTCAATTTTTATGCATATTTCATAACCAATATCAAACAACACACTTTACTAACACTATATTACTTTGAAATAAAAAATACTTTCAAAATTAAAAACATCACCTCAAATACTTAATCAATACTATAAAACACATAACACACCTTTTTCGTTTCTAACTCACCTTTGTAGTTGTTATCCAGATTTCAAATGACACACGCATACAATTCTCTCTTTCTCACATAGTACATGTAAAGCTCCGACTTCATCAAGAATGAAACCAGGAATGGCACAATTTCTCTGTCGCTCCACACAAATACATGCAAAGAACAAATCAGAATACTTCATTCCATCAACGACATTCCAAAACTTACCTCCATTGGTTAATTTTGAATTTTCCTTCCCAAAAGCTACTTATTATTCCGCGCCACATACAGGTCACAAGTTCAACCTATTTTATCACCACAGTTTCTGGAACCTTCTACGACACCTGCAGGTTAAAAGTTCATCATTTTTTTTCAACCTGACAATATACTTTTGCAACATTGTATCGAACATTTAACAGCACGTGCACGTTAAAAGTTCACAATAGTGGTCAGTAGTTCATCAGCTTTATTCCCAACTCCAGCAGTACCCCACCTCACGCCCCCAGCGCCATCAGACCCGTAGGAATCAGTGCTTTCCACTTCCCAAATACCAAATTTATTTCATACACACAAATTTACTTTCACACTCCCTATATAACACCCCCTAAGCACCATACACAAGTTACAATGTTCAAAACAAAAGTTCCTCCAAGTAGCTATAACTACATGCTGACACTACGTGCACAGATGTGGCACAGCGGCCAGAGAACATGACTTCACAGCATATGACACACAGTTTGGGCTCACGCTTTTATCCCCGAGTCCGGCAGCAGCTCAGTTTAGCAGCATGAGACTCTACACACTACCTCACATATTTTCCGTACCCCAGAACTTTCAGACCAGCACGGGTCAGTACTTTGTCCTAAAAGTTATAAACATATGCTGAAACTACTTCCACAGCTGTACTGCAGCAGCCACGGCACATGACTTCACAGCATAAGACACACAATTTAGACTCACGCTCTAATCCCCGAGTCCCGCACCACCTCACCTTAGCAGCATCACACTCTAGGCAATACCTCACTTAATTTTTGTAGCCTAGCACTTTCACACTGGTAGGTATGATTAGTTCACTTCGCACCCTCTCTATAGCACACCCTAAACACCCCACAGAGGTTACAGTGCTCCTACCCTCCTATTTCCCACTTTTTTCACCCTTTTTTCCCCTTACTCGCTTCAACGGAATCAAAAAATTGCAGCCAACACTTCCTCCTTCCATGAGACTCTAGACAATACCTCACATATTTTCCGTACCCAGGACTTTCACACCATTACGGGTCAGTAGATCATCCTAGTAGGTATAAACACATGCTGACACTACTTCCACAACTGTACTGCAGCGGCCAGGGCACATGACTTCACAGCATAAGACACACAGTGTGGGCTCACGCTTTAATCCTTGAGTCGCGCACAAGCTCACCTTAGAAACATCACACACTAGCCAATGCCTCACTTAAGTTTCATAGCCTAAAACTTTCACACCGGTAGGTATGATTAGTTCACCTCACACCCCCTCTATAGCACGCCCTAAACACCCCACAAAGGTTACAGTGCTCCTACCCTCCTCTTTCCCAAATTTTTTGCCCTTTTTCCCCCTTACTCACTTCAACGGAATCACAAAATGGCGGCCAACACTTCCTAGTTGCAAACGCTCGCAGCGCTCGCAGCCAATCAGCAGCAAGCTTGTTCTCGTAACGCCTCAGCCAATCAGATGGCAGAATTCCCAAATATTGATATCTGTATATTTCGATAATCCTCAAAAACTACTGAACGTATTTACACCAAATAAACAAAAGCTTGCTTTCTAGACCAAGACCCTTCTCCCTGCCAAATGTGGGGTAATTCCGTTCACCCGTTCGACCTGTAACCTTGTCTAAAGTTTCCTATGGATATTAACATTGAAAAAAGACGTTTTGGGATCCCCCATTTTTCTCGGCCCCCCCTTGATGAATCACTCCCAAACTTTCAACATAGGAGCTGATCTCAACAAAGAATTAGTTTTGAAAATTTCACGAAGATTCATCAAACAACGCCAAAGTTATTGCGAACAGAATGTTGCCATTTTCCTATAGTAACTAGGTCCTAACTATAACTACCTACTGGCGACCGCCAGTAGGTAATATATATATTATATGCTCCAGCCTGGATTCCCTTTGCAGGAAGCGCTCTAGCACTGACAACGGGCCCCAAGCACAGCCCGCCTCACATGTATGGAAACGTTTCTTCACTGATATCTTTCACAGCTCCACACAACTCTGGCCTGACGCGTTTCGAAGTTCATTCTTTCTCAAAGGCTCGTAGTGCAGAGAAGAACCACGCACACCACCACGCTGTTTCTCGGCATTTCCTTTATTGCGCGCCCCCTATGGGCTGCTTTGCTTTAGACTGCACATTTAATGCTGGGAGATGCAGTCCATGTAAGGTCCGTGCAATTTACTGCTGAGTGTTTATAGCCCACACATGTCAGTCCAAAAAATGCTCCCTCATCCTGTGCCAGACACTCCACACGTCGAGGATGCTGAATGCTATCCCCGGTGGCTCCCAGTCCTTCAGGGGTGGTGCATTCCCAACGGCAAGACACCGCCTATAATTTATGCTCCAGCCTTGCAGGTCTCTTTAAGCTCTGTGGTATCATAGATTGGGGGGCACAAGCCCCAGGTGCCTGGCACCCTTTTCCCTCTCTCCCTCCTGCCAGATCAGGTATGGCATCCTGAATCTGGCTCTCCCACACCCTGTCACCCTCCCTGGGGCTCTGCACCCTGCCACCTAGAGCAGTACCCCCAGAAGACAAACCGGTAGGGGCACAGCTAGCATTCACCCCTTCCCCTTGGTCAGGGGGATACCCTGAACATGGCTTCCCAACCCAGGGTCTGTACCCTTAGTCTGGACCTGTGCCTGGCAACCCAGGACTTCCGGAGGAGTACAACAACCTCCCTCAAGGATATCACACTCCTCATGAGTTGTGCAAGAGTCTGCCTCGTGCAGGTCTCCAGCCTCCTATCCACCTGACAGAGCATGAAGACTGGAGGTGGCCTCACAAGAGTAAGTCCTGGGGCACTCTGACCTCAAAGCTGGTAACCCCTGACTCACTGGTCCTTCCACTGGGGACTGTGCCCCCTCACCCTTTTCTCTGGACTCATGCACCCTCCCAAATGGAGCGGTGCTGCCAGACACCAGAACTGGTGGGATGCTTGTTACCGCAGTCCCCCCATTTCACCTGACACTTTGGGATCACCCCTGGAGATGGCCTCCTGGTACAGACTAGGCCCCCTCCTGGTTATCACTCATGGAACCAACCAGGCCCGGGACTGGGTTTCGGCCACCTTAGGACTTAGCCCACTCCCACTCCAACTCCTTCTTCTCTGAGACGGGACGTGGAACCTTACACCCCTCCCACTACACTAGGACCTATCTGGGTTACCACAAACCTCCCCAACATCACTTGGTTGGGAAAACCTGAGCATCACTACCAAAAGCTTCTTCAGGCCCTCTGGAATCCACCAAAAGCTCTGCCTCCAGTGCATGCTCCCTAGGGTCAGAGAACTCACACTCCATCGGCTGTTGGCATAGCTCTGAACAACAGGGACTGAAAACATGCTCTTCAACAGTTGAATCACACAGCCCACACACGTTTTGACCAAGCTAATCTTTGCCTCACCATCGAGTGCCTTACCAAGTATCCCACATCACCCTCCTGAGACTGGCAAACAGTGGCTGACTGTTTCTGTCACTCAACCCACACTCTTCTGGACGGTCTCCATACTCACATATCGAGGAGTCTACAATGGGGGAACCCCTATCCCTGCAACCATTAGGAACATTAACCCCTGTGCCAGTTCCCAATCTACCTCAGGGACATTGTGCACCATTGGAGCTACCACATAATCCTGAACCCCCTGTTGTATGTCAATCCCTTCCTTCAAGTCAGATCTCTGGGTATGTGAACTTCTCCCTCAGCAGGCAGCACTTAATAACACCTTTTTGCTGCCACCATCTGAGATGGACTCCACCTCAAACTCAGCCAAGCTCACTTCATAAGCTAAACACTTTTCCTTTTTTTTTACTTAGACACTCGTGGCCTCTAGCCTCTCAAGCTCCTCATCAAGCTCTCTCATTCTCATCTCATGAGCCAAGATCAATTTCTTCTCTTCCAAAGAATAAGCCTTCTCAATCTTCATTACAATTTTCTGGTTCTCTATCTGGAGCTGCAGCAGCTCCAACTTATGATTTCTGATCCTTTGGTTCTCCTCCATTTCCTCTGGAGACAAATTCTTGGATGAATGATTGCTGCCAGCCCTAGAGACTGCTCTCCCAACAGGCAAATCCTGGGATCTGAAGGTGCCCGTTTGGCACACCTTATCCACATGTGCATCATCTGTGTCCCTAGCTTGTCTGATCTCCCACCAGGCCCCTAAGGCCTTCTGTTGCTCCTTTTTCCTAGAGTTGCTCCTCATGGGACATCCAAAGCTCTCGCAGAAATGATTGAGTTAATCAACTTTGTAACTACTTAACATTTCAATGTCAAACTCCAATTCTGCAGCCTCACTTGCTGGTTTACCATATAGAGACATGGTACATGGATACTTCAATGGTCAGATCAAAAATAGAACCAAACAAATAAATCACAGTATGTGGTTGCATAGTGGTACCAAGATGGTTCTGGTACGAGGGACATGCGTCGGGAAAACTTGCAGTGCAGGTGTCATGCGTGAAAATCCAGGATGCATCGCCAAAGGATGCGGAGCTGCGCCGATTTTTTCAGCTACTGTTCCAAGATGCTTCAGTTCTTGCAGCCACGACATGCATTGTGTCGTTTTGGCAGCGACGCAGTGATGTGTGGAGATTCTTCTCTCAAGGTGGTTCTGCGTCAGGGAAAAACAGCCACAAGAAGAACGATGCGTTGATTTCTTTAGTACTTTAGGTTTTTTGCAGCTCCCAACAGCAGGAAGAACCTCCAGAGGCCCAAAACAAACTGACACAGGCACCTTGAGGCAGGTCAGAACTCTCAGCAGCAGAGTTCAGGGGAGCTGGGGCTGAAGTCTATGTGGCCCTGTGACTTCTGAATAGCACACACAGGCCCTTGAAGATTCTCCTTCAAGCAGGTTCACAGCAAAGTTCCAGTCTTTGTCCTTTCCTTGGCAGAAACAGCAACTGCAGGCCAACCTTACGCAGCACACGGCAAAGGGGCAGTACTTTTATTCACAGCTCTTCAGCTCTTCTCCTAGCAAAGGCTTGAGTCAAGAAGTGATCTAAAGTTCTGGGGGTTTTAGGTATAATACTTATACCCTAAAATGTCTTTGTTCCTTTTGTGCAAGGCTCTCTGAGCCCAGTCCAAACCAGTTCTGTCCTCACTGGTGCAGTATGACAACAGGGGGTGGGGACAGCATTGTGTAATGGAGACAGGCCCTATTCAGGTGCAAGGAAATCTCCTCCCTCTACTCTAAATTCTGCCAAGGTCTATTCATCTCATCTCTGAGTCATCCAGTAAGGGTCAGGCACACCTCAGCTCCCTAGTGGCTGTCTACAGTGAATGAACATCCCCAGCCTCTGTCACTCCAAAACCAGACAGTCAATCCACAAACAGGCAGAGGCGCACAGAATGGTGAAATGAGAAAATGCCTACTTTCTAAAAGTGGCAGTTTTAAACACACAATTTAAAAACCATCTTTGCTAAAATTTGTGCTATTAAATTCTGAGTTCAGAGACCCTAAATGTTATTTCTCCATCTTGTCCCAATGGGAAGTTATACTTGTAAGATGCTACAAAGTATTTCCCATTCTATCCTATGGGACAGATAGCCTCTCAATAGTGAAAAACGAAATTGGCAGTATTTCATTATAGGGGCAGGTCATACATATAAGTACATGTCCTACCTTTCACATATACTGCACCCTGCCCATTGGGTCACCTTTGGCCTACCATAGGGGTGCCATACATGTAAGAAAATGACAGGTTAGGGCCTTGAAAATGGGTGCACTTGTTAGGTCGACATGGCAGTTTACAAACTGCACACAGACACTGCAGTGGCAGGTCTGATATACCTTCTCAGGGCTACTCATGTGGGTGGATCAATCAGTGCTGCAGGCCCACTAGTAGCATTTGATTTACAAACCCTGGCACACTTAGGCAACTTTACTAGGGAAGTATCCAGTAAATCAAATATGGCAATCACAATTTACACAGACAGCATATGCACTTTTAAGCATGGATTAGCAGTGGTAAAGTGCCCAGAGTCCTGAAGCCAACAATAGGTCAGGAAAAATTAGGAGGAAGAAGCAAAAAGTTTGGGGATAGCCCTGCAATAAGGGCCAAGTCCAACAAGTACAATAAGTTGTCTTCTGTGTTTGCTGAAGAGGCTCTGGAGGCATGTCATGGGCCTGACATTACTAAAATCTATTTATTTATAATAAAAAATATTCAAGCACAATTAAGATCTTAAAAAAGTAGGTCATTAATAAATTGAAAGAATTACAAAATTAATTTAAAAACATGAAATAAAATATTGATATGTACCTCAATCAATTAAAATGAATAAACATTCAACATACAATTAAACAAAAATTTACATTATATGTAACGATATTGAAGTAAACAATATCATAAAAACTATGTTTTACAAAGCAAAATAAACAGTAGCCTACCTTTGATTATATGTTCCATGGTGTTCTGCATACCACAATATTTTAGGAGCAATGTTATATCCCAAAAGTATACTTGAGTCAATAGTAATGTGGAAGAATCTGGTCCAAATTTACCAAGCTCATCGACCAGCACATAGTGAAGCATGGTATTTACTTTCTAGCACAACAAGTACTCTTCACTGGAAAAGCACTGTTTTCTTTGTGATATTTTGTGTTATTTTACCTCAAACGAGCATTGTTGGTTTGTTTCTTGGGTGAACCACAGCAAACACCCATCGGTTTTTGCTCAAATCTTGATCTACTAAAATAGCCAAAATGGACTTTGTATAAAAAAAAATAACATCTCCTAGAAGCAAGTGCTAACAGGGAGAAATATTTTCGAAAGATGTATTGTGTATGAGCTGAAGTTCACAGCACACATCCAGTGCATAGGATCCTTCTATGTTTGTATGGATTAGGGGGCAGGAGGAATTTGCGTAGTCGTGCTACACAAAGCTCCGCGAAACGGTAAAAAATCACCGCAAGCATGCAGAAATTCAGCGAATACGCGGAATTGCTTGTTCCGCCCATTCGCGAAGCTTTTTTCCTCTTCGTGAATTCTGTTTGCGTGCTCGGGGGGAAATATCTCACAAACATGCATTTTGAAAGTGCAAACAAGCAAAAAATTCTGCAAAGCTGCGGATCGCGGAATTTTTGGCAATTCCACGTTCTCCAGGCCTAGTCTAGATATAGGAATTAATAGTGGTGTGTATGCTTCCAGTACATATCCTAGGCTAGACAGCGCGCACTGAACACTGTGAGGCTGTGCATCACGCTAAGCAGCCTTTTGGGGGAAATAGCACAGGGTATAATAGCAGCAACATTCCAAACATAATAGATACTCATCTGCACTGAAGTTTCAAATTTGGTTGCAGAGCTGCATTGCATGAAAAATTTGTAAATCTGCCATCTTGTGTTTCTAAAATATGGCATTTGGCGGACACTGTGGAAGGGATTCAGCATTTCTAATTCTTGGATTAGTAACTTTCTGGAGTCCTTGGACCATCTCAGTTTGAGGCAGCAGTGGAACAAAGCAGAGTATCTACCATATTTTCAATTAGTGTCAAAACACAAGTTAGAGGGTGCTCTGGAAATCAAGATTTGGTTGACTGTAGACTTTGCAAAAAACCTAATTATGTATTAGGATCATTACCAGACTATTTGCAAATCCCACTGATGCAAGACATGTTTCTGCACATTAGGTTCCTCTAGTAAGATCTGTGTGATTTGAGACCAGAGTGGAAGGAGTGAAAGGGCAAAAATTTCTTGACAATTGTGCAAAAAAGGTAATGAATGCAGGATTGTTGTGGACTAGAAGAAAGTAACTCAAGCCCTTTTTTTTTTAAACGGGAATTTTCACTTGATAGGAAGCATAACATTTTGTGTGTTTAGAGGGGTAAGTACTAGGATGATAGATTGTTGTGTAAAGTTTATTGATCTATTGATGAATTATATATCAAGTCGACCATGATTGTAGGACACATTTAGTACAACTGTTATTAATCTGTTCTTTGGCTTCTGTATTAGAGGTAGGTCCACAGTCTCTAACTTCTTTGATTTTTTTATCTTTTATCTGATGATTATTATTATTTTTAGTAATAGATATTAAAAATGTCACTGTCTTCACCATTTGGAGTGGAGTTATCACATAACCTTGAGAGCCCTGATGTTGGAACTCTACGTGTCTCCACAGGTAGGATGTCCACTCTCTAAAACAGGGTTGTAAGACCATTAGAGGGGCAAAGAAAATGTGCCTTTCTTTTGGAAAATAATCCAAGTACCGTCTTGCTCATATTACCTTTAATTTTCGAAATTACTTTTATTTTCTAGTAAAACAGTCACTAAATTAAAATGTATTGAAAAGGAATATTGTTTTCAATTATATAGTTGTAAAACAAATTGTTTTTTATTTAACCTAATGTGTTTTAGTTCACATCTTACTTTTATGTGTTATTAGTGTTTGTATAAATGTTAATAATATTTCTTATTATAGTTTGTAATTTTAAGTGATATATATATATTTCAATGTAATTGCTAATAGTTAATTGCTAATAGTGACTTATACTGTTGTAGCAGGTTGCTAGGTTTGTAGAGATATAGGGTGGGGCGTTAATTAAGCAATAAATATTTAGCAAACAATTATTACTTTATTACTTAAAACCTAATTGATTATTTAAATTATGTAATAATGATATATTTTTGTTTTTGTTATATTTTAGGTTTGGACTGCCAAACCATATATGCTGGATATATGCTGGAAAGTTAATTAAGAAATACAAAATAAAAAAATCTAATTTATTATTAACTAATTGATTATTAATTATGTAAATTGTGTAATAATTTTGTTTTTTATTTATAGTTTAGGTGTGGGCTGCTGGGTTTGTAGGGGTGTAGGGAGGGAAGTTAATTTTGTAATAATTAACAATTATTTACCATCTATTATTAAATATTAAATTGATTAATAATTATGATATTTGTGTAATCAATTTACATTTCAGCTTACATTTTAGGTGTTGACTGTTTGGGTCTGAAGAGATATAGGGTGGGAAGTTAATTTAGTATTAATTTCCATGAATTATTGTTTATTAAATATTTAATGGATAAGTAATATGTCCATTATGTAATTCAGATTTATTTTAGTTATATTTAAGGTGCAGGTTGTTTGTATGTAGGAGTATAGGGTGGGATGTTAATTAATAATTGGACAAATTATTATCAATTGTTAATTAGCTAAATGATTATCAATTATGTAAATTGTGTTATATGTATTTATTTTACTTGTATTTTAAGTGTGGCCTGATAGGTTTGTAGGGTTATAGTCTGGGAAGTTAATGAAGTATTAAATAATTTTTCTAATTTAGAATAAAATATTAAATTGTTTAATAATCATGTAAAAAAAAATATTTAGGGGTTTATATTTGTTCCATATTTAAAGAGTTATACAAATATGTAATGATCTGGAGTGAGAATGGTAAATGTAACCCCTCCAAAGTCCAACGCTTTCACTACTGTTGCACAGACTGGAGTAGGAATAGTAACTCTTACCCCTCCAAAGTCCAGCACTTTCCCTACTGCTTCACTGACTGGAGTGGGAATAGTAAATCTTACCCCTCCCAAGTCCAACACTTTCTCTACTGATGCACAGACCAGAGTGGGAATAGTACATCTTACCCCTCCAAAGTCCATCGCTTTTCCTACTGTTGTACAGACTGGAATGGGAATAGTAAATCACCCGCCAAGTCTAAGTTTGTCCCTACTGTTGCATAGACTGGAGTGGGAATAGTAAATTGAATTCCTTTGAAGTCCAACCCTTTCCCGAATGTTGCACAGACTGGAGTGGGAATAGTACATCTTATGCCTCCGAAGTCTAACACTTTTCCTACTGTTGCACTGCCTGGAGTGCGTATAATAAATCTTACCCCTCTGAAGTTCACCGCTCTCACTGCTGTTGCACAGACTGGAGTGGGAATAGCAAACTTAATCCCTTTGAAGTCCAACACTGTCTGTACTGTTGCACTAACTGAAGTGAGAATAGTAAACGTAATCGCTCCGAAGTTCAATGCTTTCCCTACTGTTGCACAGACTGGAAATGTAATAGTAAATAATACCCCTCCATAGGACAATGCTTTACCTACTGTTGCACAGACTGGAGTTCGAATAGTAAATCTTACCGCTCCGAAGTCCAATTTCTTCTCTACTGTTGTGCAGACTGTAAGTGGAATATAGAATCTTATCCTTCCGAAGGCCAAAACTTTTCCTACTGTTGAACTATTTGGAGTGGGAAAAGTAAATATAACTCCTCTGAAAGCCTATGCTTTCCCTACTGTTGCAGAAACTGCAGCAGGAATAGTATAATACTTTTCCTAATATTGTTCATATAGATATCTATTATTATTATTATTGATGTATTTGTTTATTTGATATTATTTGTTTATATTTATAAATATATATATTTACATGAACATTTAGGTATATATATTTTCTTATCATATTTTTTGGAAAAGTCTTTAAATTGTTAAATTTTATTTATGTGTTAATTTATTTAATGTTTTGAAGCTGATTTGTTTTTAAAAATAACCCAAAAAATAATACAATGTAAAATATATATTTTTATTAATAGTGTTACATTATATACGTATATATAAATATATAAACACACACACACACACACACACACGTGTTTATATAAGTATATTTTTATATTTAGTATCAAATAATATGTAAATGTATTTAATTTACATTATGTTAATGTTATATAATGCAATATTTAGGATTTACTATTTTAAATTCTATATTTATTAGAAAGCTATATTTCTGTATGTTTTTTAACTATATCAGTGTGAAATGATATTTTGTTTTCAATATTTTGGTACTTACCATTATAAGTATAAGGGCCAATATTTTTTGAATCAAGATTTTTGACAGCATTTTTTTGTTTGCCGATAGTGTCAGTGATCCTCAGACTACTCTTAATGGGTCCCTAAAACTGTGTCGATGACAGTATGCAAGTTAAATCAGAGCGAAGGAAGACAGCAGCCTGCATAATCGTTTACTACGTTGTGGACAAACACTAATTATCATTGTAGAGAGATCATCAAATGCATAACCATTAAATCCAGTAATATTCAAATTAGGGAGCCACTCAAGGTGTCAGTTTCCACAGAGAGTGCTGTATATCTTTCCAAGGTGCAAATAAGGAATTATGAGAATACAATGACATTTCAATCACAGCCTGTAGTTGATCATTATTCCAGTGTTTCAGGTGGCAGGAAATTTAGCTCAGTACTGCCTAGCAAAGCAAGTCTAAAATGACATTGGCTATCATCTTCGGTGCAGATGAAGGCTTTAGGAGTGTTCATCTTAGAAAGAGCATAAAGGAATTCAACATTAGAATGTGATTATCCACATCAGAGGAATTAGGGATGAAGTGAAAGGCATAATCGTTTTACTTGGGTTTAAAAGTACTTGAGGGAAAAATATAGATGCATGACCTTGATCAATGAACTGAAATCGAATCAGTACTACAATCTTTACTGGAATAATGCTTGTCTTAACATGAAGTAATTGTTCTTGAAGTATTTCACTGTTACATCTCTCAGCATTAAGGTATTTCTTAACCTTGTAGATTATAAACGATAAAGGGGACATAAAGGCTTTATGATAAAGCATTGTGAATTTTCAGAAAAAAGGATTAATAAAAATATAGTGCGCATGTTTCACTGACTGGCTGCTTTGTGATGATAATGCCTCACACGAAACGCACTGTTATCAGAAGTGAATTAGTTCAATAATCCGAATATGCCAATTTATGCAGCAGCAAAAATTGATTTCACCTTCAGTCGACATGAAATCAGTTTTCTGTTTTTTGCTCAGGTTGCTTTACCTTTCCTCCAGTGATTTTTGACTCTTTGTTTCTCTTTGCATGCTCCAGGCCAAGTAGAATGTTAGAGCATTTTATTGATTCTGCCATATTTTTTCCTTCCTCTGTCACTTGCGGCCAGGGATGCTCTAGTGTGGTTGGTAAGAGTGCTGAAAATCACTCCTCGCTGACCAGTGCCTTGTTTCGTGGTCCCTCCGTGTATAGGGAAGCTTATGTCACAACGCTTGAGTGCACAGCATCGTGTGTCAGTGGGCACTGCTGAAAGTGTGTTCTTGCTGCCGTCAGTATGGACTGTTTCAGTCAAGTCATGTTAAAAAAATCTGGAGCTGAGAGGTGGAACATCAAGCAGTGTTATGATAGCATTCTTTGCACTGGTCAACCCCAGAAGGGATCTGCATGTTTTTTTTTCCTGTCTTCAGCGCATACATGAATTCTAGAAATCTGCACAATAGTGTGCAAACTGAAGCAAAGTGGTCCATGGTATTTACATTCTTGCGCAACAAGCATTTTCTGCCGGAAAGGCACTCTTTTCTCAGTTCAAAAAACACTTTGGTGTCCGACCAACTATATTTTGCTGGTTCCACCTGCCTGACTACAATGCAACCGCAGTGTAGCCAGTCGAAAAACTGCTCGTTGCCATTGTGCTGCAGCCCTAGAAAAGGGCTGCAGCAAAAGCCGCAGTGGAAAAAAGGCAGTTCTCAAACATCCATGCACTGTGTGTCAGGCACCATGTGGTGCCCGACACAGGGTGCATGGAGGTTTGGGGGGCCACCACATGTTCCCCCCTGGGCTCATATCTGACGCCCACATTGGTCAGGGGCCATGCGAGGGCCCCCCAAAGTCCCATTCCATCTGCCTTCACGTGGTGGTCAGACCGCCACGGAAAGGCAGAGGGTCATCATAATCCTTACGGCGGTGCCTCCGCAGGTGCCGCTCCCATTTTAGGGACTACGCTCCAACCGACAACCCTACGGGCTCATTGAGCCTGTCAGAGACGTTAGTCTGTCCCCCCGCCCGCTGCGCTCTGGCCGACCGCATAATTATGTAGCGGTCGGACTGCAGCCTGAGATGTTGGGCGGACCAACACTGACGGCCTGTCTGTGGCGATCCACCGAACATCATATTCAGTCCCTTTGTGATGTTTTATTTAATTTTGCATCAAAAAAGCATTATTCGTTACTTGGCAGAGTCAGAGCAAACACCCATAGGTATTGACTCAAATCTTGATCTACCAAGATAGCCAAACTGGACTTTTGGTCAAAAAATAACACCTTCTTGAAGCTGGTGCCAATAAGGACAAACATTTTCGTTTCTCAAATCAAAAGCATGTATTTTGTATGGGCTGAAGTCCACAGCCCACATCCTGTGTGTGGGATTCTGGTATGTTCGCCTAGACATAGAAATTAGTACTGGTGTATGTGCTTCCAGTACATATCCTATGCTACACAGTGCACACTGAACATGTCGAGGCTGTGCATCACACAAGCCAGCCTTTTGGGTGAAATAGCCCAGGGAATGATCGAAGTAACAGACCAATCTTAAAAGATAGTAATCTGTGCTGTGTTTTGCACTTTGTGCAGCACAGGCAGCAAATTCGGTTGCTTGGCTGCATTGCATGAAAAATGTGTAAATGTTTCTCTTCGTGCCTCTAACTATGACATTTGGCCAAAGCTATGGAAGGGGTTCAGCATTTCAAATGCTTGGGCTAGCTAGCTTGGGCAGACCATATTAGTCTGAGGCAGCAGTGGAACAAAGCAGTGTATGTACCATGGGGCAGATTTATGTTGCACTTGCGCCACTTTTGCGCCGCCGTTGCGTCACTTTTGTGACGCACCAGCGGCGTAAATCCTGCGCCATGGTGCGGGGTATTTACAACGTGACGCATCTGGGAGATGCGTCACGTTGTAAAGCCCTGCGCCACATGTAGGCGTTCCAGGGCAGGTGGGGGCGTTCCGGCGCAGGAACGCCTCCTAAAAGTGGCTGAGTGAAATCTACAAGATTTCACTCAGTCACTTTTAGGCCCATGCTGCGTCAAAACCCTGCGCCTGCTTGAAGCAGGCGTAAGGATTGACGCAGCATTTTAAAGATAGGGCCCCCCAGATCATTGCTGGAGCTGCGTCGCGCTTGTGACGCTACTCCAGCAATGCGCCACTTTTCGGCACAGATGCGTCACGCATCTGTGCCGTTTTTGCCCCATGGTGCGCCGCATTATAAATGCGGCGCATCCATGATGGCGCAGCTGTGGCGCATAATAACTGGCGCATCCCTGCTGATATGCAGGGATGCGCCAGTCGTCATAAATCTGCCCCCCAATTTTTAAGTATTGTCAAAAACACAAGTTAGAGTGTGATGTGCGATTTAAGATTTGGTCGACTGCACCCTTTGCAAAAAACCTAATTATTTATTGGGATGATACCAGGCTATTCTCAAACTACACTGAAGCAGGACATGTTTTTGCACATTAGCTTCCTCCAATTAGAACTGCCTGATTCTAGACCACTGTGGAAGGAGGGTAAGAAAGGAACATTTCTTGACAATCTTGCAAAAAATGAAATGAATCCATGTATTTACCCAGGGTTGTTGTGGGCTAGAAGAAAGAAACTCCAACCTCCTTTTCTTGAAAAGGGAATTTTCACTCATTGGGAAGCACTAGATTTTGTGTTGAGTGGGGAATATACTAGGATGATTGATTATTTTGTGGAGTTTATTGATTTTATGATAAATCATGATGTATCTATTTGACCACGATAGTAAGACATATCCAGAAGAATTGTTATTAACTGGTACTTTTGCACCTGTATTAGAGGTAGGTCATCAATCTCGAACTTCTTTATTTGTTTATCTTTTATCATTTGATTGTTATTATTTTTAGTAACTGACATTAAATATTTGACTGTCTTTACCATTTGTAGTGAAGTCATCACAGAACCTTGAATGCCCTGATGGTTGAACTCTGCGGGGCTTATTTATGAGTGGCTTGCACTGCCAGAGCGCACTTTTGTTGGCGCTCTGGTAGTGCAAGATCCTCAATCACATCTATGAGGCAACACAAAGCTACTCTGCGTGGTTTTGCATGGCCTCAAAGATGTGGAGTAGGACACAGCAGGGCAAGTTGCTGACTTGCCTTACTCTGCATCAAGGAGGCATTCCATGGGCATTGTGGTGGATTTTCCCACACAATACCCATGGATTTTGACGCTGTCCCAGATTTACTTAATTGCGTAAACCTGGGTCAGTGCCATAACCTTACGCCTCCCCAGAGCAGGCAAAAAAAGGAGAAATATTTTTATTTCTCCTTGTTTTGTCCTCTCTCCATGTATGCTGCATTCTGCAGCACACATAGAAAGAGGAAAACACCCCCGGGATTGTTTTTGTACAGGCGATGCCCCTTAGATAGATAAAAATGTAATTAAAATATTGTGCTCCAAGTTATAACAATAAAGTGAAGTGTAATTAACACATTGACCCCAAAATGACAAAAATCCATTAAGGGTAACCAGAGATATTAATTTCTAAATATGTAAGTAAAAATAGCATGAAAATACACAAAATACACAAAGCAGGTTTGACCCTGTTAGTGTTTTTACCTTGGGACATATTTACAAAAATTGGATAGGGCAGCCCAGCAAGTCTTTTTTGCGGTGCTGCCCTATGCCAATTTGAAAGGGCAGGAATGAACTATATTTACAAGATACAGTGAATTCTGATCCTTTCAGCCAGCGCCGGTGCACAATTTGGTGCCTAGCGCCAACGCACCATGGTGCAATGGTGTCTGCGTTGTTGATAGGATTGTTTTTGTGCAGGAAGGGGCACCTTCCTGCACAAACACAGCATCTTCCTGCACAAAAACAATGAATGGCAGTGTTTTCTTCATTCTAAGTGTGCTGCTGAATGCAGCACACATGGAAAAAGGAATGAAACGAGGAGAAATGAAAACATTTTCACCTCAGTATGAGTTATGGGGAGGCGCAAGGTTTTGGTGCTGCCCCAGGTTTACATGATTTTGTAAATCTAGGGCAGCGTCAAAATCCATGGGTGTTACATGGGATCACTCATTGCAATGCCCATGGAACACCTCCTTGACGCAGATTAAGGCAACCCTTACTCTCTATCTATGAGGCCATGTAAAGCCATGCAGGGTGGCTTTGTGTTGCCTCTTAGATATGATTATGAGGCTTGTGCCACCGGAGCATCAAAAAACGTGATGCTCTGGTGGTGCAGGCCGGTAGTAAATAAGCCCCTCTGTCTTTTTTCTGGAAGTCAAAATGCTTCGACAGGCTGTATCTTAGGAAGTCCTCATGAAGTTGGATAGGCATTGGGCCAGGAACCACTGAAGCCATTGGTTTTGATGAGAAAGGTTCAGAGTGGGAGGAATTCAAATTTTGTACCTAGGTAAGTCCTCCTGCTGGCCTGTGACTTTAGGTGCCATCACCCAGATAAGATTGCTATCTTTGTACTTAGTCTATTTTCCAGAGCTTGAAATCTTGTAGATGGATAAGTCTCCAGGTAGTGACCGATTAGAAGTCTACGAGGCCTGATACCTTTTCAGAGTTTAGCTGAAAAAGATTTGCTGCTCCAGAGAAGCTCGAAGTGGGCCAAACCTCTTTCTTCAGTCCAGCAAGCTCGTGCCATGGGCAACTCAGCTTGGCAGTTTTGTCCCGGACCACTAGAGGTCTTAAAGTCCAAAGAAGACCCAGGCTTTCAGAGATTTTAAGAGACAGTTAGACACAGTCCAGGGTCCCAGGAACACAGAAGCAGCACTTGGGGGGAAACTGCTTACCCCAGTGGAGGTCCAGCAGTGTCCATGTTAGGTTCAGTTGAAACTGGACAGCAGTGAGTTACAGCAAAAGTCCTCTTGTAGCTTTTTATGTCCTTGTAGCCACATTAGAAGACTGACCAACTGACCCTTGGAGGCCACATCATTATTATGGGTAGAAGATGGTGTATACATGTATATTTTAACAAGCCTGACTACAGCTTTAAAAGCAACAAGAGAAAGGTAACACATTTAGACCAGAAACCATGTTTTCCTTGCTAGTCTAGTGAATGGCACAATAGCTGCTGCAGTTTGCAGGTGAGATTTAACTTTCTGTGTCATTGGTATATTTTCTCGCCCCATATACTGCAGCCTTACTGTAAAGTTAAATAAGTGGATTAGCCAATGTTACCTGTTTTGGGGATTAGAGCACATGCAGTGGGGAATAGACAGCAGTACCCAAGTGAGAAAAGTTTAAAAGCTAGCTGCATTGGACCACATAAAATGGAAATGACCAATGCAAAAAGTGCACCTTTTTCAAAAGAGGGGCTTCTGAAATTTGTGGAGAATCTGTCCAAAATGGAAGGTTCCAAGCCAGATTTATTTTTCAAATACTGCTGTGCCAGGTCTGCACCATCAAGTGCTGAAATTTGTTGGCAAAACAATTGAGGACAGAGCTGTTCAGTCCATCCACCTGACAACATGTTGACCTGCTGTCAATCAACAGTCGATTTGTACATCATTACACACCAGTTCTCCTTTAAGAGGGTTGGACTGGACAGAGGCTAACCGCTGGTCTCACTGTTGAGGATACTTTCAGAAGCAGTCAGCGGTATGCAACAGTTACAATGTTTACCGTGGAGAAATCAGATACAGCTGCCAAAATCTTGAAAGACCTTAATACCAAATCCTCCTTAGTTTTAAGCCTAGAGATTTCATTATTGGATTTGTTGCCATTAACACCAGTTATACTGTCAAAGCCATGGCTTACAGAGGATACTTCATAGTCCTCCAATGCTTAGTGCAGTGCATCAACCTAATTGTGCCAGAATTCGTCAGAAAAGAACTAATAGTGAACAACATACTTCTCACATGTTGCAGGATTTGCACTCATTTCAGTACATTTTTCAACTCTCGGATCTAATGATCATTCAACATGCTAATAGAGTGCGTGTAAAAGCCTCCATACAGGAGGTGTCAACCCGTTGAAATTCTATTTTCTACATGTTGCAACACCTGTTTGAGAAGAACAGGTTAATCAATGACTACATACTACAAAGGAGAGGGAGTACAACTTCCAAAGGCTTGACAATGGAAGTTGAAAAATGGGAATAGTGGAGTGCCTAATTCATGTGTTAGAGCTTATTGAGATTTTGACATGGGAATTCAGCAAAGAGGACAACAGCCAATACCAATAGCCAATTAATTTCATTATTACACATGCTGCAGTAACATTTGCAAAAGGTGGAGCAAACATTTACCAATGTCAGTAACAAAGCAGCTACTTTGATCATCACTTATTAAGCTGCACTTCTAACATTTTTAATGTGTTGGTTAATGGATTTCGGAGGACTTAAATCAAGTGCACAGGCAATGCAGGAACAAAAAGTGTCAACAACAATGACTTTGAGAAGAGTGTACAGGACACTTTGGATTAAGACCCACTGGTCTACCTGGATCAGTGGCCACAACTTAGTAGGTTGACAAAAAAGTATAGGCTGACAAAAAGGTATCTGCCATTTCTAATAATCAGTGAGTCTTCAGAGAGCATGTTCAGTGCAGCCGGGGCAATTGTTATGGTCAGAATAATGATGTCCATTGATACTCACGCTCCTTAATGCAGATTACAAAATATTTGCTAAGATTCTAGCAAATCCACTACCCGCCCCCCTCCCCTGGTACCACACATGGTCCATCTGGACCAAAATGGATTTGTGCTGACCAGAAAGACTTCCCTCAACCTGGGCAGATTCTTCGGTATTCTAGATCTGGCACTTGGCAGATTGCCTAGTCCTAGAAATAGATCACACTTTTGACTCCCTTGAGCAGGCCTACTTGTTCCAGCAGCTCCTGCAATATGGCCTGGGGACCACCTACTTCTGCTCGGTTAGACTCCTTAATACTCACCCATCAGGCTAGGGTAAAAATGGGCTGTCTCGTTTCTGACCTGATTCCGATTTGCAGGGGCACTCGTCAGGGATGCATGTTGTTCCCACCCATCTGTAGCAATGGGACCGTTATCTCATGTCCTCCTAGGGCAGGGACTGCACTGGGTATTCTGCTAAGTGACTCCACTCAGTTTCACTCGAGACATTATTGACATCCCAGCAAATATCGCACTGACAATCAATACATTTATTATATCAGGTGTCAGGGTTAACTGGGCTAAATCTTGCCTCTTTCGATTTATCCCTTCAGCACCCGATCCTGCTCTTCGAATAAACCTTGTCCTTTTATTATGGCAGCCCATCATGTTCCAATACCTGGTCTTACAAATATACCAGAAGTGTTCTAGTGGGCCGTACCTCTCTCAGTGGTGGGCAGTTTACCTCTCTCAACAATGGTAATATTGCTAAACCTACTACACTTCTTCTCCGGTATTTCTCCTTATTTCCCTAAGCCCTTCTTTCATTCGACTGATTGGAGCTTTTATTTGGGATGCTTCTTGTCATAGGGTTGCCCTACCTAAGCTTTACCAGCAACTGTGGACCCAGAGTACCGAATTTTTAACACTACTATCTGCCCACTCAGCCACAGTCTGTAGCCAGATGGGTATCAGCCTACAGCGACCGGCTTCCCACCATGGACCAAAAAGAAAAGAGTATCTGCAAGATTCATTGTCCTGGCTCTTCAGCTTGCTAAGTGCTGCTTGATCACTCGCAGAAGGAAATCACCGACTCCTCCTGGCCTGCCTGCTTGGATGAACTCCATGAATGCCTGGGCTCAAGCTGAAAGTTCACCCTTGCATATTAGGAGCCTGCGTAAATACCCTGTCAGCTAGGACACTCTGCTGACTAATCTGCTGTCTATCTAGTGGGACGATAACCTTCCCCCTTGACGCACTTCAGCCCGAGTTCAATTGCAACTATTAATAAAGGCTGATTGATGCATTGTTCTTTGAGAGGTGTGTTCTCCCCCTTCATTCCAAAGGTTATACATTTCCATGCTCCATTGTTGTATTGTTTTTCCTTGCATGATGTGGGGGTGCGAGCTAGTTCTATCGTTTGAAGTTCGGAACAGTGTCATCTTTTTATTGCTTATGTAATTGTATTCTCTCTTTGTTCTGTCACAGTAGAATGCACATTCCTGTTATCTGCTTAACTTACTGTCCCTGTACTACTCGACCTGACATTAATGGCTGTGTACAGTGCAGTGGGGCACATACCAGGCTGATATGTTTACTGAATATGTACTAAGCTGTACCTGGGACAAGAGTAAATGTACAAATTCTGAATAAAAAGATATTTTTTAAAAAGCAATGATGTCTATTGAGATGTCATTAGTGGTGCCATCAATGATGTCGTTGAACATATCATGAGTGATGTAATATGTGAGGTCATAAGCAGTGCATGGCGGGGGTGTAAGTTATAGATAGCTAAGTTAAAGATATCTGGTGAATTTAGTTTAAATGGTATTTTTTAACTGACATTTTCACCTAACTATAATTTCCATCTGGAGTTTGTTTTTTCTGTGAATTTCTGATGTTCTAATAATACCCTATCTAACAATACCATCGTTTTAACCTATTTTTTTCATTGAGATTCTAGTTGTTTTTTTTTGCAAGGTATAGTCTTACTACCATTCCTAACTATAACATCACTGGCCTGTGGTAGGGAGGCCCTGCACCCAACCCACCGGGGGCAGCCATCCCCAATGCACAGCCAGCCAATGAGAGTGCTCATTATAATTTAAAAAAGTGTAATTTTAAATAAAGCAGTCCTACTTGCTTTGTCAAGAGGTCACCAAATAAATACACAAGCAAGCCTATTGGCTTTGTCATGGAGTCACCACATAGATATACAGAGACAAGCTTATTGGCTTTGCCATGAGGTCACCACTTTAATAGAAATTAATTCAGTTATGATTCAATATTAAATCCAATTTAATCCAAATCCATATTCAAAGGTATTTATTATTAATAGCAAACATTGAATATTTTCCAATCCCTGAACTGCTAAGGCTTTGCCATCCCAGCACAGAGCCATTTTTTGGCTATTTGAGGTAGCTAGATTTTTAAATTTTGGGAAAAATGAAAAAACAGTGCTGCACAAGAAATTGTCTGATTTTATTCCTAAAATTTGCATGAACAAAAGTTGTGCTGTGTTAAAATTGCCATATTCTCGGCTTTCAAGAACAAGCCCAGCTAAATAAAAAATAAAAAAAACACTACTATTTTGAAATTTATACAAAAGGAAGCCAATTTTCGTGCTTTCAACCTGCTTTTAGTTTGTGATGGAAACAGGTGTGAACCCCATGGATGATCCCAGAAAGCTATACATTTTTCAAAAGAAGGGAAAGATCTGATTTCAACAAGAGGTTAATTCTATAGATCCCTCAAGGATTTCCCCCCTCAACCATAGCCATCTCACCCAGGAGCCTACCCCATGTTGTATCCTCCGGGATAGAGAGCAGCATCCTAATACCCTTAAATTGAAAGGCCGTTAAGTACCAACTGATGTCCGGAAGGGCCAACCCACCTTTCGAGAGCTTCCTCCTCAGCTTTTTCCAGGACATCCTTGCGCTTTTATGTCCCCAGATAAAGCTCCCGATTTTCCCCTGGATCTTACTAATGCTCTTACTGGGGAAGATTAAGGGCACTTCATTGAACAGATATGTCAGCTTGGGGAGGATACTCATTTCACCAGATTGACCCTCCCATATATCGTCAAAGGAAGATTCCTCCATCTGGCGAAGAGGTGATCAATTTCCTTTATGGTTTTCTCTAGGTTAATCAAAGGGATTTTGCTCAGATCTTTAACAATTTTGATACCCAGATATTTAAATTCATCACTATTGGAACCTCCCCTATAGTTAAAGTTCGACACATCACTTCAGTTTTGGAGGAATTGGCTAGATAACCAGATATTGAGCCAAATTCCTCCAGCAAATTTTTGAGCCGTGGAATTGTTACCTCCGGATTACTTGTATAAATAATAATATTGTCAGCATACAGTGCTATTTTACAATAGTAATTTTGTGATTTAAAAGAACAGATTAAGTTATCTGACCTGATGACTTGTGCCAAAGGGGGGATAAAGGGCACCCCTGCCTGGTCCCTCTCTGGATGTCAAAACTGGGAGTCAGGGTGCCATTCAGCGGGACCTTTGCGGAGGCTCCCTGGTAACAGTTCCTTAAGGTCTGGACAAAGATAGGACCCATGCCCAACCCCATGAGAACCCCCCAGAGATACCTCCAGCAGACCCGGTCGATGGTCTTAGCTGCGTCCAAGGCCACCACTGCCAAGGGGTCCGCTCTCACCATAGCCAGATCGATGTTCCCAATCAAAAGTTGGGTCTGCTCCTGGATATACCTCCCTCCCATAAAACCCTTATGATCGATGTTAATCAGACTCGGGCCAGTTTCACCATTCTCCCTGCCAGAATGCCCCTAAAGATCCTATAATCAGCATTCAGCAGGGAGATAGGGCGATAAGAATCAGCCTTTAATGGGTCTTTACCTGGATTCAATATCAGCACAATAGTGGCTTCCTTCCAGGATCTGGGGACAACACCTGTTAGACTGTTAACTGAATTAAATAAAGTATGAAGTACCGGGATCGATTTGTCCGATAGAAGTTTGTACACTTCATTTGGAAGAGCTTCCAGGCCAGAAGCTTTATTATTTTTGGACTACTTTATTTAATCCCTAATCTCTTCTGTGTTTATAGGGGCATCAAGAAAGACCCGACTAGCTTCAGTTAAGGTAGGCAGAGATTTGCCCCTTATCCAGGAAGATATTTTATCCTGAGAGGGGACCAAATTTTCTTTATACAGATCCTAAAAAAGGGAGAGAAGACACTCTTGCATGTCATCAGCCTTGCTAGATGTATCTCCATTACTATTGACTATTAGTTCATTGATGTTATTTTTGGAACGATCTGACCTGGCCTTCCAGGCTAATAGAGCACCTGCTTTTTCCCCATATTCAAAATGTTCCATATTTTTCGCTGACCATTGTGCCCGACATTTCTGATCCAACAAACTCCTAAGCTCCTGCCTAGCCCCTTCCAGTTCTATCAGGACTTGTGTCAGTCTTCTCGGCTCTCCTGGTTAAGACTGTTCCTCTCTGCTTCTAATTTAATTATCCTATTCTCAATAGAGTGCAGTTCCAAAGCCTTAGCTTGCTTTTTGGAGCTATTAGACCATGTAACGTGCCTCTCAGACTGGCCTTATAAGCATCCCATACATAGTCTATAGATGTGGAGCCCAAGTTAAATGAAAAATATTCCAGAGAGGAGGCTATGATGGACTGAACAATTCCAGAATCTGACAGCATTAACCTGTTCAATGTCCATCTAATTTGTGGGGTGTTACCTTCTTTGGAATATATAAACAACACAGAAGCATGGTCAGAGAGATGGCTGGGTAAGACAGATACCTCACATACATTATCTAACACTTCCCTGTTAACTAAGATGTAGTCTATTCTGCATAAATGATGATATTTTTTACTATAAAATGTAAACCCCTGGAGATCTCTCTTCTTGGCCCTCCAAAGGTCTGCCAAGTTCATATTGAGTAACAGATTTATCATGGCCTGGCGAGATCGCGGGGTCCCTGCTGCACGGCTATGATTAGATCTGTCTTTGGATGGGTCTAGATAGACATTGAAATCCCCTTCTATTATTACAGGAGGAGTGACCGACATCAATTTATCTTGTAGTTTACTTAAATATGAAGGGTCATCAACATTGGGACCGTAAAAGGAAGAACAAGCCAATTTTAGTCCTCCAAACTCCATCTGAGCCACGATCCATCTCCCAGATTGATCTGTGAGTACCGATTTAACTATACAGGGGGTCCCTTTCTTCACCAGGATTGCGACACCTCTACTGTTGATTGATTGCTGCGAGTTACAGAAACAATTTATCCAAGAGATTATTGAAAAGATTGCGTGTGCTTCAGTAGCAGTCAAATGTGTATCTTGTAAAAGACAAACCTGGGCAGGGGAGAGTTCTATGTACTTAAAAATCAGCCACTGCCTACGTGGGCATCTTAAGCCATTCACATTCTAAGAAATCAAACAGAGTTACCTTCCTTCAACTAATGCACCCTTTCCTTGAGTTATACGGCATTTTCTAAGATACAGATGAGATGAGAAATAGTTTTTTATTTTTTCCCCTCTGCTCCCCACCCAGTGAGCCCCCCCAACCTCCCCTTTCCCCCCCTGTGACCCCTACACCTTGAAGAACCCTCCCTCCAATAGGCTAAGCCTATTCGGTCTCCACTCCTTTGGGTGATATGATTAAAAAATTAACTCTAAAGACTTGTGACCTGAAAGCCGAGCCCTCCTAGACCTACAATCCTTCCTTTATTCCCCTCCCTCCTTTTCACTTTGAATCTTAACAATAAGGGCATCCACCTCTTCAGTTGTGCAGATGATACACATGTGGTTATTCCACACCACACGCAAAGTGGCAGGGAACCTCAGTTGAGCCTTTGCCCCCAAACTATTTAGCTCTGCTAACCTCTTCCCCAACTCCCACTGCCTTGTAGCCGTTATGTGTGATATATCGGATCTAATGGAGAAGGAGAAGGAAGGAATGTCCGAGAGTGGAGACACAATCACCCCTTCCTTGAGTGCGGCAGTCAGAATCATCTCCTTAACAGAATAAGACAGAAAATTCACTAGGATTTTCCGGGGTTTCTGCCTCCCTGGGTTTCTCTTAAAGGGATCCCGATGGACTCTTTGAATTTCATATGCAAGATTAATATTTGGAAAACATTTCAAAACAGAGTCCTTCAAAAGAGAGATCACAAACCCCTTAATATCCTCCCCCTCAAGAGCTTGCGGGATGTTTAAAAACTTCAGATTATTTTTCCTGGAGAGGTTTTCCTTTTTTTTTTTTTTTTTAATTTTTATTTATGCTTGTGATTACAACAGAGAATAAAAACGAAGGAAAGAGCAAATGAAAAAAGTACAAGATAATTATAGGCATGTATAATCCTGACACAGACACTTAATAAGCAATAAAACAGAAAGAAAAGAACAGGTTAATAATAATGCTTCCATCATTTATCATAACAATGTAATTCGACGTTAGTGGGCGTTTATATTACATCTTACAATAATACTAAGTGCCTGACTACTTAGCCTAAGTAGGATAGGTATTAACCTATCCATGCCTCAAGTGGAGCCCAAATCTTTCTACCAAACTCACGCCTGGCTCTACCCCACCTAGCCCAGACACCGGACTCCAGGTTATATAGTGCCAGAATCCTCCTTCTCCAATCAAAGAAGGTAGGTGACCCAGGACTTATCCACTCTGATGTGATACAAAGACGGACCATTGCCATAGCTATTAACAGGAAGGCTGACGAGTAACGGGGCCGTATGTGCTCACTATTGCTTTGATACCCACAGATAACTAACTCGGGTGAGAGGACAGCTGGGATGCCTAGATTGACTTTGAGGAACTGCTCTACGTCCTTCAAAAAAGGCTTCAGCTTATGACATCCGAAGAACATATGGACATCGTCGGCCGCCATTAACCCACACCTTGGGCAACTATGCCCCACACAGCCCGCCCACTTAGATATCTTGGCTGGCGTATAATACAAGTCAAATAGAGCCATGTAGCACTGAGATCTTAGACTGCCAGAAATGAGGACCCTACCGGCCAATTCCAAAGAGGTGGCTATATCTATTCCTGTTACACCAAATTTGGCTTCTAATTTTAATGTGGATGCAGAAATATCGTCAGGAAGCTTTGTTAGTAAATGGCGATAGATTACCCCTATTTTAGATCGCCTGGCAATAAGTTCAATCAGCATTATCTTCGCGAATAGTCCTTCAGTCTCCAATTTGCTTTTTTCTATAAAACTACGGAGCTGTAAATATTTAAAGAAATCAGGTGTGTTGAGCTGATACCTCTCCTTAAGGTGTGCAAAAGAGGCCAGCCTCCCTTCATACCCTAAGTTGCCAAGCACAGTTAGTCCTAAAGCTGACCAATTAAGGGTGACTTGATCCTGAAAGACTGCTGGCAATAGCCGGGATGCAGAAAAGGGTGTATAAAAATTAATGTTGGGAACTGAAAATTTACGACGGACCTTACGCCATACCGAAAACATGGACCAAATGACCTTAAACCTAGTTCTTTTATAATAGCTTGGTTCTATCACCCGAACCAGAACTCGTTTAACATCTTCACCCAGCCCAATTTCAAAAATTGAGGGCCTACAGGCCAGAGAGGGGCCGGCGGCGTCTCCCAATAGTGGTAACCCAAAGTATTGAATCATTGAAGACCAGAAATAAACTAACAAACTAGGGACCCCCCAACCACCACTTGAACGAGACTGGAGCATCCATTTAGCTGCCCTTCTGGGCTGCTTGTACCCCCAAAGAAACCTGCTGCAAATCCTATCTGCCAAAGCTAAGCTGGAATGAGGCATCTCCAAGGGTATTGTTCTGAAAATATATAAAAATTTAGGCAAAATCAGCATCTTGAGGACGTTGCATCTGCCATAAAGGGAGAGATGGAGATTATCCAGCCTTGCCAATATTGTTTTTACCGAGTTAATTATAGGCAGAATGTTTAAATCTGGGATAGTGCCTACATGTGCTGTAATATATACACCCAAATATTTTGCAGACTGCACTATTGGGGCATCTGAGGGACCCATAGCTGTAGATTGAATTACTTGGGTCTTAGCAGCATTGAGCTTGTAACCTGAGAAGGCTCCACACTGATCTGCTATGCTTTTGACAGCCGTGAAGGCAGACGAGACCTCTGAGGTCAAAACTACAATATCATCGGCATAGGCTAGTACCTTATAATCGGTTGAATGAATCGTAACTGGTCTGGTCGGATGTCCTGCGCTTTCTCAATTAAACATAAAAAAGGCTCTATATACAACGCAAAGAGAAGGGGGGAACACGGGCAGCCCTGACGGGTACCCCTTCCTACTAAGAATGGCTTAGAAACCAGCCCCGCAACTGAGACAGTGGCTTTAGGAGTAGAATACAAAGATTAAACTGCATGGATAAATTCAGGGCCCAGGCCCTTCCAACTTAAAACCTCCCATAGAAAAGGCCAGGCGACCCTGTCGAATGCTTTTTCAGCATCCAGCAGGATCGCCCCAACAGGTGAGGATGTTGCCTGGGCCCAGTCCAATAATGCCACCACTCGAGATACATGATTTGCTGTATCTCTACCTGGGATAAAGCCATGCTGACGTAACGAGACCAAAGGAGTGATTATAGCAGCAAATCTGGATGAAAGAATTTTGGCAAAAATTTTATTATCCGAGTTTATGAGTGATATAGGCCTAAATGAGGCAGGATCCAATTCAGGCTTATCTTTTTTTTTAAAGAGAATAATGTTAGTCAAGGTCCAGGATTCAGGAATGCTTCCCAATTGTGCGGCCCTCAAAACTGGGAGAAGAACCCGACGAATCTCCTGAGTGAATGCTTTGTAAACCTCTAATGGGACTGCATCCGGTCCTGCTGCTTTACCATTAGCCAATGCTCCAATTGCTATCTCAACCTCCTCCCATTCGATGGGGGCCGAAAGGACGCTTTTCTGTTGATCTGTCGGTTGGATAGTTGGCAGACTGGCCAGGAAAGCTGCAGCATGCTGGCCTGTGTTTGCAACGCAATTCCCGGCTTCCTTGTAAAGATCTTTGTAAAACTGTTGGAATACCTCGAGAATCCCTTCTGGGGTTTCAAAAAGCTGACCTTGTGAATTCTGTATCTTACTGACAAGATTGGCCAATCCCTTCTGCTGAAGTCTCTTTGCCAAAACCCTGCCTGACCGCTCTCCCATTTCAAACATCTCGGAGCGGTATTGTAAGAATTTAGCGGCTAAATACTGACTAAAAAACTCCAGCAGAGAGGCCCTAGTCTTAGCTATTTTGGCTTGAATTTGCATAATGCCTCTACCTTCTCTTACAGCTTCAATCAATTCTGTCTCTACTGTGCTTAACACTGCCAAGCGCTCGTAAATTTGTCGCTGGGCTACTTTACGACGAAAGAAGGAAAAACTCCTGGTCTTACCCCTCAAGGCTGCCTTAAATGAATCCCACACCACATTTTCAGAGGCTGTGCCAACATTAAAATCAAAGAATTCACTAATCCAGCATTTCATATGATCTATATAGGCCTGTTCTGTCAGCAATTTTCTTTCGAACGTCCAAGCCCTGAATTCTAGTACCTTCTGTGGGAGAGTGTATTCCACAATAAGTAGGTTGTGATCAGATAATACCCTTGGATGCAGTGCAATGGATGATGACAAAACCAACTGTTCAGATATTAAAAAAAAATCTAGCCGGGACATTTTATTATGTGGGGCCGAATAATATGTGAATCCGTCTAATAATTGATTATGGAACTGCCAGCAGTCCAACAAGCAATGCTCTTGCACTAAAGCTTGTAATGCCCGGAACACCCTGGGCTTTTTCCCAGAATAGTTTTGGTCCGTAGATAGATTAATACTAACCGCTAAATTAATATTGAAATCTCCACAGAGAAAAGTAGGGTTAGGGTACAGGGCCAGCTCAGTATTCAGGTGGTGCAAAACTGCCGGATCGTCTAAGTTTGCCCCATAAACCTTACATATTGTGTAGGACCTAAAGTTTATAATTACCTCAACAATTGCCCACCTGCCTGCACCATCTTGACTAGTCCTTTTACAAGTACAGAGACCTCGTCGTGCCAAAACCGCCACCCCCCTGATCTTAGTAGTTTGACGAGAGCAACCAATTAATTCAAATCCAGGTATCCGAAGCATACACCTCTCATTCCAGGGAATGTGGGTCTCTTGAATACAAATCAGATCCAGTCGTAAAGCTAACACAAATTTTGAGAAAAGGGCCCTTTTCCTTCCGTTATTTAGCCCACAAATATTCCAGGAAGCTATCCTAATTTTTGCTTGCGCCATTCAATGAAAATACAGATACCTGTGCTATAACAGTAAGTTTCTGACTTTAAACGACGACCAGCGAATCTCTTTTCTGTGTCAAATCCATCAAAAATTAGTGAACTACACATAACTAAGTTGAGCCACAAGCATTTTTTAATACTAAAAATAACCCTCCTCCGCCCAAAACAACTCCCCACCCCACCGCCCCCCCTCCCACCTACCCCTACAAAGGGCAACAGGGTCTTGGCCCTTGCGATGGAGGAGCTGGCAAGACTCACATACCTGAGAGCCATCACCACACTATATGTAAAGAAATGCCCCTGTAATTTAGTAGCACCTGACTTCAACAGCATTAATTCATCCTAGTGCTATAAACTAAACTAGTGAGGGCCTATAGTAGATCATATAAGAAATTCAAACATTAACATTATAAGATTTCAAGTGTGGGCCCGGAAAAGGGAAAATAAAGAAAGTATTGATCATATTATGATGAACGCCAACTGCTGATCACCACAAATCTAGTCATGCTTTTCCTTATAACGAATCCAGATAGTCCTTAGCTTTTACTTCGGATTGAAAAAACTTAACTTGACCCTTAAAAATAACCTTGAGCTTTGAAGGGAAAAGCAAAAATGCCTGAGCCCCCTTTGACTGAAAGGGGGTAATTAGCTGCCGAAGGTGCCACCTTCGCTCGACAGTAACAGGACAAAAATCAGGGCGCACAAAAAATTGACACCCCTTGGCAGATCTTTTTCTATCTGGGCGTGCCAAATCAAAAAGTTTCTCCCTGGCCAAAAAATTATTTAGACAAATAAGGATAGCTCTTGGCTTATCCGAAGCATGGTTAGAACCCCCACTCTGCTTAAATGGATAACGATGGGCTCGTAGCACTTCTGTCCCCCAGTCCCACTGCTGAATCTCTGGGAATGATTCTGCGAATAATTCAACAATGAATCTTCGAGTGTCTGATCCTTCAATCCCTTCAGGAACACCAAGGACTCGAAGGTTGTTGCGACGTGCCCTATTTTCAAGATCCGTGAGTTTCCATATGATGTCTTCCCGTTGTGACTGGATGGTCGCAGTTAAATTTTTTTGTGCACTTAGATCGTCCTCTAGCGTAGAGATTCTCTCTTCAGCCTCACTTACTCTTGTGGCGATCTCGGTGCAAGTTTTTGCGACCCGCCGTATGGAATTCTGGAGGCGACGACAAGCTCCTTGTGTCCGAGCGCTTTCCTGCTTTGACTCTTCCCTGTGGGCCATTATGGATTGATAAATCACTGCCAATGTAATTTACGTTGGAGGAGAGCCAGGGATTGACCCATGGTTAATAGCATCTATTGAAGATGGCCCAGGTATAGGGGGGTCAACAGATGGGGTCCGTCCAGAAAACGAGTTATCCCAAGTTAGGGAGCCAGCTTCCAAGTGCTCCTGCTCTGGTAATCTTGCAGATTTCTGATCTGTCCTGCTGACTGTATGTACAAGCTCACTGCTATCCCAGTCCCCCGGGTCACTGACATCAGACCAGTCCTTGCCTTCTATAGGATCTCCCTCCTCCTCTGAGGACATAGTGTGATCTGAGAGAGAGTAGAACTTATCTGCAGCGTCAGCCTCGACCCGTACAGTCTGGGGGCCATCCAGATTTGAGCTTGCCTCCCCAGTACAGATGAGCGAAGTGCCATCCGCTGGAATTACAGCTCCCAGAATCCCTTCTGATTGAGTAGGCCCCACAGGGGCCAGAGCAGAAACAGAGCTGGCTGCTGGGATAGGCACACCTAAATGTTTAGGAGCAATAGTCTCTGGGGCTGAAAGAGCTGTAGAAACGTTAGAACCATTTAAGCCACTCATGGGAGATTTCTTAGCAGTTTTAACAATAGCTTTAGCTTTAGTAATCATCGCTGTTGCCGCCACAGCATCTGCTCTCTCACGTCTCCCCCCTACAATATGTGGCGTTTTTGAATGCTCGCCTGCCTTGCAAAACATGCTGGGGATGATCTGACCTGTTTTGCAAGTCCCGGTGCTGACGGAAGAGCCTGGAGCCGCCTCCTCGGCAGAGAGATTGCCTCCGGTTGTAACCGCTAATTCTGAAGCTCCATCAGCTGCAGGTGTAGGCGGGGGTACAGGCAGAGGCAGTGGCATTTTTGTGAGACGATTTAATGTTGCTGTTCCACGACCAGCGTCAGCCCCTGTAAGTGAGGCGGAGGCCGAAGCAGTCCGTGCCTGGGATCTCAAAGCTTTCGGGGGCATTACTGCGTGTCCTCGCACGGAGAACCGACCAGATGACAATACAGAGCCGCGCGCCAGGGATACAGCGCAAAGTAATTGAAGAAGACGTCTACCCAGAAGTCGCCACAGCATACCGTCACAGCACAAGGATTTGATTCAGTGCCTGCTATCTTACGGCGAGAAATCAGGTACGCATCCTAGTGTGGTGATTCTCAGCAGGAGAGAGTCTCAGCACAGCTCAGCCGGCCATAGGTATGCCTTGTAGCCGTTATGTGTGATATATCGGATCTAATGGAGAAGGAGAAGGAAGGAATGTCCGAGAGTGGAGACACAATCACCCCTTCCTTGAGTGCGGCAGTCAGAATAATCTCCTTAACAGAATAAGACAGAAAATTCACTAGGATTTTCCGGGGTTTCTGCCTCCCTGGGTTTCTCTTAAAGGGATCCCGATGGACTCTTTGAATTTCATATGCAAGATTAATATTTGGAAAACATTTCAAAACACAGTCCTTCAAAAGAGAGATCACAAACCCCTTAATATCCTCCCCCTCAAGAGCTTGCGGGATGTTTAAAAACTTCAGATTGTTTTTCCTGGAGAGGTTTTCCAGTCGCTCGAGGTCATCTTCAGTTTTTTATTTTGGGTTGATAACTTTGCCAGGTCGGCAGGAGTCGTTTTGATCGTATCTTTTAGTTTGGGGATCTAAGCCTCAATTGCGTCTGTCCTTAAAGTGACTTCCTCTAACTTTTGTGCCAGGACCTCGCATGATGAACGAATTGCAGCCTGATTCGCTTCTGATACAGAGAATCTACTAGCTAACTCTGCTTGATTCATCTCCGAGACAATGAACCTGCTGGTCATCTCTTCTTTCATGGCCAGGAGTAAATCGGCTAATGAATGTGTTGATGAGGCTGGAATCGTGTGATCCTTGAGGGCAGGGGTATTTAAACTTTGGCTACTACCTTGATGGGATTTTCCCACCCCCTGTTCCTGTACTTGCTCCTGCACCTGCTCCTGCTCCAGCTCCAGTTCATCTTGTAGTCCCAAAACTGAGTAACTGTTAGAGAGATTCACCATCGGGTGGACCACAGACTCCGTTTTGGTTTCAAGTACTATAATGGCGGTACATGGAGCCTGCAATTCACTTCCCGCTGAACTAGACTGGGTGGTGTTACTTGTAGGCTCACTACTATTTAAAAATAATGGCTTCTTGGATGAACACACTGGAGCCTTGAGTGTGGAAGTGGACATAAACGTGGGCGTGGGTGTAGTCGAGGACAGAGACATGACTTGATAGAAAGTTTTTAAAGACGGGGTAATTTTTGATTTTGCAGTAGGTGTTATCTTGTCCTGATTTTTTCCCTTGTTCTTAGTCACTCTCACTTTCGCTGGAGTTCTACTATCAACAGTACTCCCACCCTGCTTGCGTTGTTTAATTGATGCTTTAATTTCAGAAATAGGGGGGAGACCCGGAGCGGTAGGGTGGACTGGGTAATAACAGTATTTGAGGCAAAGTGAGCTGCTCTAGCTCGCAGGGTGTACTAGCTTAATTTTGGGGGTGAAATGCCCTCTTTTTTCCCCTCACTTTCCTCCGTACAAGGCGGGCGCGTCCTCCCTTCCTGAATCACAGGCACATCCACTTGACAGAGCGGCAAAAGATAACTACCGCTAAAGCTCTCACCCTCAGTCAAGGCTTCTAATACCAACTTACCATCTGGTTGATTAAGCCCAAACTGTTGTCCTTGGCCTTCTCAGAAGGGGCCAGTCTTTGTAGCCTCCCTCCTGCTCACCATCCTCACCAACCTCCTCGGAAGACTGTCTGAACCGGCAGTCCGGGTATACACTGAGACTGGTGCTGACTCTTCCTCCCATGCACCAGAGCAGCAAGCATGCAACACCCCGGTGTCTCCGCTCATGCACGGCCTCTCCCCACTTCCAGCGCCGGGCTCCAGGATCAGCACTGCTCCCGCAGACGCCGAGACTACCTATGTCATCACGGCCGCAAAGAGACGGGTCCCCCTGCATGGCAGACCGGCAAAAACAGGAGGAGAAACAAAGGTAGGTGAAAAAACAAACAATTTAGTTGTCAGGGCTTCGGCATTGGTCACCTATGTGGAAAACCCGAGGGAGCGCGACCGCGACCGATAGTTAGCGGCCGTCATGTTCCTCTGACAAGTGGAGAGCCCACAACAACACAACAATCGTAATTCTTAATTCAGAAGAACAACTATAAGGGGGCACACTTCGCAAGGGGCACACTCACCACATCTAATCCTATCTGGTATCAGGGCAGGGTACACCCTGAAAAGTCACCACACAGTGTTGGGTCGGTATCACCCTGGCTTGGTCCCAGCTCTCTCACAGCCCCCTGTAGGCTTGCCAAAGTGCCCCCCCTTCTCCCACATCTTGGGACATCCCCTGATTTTGTACACCTTCTCCTCTGTACTCTGACACCAGTCCAAGTCTTTCTCCCACTCCATCACAGACGGGGGTTGCGGCACACGCCAGCCTCTGCCGATATTTTGCTTTGCAATCCCCACGGCCAGTGCCAGCCAAATAGGAACATGTCATGGCCAAACAGTCTCTCCCTTGATTATAAGCAGAAGCCACTTGCCATCCATTGGAACGTCAGTTCCAGACACTCCGGCCATTGTTGCCATAACATTGCGCCAGAACTGCGCAACTTTAGGGCATTCCCAAAGGATGTTAAAGAAGGGTCCCTCACGTTGGTAGCCTCTAATGCACAGTGCCATCGGTGCCCTTCCAATCTTATGAAGGAGTGTGGAGGGATAGTAGGAGCGATGAAGTATCCTGAGTTGGACCAATCGGATTTGTACATATATCGTGATTTCCCTTGGGCCCTGGAGTCCCTCTAACCACTCTTCGTCATCTATATTTCCAAGGTCGTCAATCCAAACAGCACACAAGGCTGTCAGTGGCTCAGGCATATTATTCATGAGCTTACAGTATATTGTTAAAGTAGCTTTTTCTGGAATGGGATCTATGACTAGTCTGTCTTCTCAGGGGAATGGTCGGGAATGGATGTGCCTCAACGTCTATGTGTCATCAGGGCATGTGTAAGTCTCAAATAGTGAAATCACTGGACCTGAGACAGGCCAAACTCTTGCTGTAGGTCCTCAAAAGGAAGTGAAGCTCCACTCCTCCATATGTCTCCCAGGTGTTCAAGGCCTATATTCTGCCAAACAGCGAAACCTCGCAATGCGACCACCTCCTTCAGCACATCACCTGACCACAGGGGCATCCTACTGGTCAGTTTGCTCTGCCACCCTAGCTCCCGGTTCGCTTCCAACCAACATGCCACAACTACCGCGGTATGTCCAGGCCATTTAGGGTATATAATATAATATAGCATATAATAGCGGTTCACAGCTGCCTCCTGGCATAGCATCCTAGTCTACCCTGTAGGCTGACTCATCTCCTTCTGCGTATACCCAGTCATTTACAACTAGCAGCTGCGAGGCCCAATAATAGAGCCGAACATTTGGCACCGCCAGACCTCCATCCTATACCCCTCTTTGCAGCCTATGGAGTGCTATTCTAGGTGTACCCGCCTGCCACAGCAATTCCCGAGTGTCCTGGGCGATCTTCTTAAAGACCGTCGGTGGGACAGGACAGGGGGTATTTTGCAGAATGTAGGGAAGGCACGGCAGGGTCGTCATTATAAAAAGAGCTGCGCTGCCCGCGAGGGACTTCGGCAAGGCTCACCAGTGCAATATGTCCGAGTGGGGCCTCTCCAACTGGGGGGTAAGATTCCTCTCCAGGAACAGCTCTTGGTCTCGGACAATCTGGATACCCAGGTATTTGAAGCCCTCCATAACTATGGGTGCCTCCCACCTCGGGGGGAGGCCAGACATTGGAAACACCACCGATTTGGCACAGTTTATAGAATACCCCAAGTAGCTCCCTAATAATTTGAAGATATGAAGAACTCTTGCGATGGAGTGATATGGCCTTGCAAGGTACAGAAGAATATGATCGGCATACAATGAGATCCAATCCTCCCAACCCCCCGGCGCCTCAATACCCATTATCATAGGGTCTTTCCTGATCCAGGGTTCCAGCGGTTCCAATGCCAAGGCAAACAATAAGTAAAGCAGTAGCAGGATCCTGCCCTAAATATTGCAGTGAAAACGAGGCAATCTTTTGGAACATCAACAATGTTTTAGTTGCAGAATAATATTTTCAAATCTTTTGAATGATCTAAAAGGGTGCATTACATTAACCCTAATGACAGTTACTGAAATTAAACAAATCAAACTAGAAGATAAATCATTTCGAAACAAAGCACGGACTGCCATGTTGTATATAGTTAGATAGATTTTCTTGTATTATAAAACATACAATTTGAAAAATATTTTTCCAATACTTCACAAGTGCTCAGTTCAATAAAGGCTTACACAGTGTAGAAATTGCAAAACTGTGTATCATCATTATCTGACGTCAGATAGTGTAGCCCGTTTTTGAGACTATAGAGAATGTCAGACAACATTTTTTTATTTTTATTTTATTTGAAGTGTTTTATATAGCGCTGGCTAGACCCGGAGGTATCAGAGCGCTTTACATGAGGGCAAGTGAGTTACAAGTTACATGAGGACAAGTGAGATACAAGTTACATCAGTTACAGGGTTACACAGTACAACGACATATAAAAGACATTGTTACGCGGTCCGAGGGAGGGAGCGGAAGGGAAACACAGCGGAGAAACGTGGAGAACAGTGCCCAATGTCCGGCTGGGTAGGTGACAGCTGAGGGGTGAACCAAAGCCGATCTCCTCTATAGCTGTCTAGGCAGCTCCACCGGGCATCAGCCATATTGCTCGGTCTCGGGTGAAGGTAGGGGTAGAAAAGGGGTGCATCACCAAGTCCAATAAGAAGATAGAGGTGTTTTTGGCTCCAATGGAATTAGTGAAGGGCGCTGGTCACTCCGGCGGCAACAGGCAAAATGTCATGTCATGGCGTTTCGAACCGCTCACCATCTATGGGTCATCATCAGGATAATGTCAATTTAAGCACTCATGCACTGAATTTAAACAAGCATTTGCAATGGAATAGATCTCGCATTTACGCGCGTTTAAGCTATTGGCATTGTAAATGACAATACATTTAATTTATGTTCCAAAACCAAAACATAAAATAAAAGGCATTGTCATTTACAATGCCAATAGCTCAAACTTGCGTAAATTCGAGACCTGTTGCATTGCAAATAAAAAAATGCAAAACTACTTCAAACACAAGAAGCGGCACCACTGTCGAGGGTGGAGCAGAGACGTACACAGAGAAGGCCACCTGGAGTTCGTCCCCACCCAGTGAGCTGGTCAACATCTCGCAACACGAAAGCCAATGAAATGTATCCACACCCTATGGCAACCCCAAGCTTCAGACACCACTTCCAGGGTTCACAGCACGGAGCCCCCCACCACGGTGCCACAGCTGCTAAGTTCTGATCTCCACCACATGCCCTTGGTGTGCAGGAGTGACACTCCAACGCATAAATGTCCCGAGAGACACCCTAACCCGAGCAGACAAAAACAGCCATGTGCATGCAATGAGACAAACACAAGCCCCTTTGTGAACCGCAGTGGACACCCACCCCTGCCCCTCTTCATTCTATACATGGGCTTCCCAGTGTGAACACACAAGTGGCACCGACGCAAAATGCCTAACTGCCTATCTTGAGTCCCACACACAGACTCAAGAAGCAACACAATGCTCTTGCCCCTTCAGCACAAAAAAATACATTTGTCCTGCATAGCCGACTTCTACCGCAGCTCCCTCGCAGGGCGAAGATAAGTGTCCTGGTTGCAGACACATGCAAGCAACAAAAATGAAGCACATAGTCGCGTCCAAAAAGTAGCAATGCCAGCACCGCCATTTGTGAAAAAATCACAGAGGCAGCAAACACACCAATACAGTTTTGAAGGCCTCGGACACGTAAAACATCTCATGCCTCTTCTAATAATGTGTACAGAAAAACACCCACCTCCGCATCCCGCCCCACCCACGGACACCCGACATGGAGGTACGCTTAACCACGAGGAAGTGCATCCCACTGCACTCGTCAAAGTGCACTGTCAGGAACAAGCGAAGACTACCCCATTCCATGCGCACCACACTGAACAACCCATCCTGTGGCTCAATGGTTAGAGTGGCAGACCTCGATGCAGAGCACTGGTCCGGGACCAGGGTTCGATTCCCATCACGGCAGGGTCTCGGGCTATAAATTCCACGGACCGGATATTCTCGCCTCAGTGCCTATTCTAATCATGGGTCCCACGCTGCAACTCTGGGCAATAGCTTGCTTAATCTCCACAACGGCCCCAACAGCGCTGGGATGCCTGGCCTCACCATGGGGGTGCCCAGGAGTGGACACCTCACATGGAAAGCCAGGAAGGGTTCCACAGCGGTATGAGTAAAAGCGCCAGGATGCCCCCGTTGGGGGTGGCAGTGCGCTATACAAGTACAAACACATTTACATTTACATTTACATCCTCCGCGGTGAACTGTCCCGCATGCATAACACCAGCAAACAAAGCGAGACATTCAGGACAACCCAGCATCAGCCAAGAGAGCAGCACTTTCAGGTCACTCATTCCACCATGAAGCAGTGACGCCCCTCCACTGCTGATATATAAAGTGGACAACCCAATATACCCTTGAGGGCTTGGGTAAATACAAATGTACTGGTAGAAGGATGCCTTCAAGGGATTTTTTCAGAATACTTTGTTGTTTATTAATTCAATATAGGATAAATATATACCTATAGAACAAATCTCACATGGAGTTCAAGTATTGTAGGATGTACACTATGCTTTTGTCATAAATATGTGTATCACCTCAGAGTAGACAAATCAAATAATGAAATAATCAAATAAACATAGGAAGCAAAAGGTGTGTAGAAAAAGTCAAATTTATATCAATAAATGTTATTAAGGGTACCTAAAATATGGACAGTTATACATAAATTCAGAAGGAGAGGGGTACATTCAATGGTTCCTTCACTAAGGGTAGATCAAACACTTTTTCAACAATATTCAAAGATTATGTAGAAAACAGTGTGAAAAGTCGACGTTTCGGTCTTTTAGATTTCAATGCGTAAGACCATCTTCAGGACAAAGTAGATTAAAAAGTTGACCCCTAGAAATAAAGATATAGATTTAGATATACATAACACACACCTTTGCGAAAAGAGAACATAAGCTAATGGTTACATAAGTCAGCTTCAGTATCTATGGCTGCAACCTCTATAAGAGTAAATATTGAAAAACACAACTAAATTTAATTCAATTCGGGTGGTATAATCATTTGCTTTACATGATAGAGACATATTCTGTTGTTGCTCTACACACATCGATGGAAGCCTCAGACCATATTGATATTGATCTAGAGAAAGTAGACCCAACCATACATTGTCTATCATAATATTTCTTAAAAAACTAGGTTCAAATATTATAGCGACCTATTAATCAGTTGTCATTTCCGCATTGACAATTACCCTCCACTGCAGCGCCCGTGAGAAAAGAAGCCGATAAAAATAAAGGAACAAGGCCAGTACAGACCAGTACTGACCATCTCCAGGACGGCGCCAGCCCCCGGACATCTGCACAGGGGGAGGGGGATGCGATAATGCATGGAGGACTGAGTGCGGGTGGGGGAGCAAATATCCACGGCCAACGGAGTGCGGGCGGTGGGAGGGGGGTGCGAAATGACATCTCCTTTAGGGAAAGTAAAAAACATCATTGCGCATCGCGGAAGAATGAAAAAAGTAAGAAATATCATTGCGCTTCGCGGCCGAATGAAACAAGTGAAAAAAGTTAAAGGGCGCTCCAAATACAACAAGTAGTCCCTAAACATGACATACCTACAGTTGCAGGGCAATGAAACTGTAGTTGGTCGGTGCTGCATCCGATAAAAACTGAAGTGGCGAATCGGAGCAGCAACCAATAGGGAGGCAGGAAATCAGAGTGACGCATAAATAACCCAATTGCAAGCAGCAGGCGGGATTACTCTCGCTATACTGTTTATTTTAGGTCTTGGGACAGCGCATGCGCCATCTAGGCGCGACCTAAAATGGGAAGTTATTTGGCAGTGAGTTGCCGTAGAGACAGCTAATTGATGATAGTGTACTTTGTATCCTCCTAATTATCAATAGAACAACAAAGGACTCAGCTTACAACAATTTTTCATTGAGTACTGAGAGCAAATAATATAGGAAAATATGAAGAGTGAAAAATGGGTATGAAGGAAAGCTAAGAATTAATGAAATGTTTATCAGATACTGGGTTCAGAAGTATGGTTATTTGCACATCTATGAATTTGTGAGTACTCATGATTCATCGGGCATTTTGTAAAAGGTCTTCTTTCTTGCACACTGGCTTACATTTTGAAGGTGCAACTGCAGAGTAATGCAATTGGTAACAACAATTGTTATGCAATCCTGTGTTTCAATACTTGTCCCGATACAAATGGTTCCTCACTTGTGTGGTTGAGCATAGCGCCTGTGACTCAATACACCCCAAAACGCGATCTGGAGACATCGTATTTTACGCAGCAGAATCCATGTTTTCTTTGCAGTGTGGATAGCGTTGGATTTTGGGCCATAGCACAGCCACCACCCAGGAAAACCTACCACACCTACCTGCGTTATTGACCACATATGCAGAATACCACTGCATTCTGATATTGCTGGACCTTTTAGCTGTCTTTGACACAGTCAACCACCTCACCCTTGCCTACACCATGGAGGCGGGATTTGCATTCACTGGCAATGTTCTACACTGGTTCTCCTCCTACCTTTCTAAACAACACCGGTTTATTCACAGAGGCACCTCCAGTGCCCAAAAGATCTCAATCATATGTGCCCTATAGCGATCTAAGGGTTTAATAATGTCCCCTGTCATCTTCAGACTCTACATGAAGCCCCTTGGGGCTCTACTCAAAGATAACAGTATTAAAATTCACCAATGCACTTAAGATATGCAATTTTACTCTACCTCCTCTCCAGGCACCCAATGCCTCAAACACTGCCTGCCCCTTATCCAGACCTGGAAGTCCTGTGCCTTCCTTCAGACATGAAAATTGATGGCTTCAAACTCCATATATTTCTGCATACAAAGTCACTTGGATTAATCCTGAACACCAAACTTACTCTCAAGGAACCCATTGTCAAAAAACATAGGTGGCCTGGCATCAGTTCTCTGTTAAAAAGAAAATCAAACTTTTTCTCTCAGAAAGAAACTTCAGGACTGCTGCTCAATGCCTCATAATCTTGCATTGAATTGTGGAGAGCCCTGCTCTATGGCCTCCCTATTTCCACACTGCCCCCCTTAAAGGCATCCTTCATGACTCGGCACATCTCATCCAGAGCCCAAAGAAATCTGATCGCATAAACCCAAACCTGATGGAACTCCATTTGCTCCCCTTCAAGACCCACACCATCTTCCAAAACAGCTACATGATACCCAAAGCCCCATTCACCAGCACCCTTGCTTATCTTGAGACAAGCTGAACATCACTAGTGGCTCTCTGCACACCCAATCCAGGCTACTGAGACTGGGAAGTGCAAGAAATTCAAAACGAGGCAGCAGGCCTTTTCCATCCATGCACCCAGATTCTGGAACAACATCCATGTAAATATCAGGAACACCCTAACACTGCTACAATTTAGGAAACAGTTGAAGATGTGCCTCTTTACAGAACACTATATCATTATGCAGTTACAGTACACTTCTGTTCTCAGACCCCAGCAACACCACCTATTACACATTAATTGTATGCTTGTATTTGATCCTGTACAGCACGCTGCTGCCTTTTTGCAAGGTTTGCGCTATACAAATACCGCATACAAACATAAAAATCTACACATATATATATATATATATATATATATATATATATATATATATATATATATATATATATATATTCACTGAAAAAAACCATAGGTTTCAGGCAGGTTATAGTTAGAAATTAGCATTTAAAAAACCTTTGAAATTCACTGAAAAAACCATAGGTTTCAGGGATGTTATAGTTAGTTGGACATTTCACTCATAGAAAACCATAGAAATTCCCCTGTTAAAGTTGGTTGAGCTAACTATAACTCGCGCCCCCGCAATGCACTGCTGATGACATCACATATTACATCATTCATGACATGGTCAGTGACATCACTGATGACATCACTGATGACATCTCACATGACATCACTGATGACATCACTGATTACATCATCCAGTGAATGTGTGTTTCTATAAAATATCAATATGTTTTATATATATATGCCAAGGTGTATTGAAGAATGAATGCGTGTATAAGAGTCAGGATGGATGATTAAGTAGGTGTGTGACTGACTGTATAAGTGAGTGATTAATTGTGCCTTGCCGAATGCATGTGTTAGTGACTGATACAGACATTCACACAGTTTAGGTTGTCAGTTGGTGTGTAAGCAGTTCCATGGTTTTGTTGGCAACTAAATGAGGATCTATATGAGCTATTGATTGCTTGTCTGAGTACCTGTATGGGTGCCTGAGTGTCTGTGTAGTTGGGTGAGGGTTGTGACTCTGTGCATAGATGTGTGAGTGGATAATTCATTGGGTACATGTGTTCAAGTCTGTATCTGTGAAGGTCTGTATGGCTGGGTAAGTGTGTGTATGAGTGTCTTGGTGAGTAAATGGATCCCTCAGTGGTACATGTGTGAGTAACTCCATATGTGAAAGGCAGTATATATGAGTGTTGGACTGTATAAATGATTATATGTGAGAGTGAGTGATTGTGAGAGTGCCTGTATGGATCAGTGTGTGCTTGTATTAGTTATTGTACTAGAGTGTAAGTATGTGTTAGTATATGTTTAAATAAGTGAAGTGGTATGTGTATAACTGTACAGGTGAGTAAATGAAAGTGTGATTGATTATTTCCATTACTGACTGTCTGGAAAAATACTTACTAAGGCAGAAGAAAGCATCTTGTAACTGGGAGTGAAATGAGTTTGGGATTGCGTCGTAAATTTTTCTTTGTTCTACAATTCTTCTTTGTTCTGTAATTTCTATCCTGGTGATTTTTTTAAAGAAATTTTGTAAATGAAGTACTATTGTTCATTTAAAAAAAATGAGAAATATAAAAGAACAGGTGCTATTGAAATAAATGCTATTGAGTAGTGGAAGGTTACACTACGGTCAGCAGGCCTCACAATTCAGATAGAGTCCTGATTCCACATGACGCAGTCCAGTAGCCAAGACACATTGCTCCCAGTACAGCCTGTCCACACCAAGCAACATCACAGGTTCATACAGTCTCAATGCTTCTGGTGCCACTAACCCTCTTTAACACAAGCCGATCCCACATGTGTAACTGTGACCTGAGTTCTGAATGGCAGTCACCCCAACTTCGTGGCAGCGACCACAGCAACAGACTCCCTTCAGTCTTTTTTGTTGTTCTTTTCTTTAAACAATTTGTTTTATATGTAAATCTATACATGACTAAGATTTTTCAATACTTATGTAGTGTGAGTTATGAAAAATTCGCACCCAGGCTCGCAGAGGGACAGCTGTGTCCCGTCCGCTCGACTCACAGACGCAGTACTACGAGTTGTCCGCGTCATTGTAGCTATCCCTGCCCTGTTCCATCATACGCCATGCCACGCCACTCCGATTTACGTTCTGATGTTGGCCCCACATAGCTACCTGTTGCAGGCATACTCGCTGTTGGTGTGCAGGTCAGTGGTCTAGGTCTCAACATCTCACGGCCACTCCCAGAGGGCAGGTTTGCACACACACCACACCCATCCAGCACATGCGTCACAGACCATGTGACCACACAATTATAATAGATCGACAACGTCACATCCCTTAATGCCGGTGCTGACTAGATGGCGGATGGTCCACGTGTCTCAACCATAAAGAGTCTTTGAAACGTTGCGCAGAAGGTTAGTCGCACCCTGATCTATATAGCCGTCAGAGGCCTACCACCCCCTTGGCGCGGACTTCAGATGCACAGGGTTAGTGCCACCTGAAGCTCATATGGCCATCAGGGGCCTACCACCACGTGGCACAGACTTGAGTTCCACAGGTTTAGCAGCCCCAAAAGCTGATGTGGTCTACGCCATTGATGACTCAGCGACATGTGTGAGATCTGCCGGGCCGTGGAGAAGATGATGTGGTCTCCGCCATTCATGACTCAGGACTCAGCGACATCTGTGAGATCCGCGGAGAAGCTGATGTGGTCTCTGCCATTCAGGACTCAGTGACATATCTGGGATGTGTGGAGTTTTGACGGGCACGTGGAGTGCCCACTGCTGCACACTCCGGTGGCACCAGGTAATTATTTGCTCATAGATGCGCAGGGGTGGCAGTGTCTCTCTCTCTCTCTCTCTCTCTCTCTCTCTCTTCCTCTCTCTCTCTTCCTTCTTAAACTTCTATCTCTCTAACTCTCTCCCTTCCTTCTCCCTTTCTCACTCCCTTTCTTTCCTTCCCTCCCTTTTTCTCTCTGGCTTTTTTTTCCTTCTCTGATTCTCTGTGTCTCTCTCCTTTGATATGCGCATTACACACGTCCTTATTTTGTGCTTTATTTTCCAGGCTCTGTCGTCGAAATCCATGGTCCCCACAGGAGTGTTCCGCCTTGTTGTTTTGTATTATTTTTGATAAATTTTGAAAATAGTTTATCGTTCATATATATATGTTCATAAAAAAATAAAGTTGGAAAAAAAAAAATAATGTTTTTGGTTTTCTTATCTGCTGTGTGACTCTTTCTTGTTCCTATTACTGTTATTTGATGGAGTCCACCATGGTGTTAAATTTTGGGGCACTTATCGCGGGAATACTGGTGAAGTCTGCAGTTTGCACCAACTTCTGAATAGTGTGTTAGATTTATCTCAACTCTACTTCTATTAAGGTGCTGATAATGAAATGCAGACTAGCCGTTCCCATGCAAAAAGACGAGGTGCACCTTTGCGATTTATTCTAAATACTAAAATCCTGTATTGAATTGCACTGAGATAGTGGCTGCACTTACAGTGTACACACAAAATAAATTAGGAAATCTCATTGTATTTATATTGATTGGGAATAGTGAGTCAGGTGCTGGATCTTGACGAGAAACACTGCCCAGTTCGTATATTGTTCTGCACACGAAAAATCACATCACAACTTTCACACCAACTGCAATGCGAAACAAATTCCGGCGATAAGCCACGTTAGCACCAGGGATTTTACACCTGCTTTCTGCTGGTGTTAAGCAGGAAGACTACCTGCACCATGAAAGGGAACACAGCCAAGAACCACACCAGAACACCCACAGGTGCCATAGAGTCAATGAGCATGATACAGGGATACCCATGAGGGCCACAAGACTCATCGCAACAACTCCAGGACCGCCAACGCCCCCCAAACCCGCATCTGAGCATGTGTGTCCCTGTGGTCATTGTGTTAGCATGATAGGCACGATCCCTGCAACATCACAGTGTGCTGTCACCTCAGCGTTGGCAGTGAGCCTGGACATGTAGCTATGCACGCATACTCCTGCATGCACAATCGGCAAGTGCTGGTCCGGGGTATACAGGTCAGCGCAGGGGTGTGCCTATCTGGCAAGGGGAATGGGGTGTCTCGGACATGTCCGTGTACAGGAAGTGCGGTAAGTGTGTCTCTGTGTTCTGGTGTGGCCTGCCACAAGGGCCGCAGCAGTCGATGTAAAGTGGCATGCACCATCTCCAAACGGCACTGTGATGGTGTAGTTGGAATGCAGCAGGACATGCGAGAATAGGCATTACAATGGTGTGCCGTACGAGTCCCCGAGATACAACAGCGCACCGTACAAACTGTGAGTGCTCATGGGAGGGAGGAGCAGCTGTTTGGGAATGTAAAACACAGTGAACTCGCCCATGTGCCACGTGCTGGGCATCTCCTCCATGATGACCACGGTCGCAGACATCCCACAACACCAACGACCGGCCTTTGTACAAATCCTGTATGAATGCAGCATGGTTTTCACTTCTATGCTCGTTCGGTGGTGTGATGTTGGCGGATTGTGTGACTTGTGCTCCTTGTTGGTGTGTTTCATTTTGGCCATTGTTTGTCTATACTTGTGCTGTACTTAATTGTGCATGTGTGCCATTCTGCCCATCTCCCCCGTCCTCCACTCCCTGCTTCTTCCTCTTCCTGGTGCTGGTGTGTCTATAATTTTGTTGCTCCACACATAAATACATGTAAAGAATAAATTAGAATGGTTCCTTGATTCTTTTAGGTTTCAAAACTTCTCTCTATTGGTTTATTTTTAATTTTCCATATAAACAGTTTTTTTAATATTCAACAACACATAGAAGTCAGAAGTGCAACTATTCTATCAACACACTTTGTAGAACATTCTACAACACGTGCAGGTTAAAAGTTAATCAATTTTTTTAAACTTAAATATATTTTTATGCAACATTTTCTTGAACATTTAACGGCACATGCAGGTTAAAAGTTCATGATTGTTTTAAGTTCAAACAGTGCCTTCCAAATGTAAGTAGCAGGTGTGGTTGAGTTGAGCAAATGTAATCCTATGATATGTACTCCACTTTCAAACTGCTTTTTCTTAACCAATCACAAAGATGCTTTTCCACAAAACGAATGTTTAAAAAAGAATGCTTTTCATCTCCCAATCACATATCGTTTTGTATGGCAAAGAAAAGTAGTTCCAAAACATGAGGGAACCTACTCAGATTCACCAAGCTGCACAGCCACTGGCTGTGCAGCTTGGTGAATCTGAGTAGGTTCCCTCGTGTTTTTTTAATATTGCAGCACAATGGGGCGGAGAGCGGACAAGCTTGCACACCTTTAAAGTTGTGAATTGGTTTAAACATTGACTAATTGGATTACGCCGGTGTGCATCTCACCACTTTCAATGTACAAAAGAAAAGTTGTTCCCCATCTTTAAACATATCTCTTATTCTACCAAGGAACTGCATGAGCTACAGACATCTTTCTATACCTTCCAGCCATACCTTCAAAATGCTAGTGTGGATCGTAGGACCTAGCTATATTTTCAGGTGCAAGAGGTATGCAGAACACAGACGTATTGACTTAGACCTAGGTTTACAAATGTGGACATTAACTTGTTTGCACAGAGAGGATTGAAGTGGCACCAATTGCTAAATTTGGTTAAAACCTCTTTGCATCTTCCAAACCCTGACCTCATGATTGTGCATTGTGGTGGAAATGACCTAGGCACATTGACTGGGGTAGGTTTGGAAATGCTTATGAAGGACACCTTTGGACACCTCAGATCAGCACCATGTGACTCTGGGCAATAGCTCACTTAATAGCTCACATAATTTCCACGCCGGCCTCGAGGGCCTTCAGACCCATAGGGGTGAGTAGTTTGCGCTTTACAAATACCGTATTGATTTGATACACGCAAATTTACCTTCGCACTCCCTGTATAACACCCACTAAGCACCATACACAAGTTTCATTGTTCAAAACAAAAGTTCCTCCGAGTAGGTATAACTACATGCTGACACTACTTGACAGATGTGGCACAGTGGCCAGAGCACATGACTTCACAGCATATGACACACAGTTTGGACTCACGCTTTCATCCCCGAGTCCAGCACCACCTCAGCTTAGCACCATGAGACTCCAGACAAAACCTCATATAGTTTCAGTACCCCAGGACTTTCAGACCAGTAGGAGTCAGTAGTTCGTCCTTGTAGGTATAAACACATGCTGACACTACTTCCACAGGTGTGCTGCAGCGGCCAGGGCACATGACTTCATACCATAATACACACAGTTTAGGCTCACGCTTTCATCCCTGACACCCGCAGCAGCTCACCTTAGCAGCATCAGACCCTACGCAATACCTCACTTAATTTCCATACCCAACACTTTCAGACTGGTAGGTATGAGTAGTTCACTTTGCACCCTCTCTATAGCACACCCTAAACACCCCACATAGGTTACAGTGCTCCTACCCTCCTCTTTCCTACTTTTTTCAGCCTTTTTTCCCCATACTCGCTTCAACAGAATCACAAAATGGCGGCCAACACTTCCTAGTTGCAACCGCTTGCAACGCTCCCAACCAATAAGCAGCAAGTTCATACTCGTAACGCCTCAGCCAATCAGATGGCAGAATTCCCAAATATCGATATCTGTAAATTTCGATATTTCTCAAAAACTACTAAACGGATTTACACCAAATAAACAAAGGTGTGGTCTCTAGACCAAGACCCTTCTCCCTGCCCAATTTGGGGTAATTCCGTTCTCCGGTTCGACCTGTAGCCTTGTCTAAAGTTTCCTATGGAAATTAACATGGGTAAAACACTTTTTAGGACCCCCCTTTTTTCTCATTCCACCCTTGATGAATCACCCCCAAACTTTTAACATCGGAACTGATATGAACAAAGAATTAGTTTGGAAAATTTCATGAAGATTCATCAAACGATGCCAAAGTTATAAGAAAACAAAAAATGCTCTTCCTGTGGAAACTTGGTCCTAACTATAACCACCTACTGGCGACCGCCAGTAGGTAATATATATATATATATATATATATATATATACATATACATATATATATATTCACTGAAAAAACCATAGGTTTCACACACGTTATAGTTAGGAATTAGCATTTAAAAAACCTTGCAAATTCAGTGAAAAAAACATAGGTTTCACACATGTTATAGTTAGCTGGAAATTTTACTGATAAAAAAACAATGAAATTCCCCCGTTATAGTTAGTGCAGGCAACTATAACTCACGCGACCGCAATCCTCTGCTGATGACATATGTGTCTTTATGAAAAAAAAATATTTGTAATATATGTATAGCTAAAATTTAATGGAAGAAGACATGGGCAAATAAGTGTCTAAATACAGTATTAGCATCAGCAGAAGATTGCGGTCGCGTGAGTTATAGTTGCCTGCACTAACTATAACGGGGGAATTTCATTGGTTTTTTATCAGTAAAATTTCCAGCTAACTATAACATGTGTGAAACCTATGGTTTTTTCACTGAATTTGCAAGGTTTTTTAAATGCTAATTCCTAACTATAACGTGTGTGAAACCTATGGTTTTTTCAGTGAATTTGTACGTTTTTTTAAATGCTAAGTTACTTTACGCCATTCGTGGCGTGCGCGCCCACTTAACGTAGTTCATACGTGCGCGCACGGTGCGCTTCGCGCACCGTGCGCGCACAGTGAGCACGCGGTGCCCTTCGCGCACCGCGCGCCCACTTTACGCAGTTAGTGCCGTGCACGCACGGTGGGCACGCGGTACGCTACGCGCACCGCGTGCCCACGTTACGCTAGATGGGCCATGTAAGCACGATGCGCTTCGTGCACCGTGCGCACATGGAGGACATATGATGCGCTTCGTTGTGAAAGGTAATATTTTAATTTTTCACATGTATTATATGCCATGCACAAATGGTTCCTTCGGGCACCATTTGCACATGGGGTGGGGAGAGTATGGATCATTTTTTTTTTATTATTACAGTAAGCGTAATCGGCGAAATTATCGAAAAAATTAAAGTTCCGTTTTTGGCCTTGGGGGATCTTTGAGGACTCCCTCAACATGGCTAGGTGCTTAGGAGCTGTCTAAACAGCCCCTTTACATGTTTTTGGCCTTTGTTTTTTAACCCCCTCTCAGACTGCGAGAGAGAAAATGGCGGCCGCCGCTTCCTGGTTTCGACCGATTCGAATGTTTACTAAGATCTAACAGCCAATCAGAATCGCGCTCGCGCACGGCAGCGTGCGCGTACGGTAAGCGCACCGTAAGCGCACCGTAAGCTGGCTCAGATATATATATTGATTTAAAGGCTATTTTCTCAGAATCTACTGAACAGATTTACACCAAACCTACAAAAGGCACTTCCTTGACCTGTAGACTACCTCTCTGCCAAATTTCAAGGAACTCTGTTCAGCCGTTCGGGCTGTAGCTGTGTCTAAAGGTCCTATGGAAAAATGCATGGGAAAAACGCGTTTTGGGACCCCCCTTTTATCTCAGCCCCCGCTTGACGAATCCCCCCGAGACTTTCAGGGTAGGAGCGGAGCGTAGCGCCCCATTAGTTTTGAAAATTTCGCGAGGATTCGTAGACCGGCGCCAAAGTTATTCCAAATAGAATGTTGCGGTTTTCCTATGGAAACAGGGTCCTAACTATAACTACTGCTGATGATGTCAGATATTACATCACTGATGACATATGTGATTTTCTGAAAAAAAAATATTTGTAATATATGTATAGCTAAAAATTAATGGAAGACGACATGGGTAAATACGTGTCTAAATACCAGTATTAGCATCAACAGAGGATTGCGGTCGCGTGAGTTATAGTTGCCTGCACTAACTATAACGGGGGAATTTCATTGGTTTTTCACGAGTGAAATGCCCAGCTAACTATAACATGTGTGAAACCTATGGTTTTTTAAGTGAATATATATATATATATATATATATATATATATATATTACCTACTGGCGGTCGCCAGTAGGTAGTTATAGTTCGGACCCCTTTTCCATAGGAAATCCGCAACATTCTATTTTGAATAACTTTGGCGCCGGTCAATGAATCCTCGCGAATTTCTCAAAATAGGTGGGGCGCTACGCTCCGCTCCTACCCTGAAAGTCTCGGGGGGATTCGTCAAGCGGGGGCTGAGATAAAAAGGGGGTCCCAAAACGCGTTTTTCCCATGCATTTTTCCATAGGACCTTTAGAACGAGCTACAGCCCGAACGGCTGAACAGAATTACTAGAAATTTGGCAGAGAGGTAGTCCGTAGGTCAAGGAAGTGCCTTTTGTAGGTTTGGTGTAAATCTGTTCAGTAGATTCTGAGAAAATAGCCTTTAAATCAATATATATATCTGAGCCCGCTTACGGTACGCTTACCGTACGCGTACGGTGGCGTGCGCGAGCGCGATTCTGATTGGCTCTTAGATCTTAGTAAACATTTGAATCGGCCGAAACCAGGAAGCGGCGTCCGCCATTTTGTCTCTCGCACTGAGTGTTATTTATCAAACATGATGCCCAAAAACATGTTACGGGGCTGTTTTGACAACTCCCTCCCACATAGTCATGTTGAGGGAGTCCCCAAACATCCCCCAAGAGCAAAAACGGTTTTATTTTTTTTTCGGCAATTTCGCCGAGTACGCTTACCGTACGCTTACCGTAAGCGTACGGTAAAAAATAGAAATAAAAAAAACACTATCCACACTTACCCCACCCCCTGTGCTTTTGGTGGCCGTAGGCCACCAAATGTACAGGGCTTATTACATCAGTAAAAAAACTATATTTTGGCAACATGAAATTATAAAATCGAAATAAAAAAAACACTATCCACATTGACCCCACCCCCTGTGCTTTTGGTGGCCGAAGGCCACCAAATGTACAGGGCTTATTAAAGTTGATAAAAACCGTGCACGGAACGCACTGCGTTAAGTGGGCGCGCACGCCTCGAATGGCGTAAAGTAACTTAGCATTTAAAAAACCGTACAAATTCACTGAAAAAACCATAGGTTTCACACACGTTATAGTTAGGAATTAGCATTTAAAAAACCTTGCAAATTCACTGAAAAAACCATAGGTTTCACACATGTTATAGTTAGCGGAAATTTTACTGATAAAAAACCAATGAAATTGCCCCGTTATAGTTAGTGCTGGCAACTATAACTCACGCGACCGCAATCTTCTGCTGATGACATATGTGTCTTTATAAAAAAAAATATTTGTAATATATGTATAGCTAAAAATGTATGGAAGAAGACATGGGCAAATAAGTGTCTAAATACAGTATTAGCATCAGCAGAGGATTGCGGTCGCGTGAGTTATAGTTGCCAGCACTAACTATAACGGGGCAATTTCATTGGTTTTTTATCAGTAAAATTTCCGCTAACTATAACATGTGTGAAACCTATGGTTTTTTCAGTGAATATATATATATATATGTTGTTACAAAAGCGGCTCCGTGTTGTGGACCCCTGGCGCTTCTATTTTCCAGTGCGGAACCCAGCAGAGCCAAGCCGTCATGAATTCATCATCTAATTTCCTCCTGGAAATAATTGGCACGCACTCACGGGTTCTGAAATTAATATCCCAAATTTCCTTTTTATTCAGCTTGCAGCATCCAAAATTGAGGGACAAACCAACGCGTTTCGCTATCAGCAGCGGTCCGTGGAGGGAGTTCCGTGGGGCGGAAAGGCGGGGCGGGGAAGGGGCAGGGTGGGGGGTACTAAACACTGGAACATGGATAATTGGAGGTAAGTAAACTAAATAAATAAAACGAATTTCGTAGCGCATGCTGCACCGCATTTTGTGATGCAGGGCGCGCTACGAAATTTGTTTTATTTATTTAATTGTTTACTTTCCTCCAATTATCCATATTCCAGTGTTTAGTACCCCCCGCCCCACCTTTCCGCCCCACGGAACTCCCTCCACGGACCGCTGCTGCTATATTATCTACTGGCGATCGCCAGTTCATAGTTATAGTTAGGACCGAGTTCCCATAGGAAATCTGAAAATTCTATTTTGAATAACTTTGGCGCCGAATTTCGAATCCTCGTGAAATTTTCAAAACTAATGGGGCGCTCCGCTCAGCTCCTACCCTGAAAGTCTCGGGGTGATTTGTCCAGCGGGGGCTGATAAAAAAGGGGGGTCCCAAAACGCGTTTTCCCCATGCATTTTCCCATAGGACCTTTGGTCGAAGGTACAGCCCGAACGGCTGAACAGAATTACTTGAAATTTGGCAAAGAGGTAGTCCTCAGGTCAGGCACGTGCCTTTTGCATATATGGTGTCAATCTGTTCAGTAGTTCCTGAGAAAATTGCAGTTAAAAGTACATAAATATCTATAAGCGCGCACCGTGCGTGCACCGTGCGCGCACCATAACGTGCGCGAGCGTTATTCTGATTGGTGGTTTCATGTCAGTCAACATTCGAATCAGTCAAAATCAGGAAGTGTCAGCCGCCATTTTGTGTGTGACAGTGAAAAAGAAAGGTGGAGAACGTGAAAAGGGGGTAGGGTAGAGAGTTCCTGACCCCCTAGCCTTTGTCAGGGGGTCCCTGAAGGACCCCGAAGGGTGAAAAAAACAAAAAAATCGCGGGCACGTAAAAAACCCTTAAGAAATTTTTTTTAAACGAGCCATTCCATATTACAGGATACAGTCAATCTATAACTATATACATAGGTAATTTATTGTAAAATAAATATGTAAAAAATATATTAATACATACATAAATTAGCATTTAAAAAACCTTACAAATTCACTTAAAAAACCATAGGTTTCACACACGTTATAGTTAAGAATTAGCATTTAAAAAACCTTGCAAATTCACTTAAAAAACCATAGGTTTCACACGTTATAGTTAACTGGACATTTCACTCGTAAAAAACCATTGAAATTCCCCCGTTATAGTTAGTTCAGATAACTATAACTCGCGCGACCGCCACTCTATCACAAGGATGATGTCATGAGTGATGTCATGAGTGATGTCACTGGCCATGTCATGAGTGATGTAATATGTGACGTCATCAGCAGTGGATTGTGGTCGCGCGAGTTATAGTTATCTGAACTAACTATAACGGGGGAATTTCAATGGTTTTTTACGAGTGAAATGTCCAGCTAACTATAACATGTGTGAAACCTATGGTTTTTTAAGTGAACATATATATATATATATATATATATATATATATATATATATATATATATATATATATACAAAAAAAAACTATTTTTATGTCTGCTATATTCTCATCTATCCATAGATGTATATAATTTATTCTATGAAAGGGCTTCCAATGTTTAACTAGTGTCTCTAATGAAAGGTATTCATCAGTCAGAGTTCCACCTAGACACTTCTGGTGAATCTGAGAAGCTATTGTTATTTCTACTGCACTAGTTAGAAGCTCAGGTTCCCATTTCCTGTTCTGCAGAGGTACTCTCATTATTTGAGAAATTACATTTTAAGTAGTGAAACCTGTCCTTTTCTTTTCATACTTTTCTCTTCCTTGTTTACACTTTGCTTTCCGATTGGAGTATACATCTCTTCAATGATACTCAGTTCAGCCACTCGAAACTCTTGGGTTTGAGGCAATCCGCTGTTTACCCTCTTGCTTCTTTTTCACATTGCAAGCTTTATTGGTGTGCCCTCTACCACAATTCTGGGCTTGACGCGCAGTTTAGCTGCACCTGAGGTATCTCTACCTAAGGAGGTTTATATTTCAGAAATATTATTGGGCAATTCCTGCTTCCTTTGGTTGGACAACATACCAGCAAGATGCTGGCACATGGCTAATAGGATTGTATGGCAGAGGCAAGCATTGCTAAATCATGCATGCCTCTACAACACTGCCTGAGCAACATACACATCTGAACAATGCATTGCTTTACCACGCATTCCTTTACCATGCATGCCTTAACCATGCAATTTCATGGTAAAGGCATTATTGGAAAAGGGATGTGTGGTAAAGATCACACCCCACCCCCTCCAGAATGAGCCCTAAAACGCAGAGCCCTACCCTATAAACAATCCAACCCCACTGAGATCTAAAATCTAACCACACCACTAAAACCTAAAACTACCCCAAACACCCCTTGCCCTGAGCCTTAAAACCCTGGCTGCTGTCCTATAAACAACCTCAAGCACCCCTGAGCCCTAAAAGCTACTCTCAATTCCAAAACTACCCCACACCCAAAATCTGCCCCCAGCCCCACTTACAAGTCCACATTCTCTCTCGGAGCTTCCTCTTCCTGTTCTCGGCCATCCGCGCATCTAAACCACGCACTGCCTTAACCACTCATATGAGTGTTTAAGGCATATGTGTGGTTAAGGCAAGCGTGGTTGTGCTTGCGGGGAAATGGCACATGTTACTCTGCCCTCATCGTAAAGGCTGTTTCCTGGCTAATTGTGCTACTTTGCTCAGAATGTTACTCAGATCAATTGAAGTTACTGCATCAAAATTCTCCATAGTTTTTATTCCCAATTTAAATGAGAGTGGCTACATGTTCATTCTATATTTGTTAAAGAACATCTGTAATAGCTGTGGAAAGTGTTCCATGTGTACATGTATACCGATTAGCAAATATATTTTTCCACATAGTACCCTCCTCCATAAGTGGCACCATTTCAGTGTGAAGGCACATAGTAAATAGTCTATGCTTTTCTTGGGGCGTTGTCTGAGAGCACAATTCTGCTATCTGATTAATTTCACGAGTGATTCAAAAACGTTCTTGGTCTTCTTTAAGAGACCCTTTCCCCTTTACAACATAAAGAGTTTGAGGACTTAAGGGTCCCATTATAATTGACTTTTCCACCAACTCACAATTAAACTAATGCATATGTTGCTTGTAATTTACAAGGATTTTCAAACCCTCAGTGGGCACACATCTAACCAGAACTTTAACATTTTGCCCTGGGTTTGCTTCATAAATGTGAGGCAAAGCAGCACAAAATGTTTTTCTCATTATTTACTTTCCAGCACAAAACTTGTTTTGCACTGTAAATTGACTAAAATTAACACAATGTTACGCAAAGTGCTGCTTTGTGTTAACTAGCGCCAAGGGACATTACATGGGCGTTCCCTTGCAATCACCCACCCTTTTTGACTCAAAACCCTATCTACCAAAAATGTCAGAGAGGGTTTTGCGTAAAAAAAAATGCCTTTTGAAACTAGGGGGCAGATTTACAAGCCCCCTTGTGCTACTTTTGCGTCACTTTTCCCATGTTAAAAGTGACGCAAAAGTGGTGCAAGGGGCTTGTAAATCTGCCCCTAGGTGTTAAAAGGAGAAATGTTTTCATTTTCGTTTCTTTTCCGACTTGGCATGTGTGCTTCACTATACAACACACATACAAAGTAGGAACAGTTTTAGAGGTTGTCTAGGCACAGTATTTTGCACTGTAAAGGAAGCCTTCAAGTACATAACCTATGCTAGACTCTCGCAAATGCCCTTGCGCACAGCAGCAACATTCTGCGTCGGTGCTCAGGAGAGGGGAGGAGAGTGCCATATCTCTGTAGATGAGGTGCTCTCCTACTCCCTCCCTGTCACGCAACGCAGAACAGCATTTTTGGCTGCTGCACAGCACTGGGAGACAGTTTAGTAAATCTGCCCTTGCATGTCTTGTACTTGGCAAAATGCCCAGCATCAATTTCGACAGATGCAAATTCTACGTATGAGTAAATATGGATAAGTCTGAGTGGCTCTAACAACAATGATTTCACCCCAGTAGCCAGGACTCCTTGAGACCCAGAGTAATTAGTCATAAGACTCTGTACGTTTATCCTTGTTCGAACTTCACCATATGCCATTTTACAGTAGATTCAAAATAAACCTCAAAAAGCTAATTGGAATAACGGAATAACTTTAGCAGTTAATCTTGAAAAGTCCTTCAGCAAATCAGTGGACTCCTGTTTGATCTAAGAAAGGCCCTACCAATATCAATCAGATGAATCCATCGTGTTAGTCTTGTGATTGGCCCGTTAGGGTTATTAGTTTAAGACATTGATGTTCAGTGACGGCCGGTGTAGGGCGTTTTACCCGGGCGGTGACGTGGCGCAGAGGAGGGGCAGGGTGGGGGGTTGCAAAATGCGGCATACGGCCGAGTTCAGGTAAGTTACGAAAAAAATTAATAAAACTAATTTCGTTGCGCGCGCTGCATCGCATTTGGCCACTGTTGATGTTGGCGGCAAGGCTTAGGTATACCAATCTACCATTCAGAGTGGGGAAATAGGACAGGTGAGGCCCCATAAATCTCTACTGACTTTGCCCAGAGAAGGTTTGCATTTGTAACGTAACAGTAATGCAATAATGCATGTCATATGCAAAGTGGGTTCCCTTACCTTTTTTACTAATTGAGCGCACATAAGAAACCTGCATCGTAATTTTAAAAGACTTTAGTTGAAGCCAATCTAATGCAAAGCATATGCAAAATTATTTTAGCAGATATAAAAATATATGTAGCTATTATAAATTCTCCTCAAGTAAATATTAAAGACACAGACAACATACTACATTTAATAAATGTATTCCCTTCTTAATGAATCATGCCGAACAGTGATTAGCACTGAAAGGTTTGCCATCATGAGTGGCGTTTAAGTTCATCACTTACCTTTTTGCTGAGGACAAATTTCTTTCAAGGATTGTTAATATTTCTGAGAAGCCACGATGTTGGAAGTCTGCAAATTTGATAGAAAGACTGCGGGGTATATTCTCAAGAACGTGTGATAAACATCGCAAAAGTTACTTAACGCAACCCTCAACATCACAGTCCATCGCGGGAAATTTACGCTGTGTTAACCAGGAATTCACAACACAGCGGTATCATGCGATAGTCACCAGACAACGCATCAAATGGCCGCGTTAAAATCAATGCCACGACGCAAAAATGTGAAACACGAACGCAAAAAAAGCTGCGATGAGGCTAATCGCGATACAAAAAGCTCAGAAAACCAGCCACAGGCCTGCAATCCACACGCGTCAGGTGGAAACAATCACCATAAAAGGTGAAAAAAACAGACAAACAAATGCCAAACTACAGTGAAGAACCATGGATGTTGCCGGAGCAACTACGGAGGAGAACCAGAACCCCACAAGCCCCCCGGAGGACCTGCCTGGGACCTCAGGGTCAGGGAAGGCCAAGGAGAAGAAGAGTAGGAAGAAACGCTTCAGTCCGCAGGAAAACAGGATCTTGATAACGGAGGTGGTCGAACACCATCAACAACTGTTTGTCACCTCCACTGTGTCATTGGCAACAAAAAATGGACTATGGCAGGTCATAGTGGACAAGGTGAATGCAGTCGGAGGGCTGGAGAGGACAATCAATGAGGTCAAGAGGCCCTGGAATGACGTCAAGCGCAAAAAACCAAGCTGAAACTCGCCAACAACCAGAAGGCAGCAATGCAGACTGGAGGTGGCAGTCCTGCGCCACAGGAGGAGCTGGACGACATGGAGGAAATGGTGGCCACAGACATCAGTGGGGAGATGGTGGCAGGAGTTGGGGGACCGGACACTGCTCAACAGGACCGGACACAACATTAACAGGGTGAGTAACGACCAGGGACGGGGGACGGGGGGAGATGGGCACAATGGCACACATGCACAATTAAGTAGAGCACATCTTTGGACAAAGCATGCCCCAGACCCCAACTCCCACCAAGAGAACTGTGTACCCAAGTATGCAACATTTCAGCACTGTATGAGCACATAAGTCAGAGGCACACCACATGTAAGGGATAAGGGGTAGCCAAATCAGAGCTGCAGGGGGACTCCCCCAAAATGCTGTACACACACATCACGTGCACAGCACATCAACATTGACAATAAAGTGGCACAAACTGCAACACATTCACCACAGAACAGAGGACACAACTGGTGCCGACTGGGTGTAGACACTGGCCAATCACAAGTGGCATTGAAGGGAAATGTGAGTTGATAATGTACCAGTACAAATACACTGCCGTGATGTTGTCAAAATGTCCACAGTCCCACAACAAATGGGCAGCCCCTCTGAAACATCCTTGATGTACACAGTCATGCAGTCTGTATGTAAACATTTACAATGCGACAACACATGTGAACACATTGTTAAACTGCATCTCCCCTTCACATTGCAGATGGACAATCACCACCTCCTGCAGAACAGTCCCAACCTTTCTTCTCTGATGATGAAGAGGACCACGACACCTTTGACTCCGACGCCCTCTGAGAGTTCATTGACAGTCTCTGCAGCACACCTCCAGGAGCAGGGCAGCCCAGCTGCAATGAGAAGAACCCACCCCCTGCACAGACCACACTGCAGGCAGCACCCACCACCACGGCTGCGTCCTAGGACCCCCACGAAGAACACATGGCCTTCCAACGCCGTGTGTTGGGATGCCAGGAGCAGCTGGCTGAATAGGTACGGGTGGGCTTTGACCGCATGGCAGACAAACTAGATGCCATACGTGGGTGTCAAAGTCCCATCAGGGACCACTCACAGTCCCTAACGGACACCCACAGTCCACTCCATGCTCTCCAATGAACCATGGCTGACAGTGCTAGAGTCCTGACTGTGTGACAAGAACAAATGTCTAGTCAGACTGGCTCCAGCGAGCTCGCCTGGGATTTGGGACTCATGCGAAGGCTCATGGAGAACATGGAGTGGGCCAATGTGGAAGGAGCGGCTGCCACAGCTGCACACCGGCGAGAGGTAGCTGGGTTCCACAATGACCACAAAAGCATCCTCATGGCATTGCAGCCACAAGAATTCGAAAAGAAAAGAGAGTACCTGCCACGAATAAATTACAAGGAGGCCCTAGAGAAGGGTCCAGATGCTTCAGAGACAACGACCAAGGGGCAAACCAGTTCAAGATCGAGAAAACAAACAAATAAGGTATAAGTAAATGAGAGTGTTTTTAGAAAAAATATTTTTTATTTTATTTCATAGTAGTGATTATTGTAGGTAAGGGATTCATTTTCAGTACATATAGTGGGGAATTAAACAGACTGAATCAAAAGGGATGGTAAGACAAAAAATCAAAATAATGCAGTTTCTATACAGGCAGTTGCTAATAGTCCCAAGGGTGCTCCTTCAGACAAAACAAACATTCATACCAACAACCACATAGGGAAACATATAACGTTAATACATTTTTATAAAAACATGCAGCAAAATGAAATGATTGTTTAACAACAAAATTCTAAGACATGGAAGGACTAGAAACAGTCCAAGCGGCTAAAAAGGCATGCGACAAAATTCCACGTTGGTGGTAGCCAAGGGTGCGATAACACAGTGCCAACGCGCGTTTCGGTGATCAAGCCCCAACAGGGGCTGCACCTTCTTCAGGGCGAAGGAGAACACAGATGGAGGGACAGGCACACCTGTAAACAAGTAAAATATGAACAATGGAAAAAACGAGCAACTACAGTTTATATAATAACATAGCATGATCATTTAGTTACATTTGCACATATAATCAAGCCTCCAATAATGCATGAAGGATGCAGTTAATGAATTCCATAGGTGTCAATCAATGGTGTACCCCAACCTTACGGGGTATAACCTGAATATTGTAAATAGGTTTTTATAAACATGGTTTGCCAGAGGTAGAAGCAACGATATATGGTTTAATCAAAATAAGGTTAAAAATTGGAATAGAGTGAGGCATAGGAAACCAACACCAATAGCACGGTATATATTTTAAAAGTGAGATGAGCCAAGTGTAAACAGAATGTATAGGTTACTCAACATACATAGTATAAATGGAGGTGAAGGAGATGACATTCTTCATAAACATAAAAGCAATATAGGTACAACCAACAGATCAGAAGGAATAGATAAAATGTGAACCCTGTGCGTTAAGATGCTATATTTCTTCATAACGATCAGGATGGCCAAAGAATAATAAACAGAAGAGAACTAGATGCGCTCCAAGATAGATAAATAGACCGAGACCTCGTGATAGAAAAATGAAGGGAAAATATATGTGCACCAACACCAAACCCAATGCGTATCTAGATGAGGGCGACGACCTTATATCCCCCCAGGACAGAAAAAGTAGGGGTTCAGGTTATAGAAGAAAAAGGGGATGAATCATATCAATACCATTAAGGACGGAAAAGGCCAAAACGCTGCTCAGGGAATCACGCTTTCTTCGTAACGAGAACTGAAACACGCACAGGTTTTCACGCGTTATAGGTAACCGCCCCCGGTAGCGGTGATAGATATCGAGCAAGGAAACGAGTTTGTAGGAGGATGGGTACCTCACAGGATCCAAAACCTGTAGGGTTATGTGAACAACAGTTAGAGAGAGAAGACATTTCCATAATCAGTTAGTACTAAGCCCCGCGGGGTTAGGACGAATGAAGGCTGGAATATTCCCTACCCGTGGTCAGGTCATCCCATGGTATGGGGAAGAGTTTTCCCTGTGTCCGGAGAAGAAACGGATAAACCAGATGCCCCACAGTCAGGCGAACAGATGCGGTTTTTCAATATATGGGGGACGAAGGAGGATGTACCTAGAGTAGTATAAATGAAACGAGGTTAGAATCTTCCTCAAGATGCGGAACTACAGTAGAGGAAGTTAACACCTATAGGGGAGCACTTACCATATTAAATTCGACTGGTCGGCAATCAAACGGGTTTCGCACACAGATCTCTGCAAAAACGCTAACAATCGGCGGCTTCCGGGGACGGACAGCTTGCTAAAGGAGGGGCGCCTTCTTTTATGTCGATGAAGACGACCTAGTGGCCAATAGCGCGCAGGGAAGGGCGAGTAGGGAGGAATGTACTAGATATACAAGGCCTGGCGCTGATGCATGCTGCTGCTACCACTATATCCACATCTCCGCCCCCTGAATTGGCAGTGCCACACAGTGCGGCAGACATTCCACCTCCGGCCCCTGAGGTGTCACTGCAACACAGTGCTGGAGAAAGGCCAGCACCACCCACATGTGAGGCACATGAAACAGCAGAGGACGAAGATGCGGATGAATCTGCCCTCGTGGTCAGAAGAAAGCGGTAGCATCCATCTCGGAATCATGGCTGGTTTCAGCTTGGTTCTGCCCTCTGCATCATCACCTTCCACTGTCCCCCAATACACTCTGCAACACTCACCTTGGACCTCGACATGGACTGCCATAACCTGTTTCATCGCCAATGACACTGCTATCAGACTGCGGTCTGAACTCTTCCACTTCCTTTGGAGTGGTCATTCCTTGAATGACTCTGGCTGGCCCTCCACGGGCCAACATTGGAAAGTGGGGGTTGTATGGCCCTGTACTGCTCCAGATGCAACACTCCACTGAATGTGCATTAAACATTCCGAATCACACAGATGTGTCGTCTCTATGGTCTTTCAAGTGTGGTAGCATGGATGAATGTGGGGTCAGTGAATTCCTCTCACGTCCATGTGGTTCATGTCGTTGGACTTGGGTCACAGGGTGACACATTGTCGATTGTCGTCCAGGTGCCACAGATGCAACAACACCGACACACACATTTGTTACTTCCTTGTCCGGCCCCGAACAGAACCATGCACAGAACCCCGGGGTCATTGTTCAAACCCTTACGCTTGAGTGGCATACGCCAGGCCAGCCCACTACGCTTATGCTCCAGGGGGGACAACAACACCACATGTGCCATGACTCCTATGTAGTGATCTGCTGCTCACAGGTCTAATTGTCAGCATGCCACGGCCACTCCCTCACAGCTGATTTAAACCCACACCACACCCATCCAGCACACGCGTCACAACACATATGACCCTGCCAATAAAAAGGGCCTGGCGCACGTGCACGATGCCATTTCCAGCCTTTCTCGGGGTCTATCAGTGTGGTGTGCATGTAGGCATAGGAGCCCAGGGGCCTGCAACATCACATTCCGCAGGCCCGGAGGGGACATGATGGCATCTGCACCACGGTACCCAATCATAGAGAGTCCATAACTGTGGGGGCACAGACTTGGTGGCACCGGATACACTGCGGCCGGCACAGGCACACTGCCACAGGACAGTGACTTTTGGTGCACTGAGGTAGGGGCACCTTAAGTGCTGAGCTGGTGTGCAGCCTGCGATGATGCCCCGTCCCGGCGGTCCGGACGGCTCAGGTTGTGTGTGCCCTGCTGGACCGCAGTGTAGGCCTGAGCCAGTAGGCAGTGCGGGCCTACCGTCACATGGCGTCGACTCCTGGATCACAGAGTTAGTGGCACCTATGAGGCTGAGTGGGTGTGCAGCCTGCGATGAGGCCGGGTGCACTGGTATGTTCTCTGCCATGAGTAATCGAGACCCAGCACCAAATGTGAGACCCAGTGGCCTGCGGAGCGTGGCTGCATGATGTGGAGCATACCATGTCTGCAGGCTCTGGGCTTGTGGATTGCAGCGGCACGTGGTGAGCCCTCTTTTCTACACGCCAGTGGCGGAAGGTGAGCAGTGAGGCCTGGGCGTGCTGGGGCGGGCATGAACCACTGGGCAGCGGGAGGGGCTGGGGCGCAGTTGCCTGGGTGCACAGGGGCGTGGCTGCATGATGTGGAGGGTACCATGTCTGCGGGCTCTGGGCTTGTGGATTGCAGCGGCACGTGGTGGGCCCTCTTTTCTACATGCCAGTGGCGGAAGGTGAGCAGTGAGGCATGGGCGTGCAGGGGCACGCATGAACCACTGGGCAGCGGGAGGGGCTGGGGCGCAGTTGCCTGGGTGCATAGCGGCGGTCAGGCGATGATTTCTTGTGCAGTTGTATGTACTTTGCTGTTCAGGTATCTGGACTCTGTTTCAGATGGTGGGTCTGTCTCAGATGTGGGACCTGGTGAACTGCACTACATACCGGCACGTGGTTTGAGACACACCGGTGGCAGCAGGTGGGCAATGTGGCCTGGGTGCGCAGTGTCGGCACTCTCTCTCCCTGTCCCTCTCTTCTTTTCTCTAGCTCTTTCTCCCCCTATCTGTTCGTATATCTCTCTCTGTCCATCTATCTCTCTCTCCCCCTCTCTGTGCGTCTTTCTCTCGCTCTGCCTCTCTGTCTGTCTTTCTCTCGCTCCCCCTCTCTGTCTGTCTTTCTATCGCTCCCTCTCCTTCGCTCACTCTCTCCTTCACTCTCTCTCTCCTTCGCTCTCTCTCTCCTTCGCTCTCTCTCCTTCGCTCTCTCTCTGTCCGTTGATGTGTGCAGGACACACCTTCTCATCATGATTTTTGTCTTGCAGGCTGTGACCTACGGATTGTCCTGAGGGGAGCCGACAAGTTTCTTCATTTCTGTTCTCTGTTTATTTTAATACATTTTCATTTGTTGCTTCGAAGGTGAATGTGTGATGCTCATTTTTGTGACGACACATGCATGTCACCAGATGTGATTGTGCGACATCATGCAGGTTATTTGGTATAGGTTTCCGTGTGGTTGATGTGACATATCTTTGTCCGGTGGTGGGTGTGTGGTGCCCGGAGTGGGGCCCCGGGGGGGAATGGGGTTTCCCGGGGGTGATGGAGGTGGGTGTTGTTGCCCTCTTGGGGCTCTGGGATGCATGTTCGGTGGCTCCATGGCATCTGTTGTTCTTCAGGTGTGGCTTTGGGCTGGGCTTTCTTTTGTGGTGCAGGTTGTAGTCCGACTTTGCACCAGGTCAGAGCAGGGGTTAATTTCCTGGTGCTAACACGCCTTATCACATGTTTTGTGATCTTATCGCAGATCAGGCTGGTCGTTGAGAATGTTGTGGTGTAGTGTTGTTGCGGCTTTTTGCTCGGGAACACCTACTCTGCATCTCTTTAGCGATAGTTGCCGGGGTCATACTTGGCGAAGTTTTTTGCGGCTGCTATCGCCGGAAAACAGGTGATATGGGCTGTTTGCACCAACTTGTGAATGGGATGGTAAGTTTATCGCAAATTTGGCTGCTTTAAGGTGCCGATAACTCAGCAATAGCTCCTTGAGAATATGGCCCTGCAAGTTCTCCTAGATTTGAAATTTTCCCTTCTTCACAGAGAGGGCTGAAAATGATACTTTTAAGTGATTATCAAAACTCTTATGAAAAAATATACTCACACTTTATGATTATAAGTGAGAGAAAACTCATGAGAAATTTTTCACTACTTTAAATATACAAATCTCAGTAATAGAAAACACGGTCCAACATATGATTATATTTATAAGAAAACTAAGAGAACACCATCAAAGCTCTCAATGGATATAAAACACATCTTCATACAAAAAAAATGTTAATGTGAATAACCACAGTTATCAAATGAGAAACAACCTTTAAGGCCCATACACCCTAAAAGAATGATGAGCAAGTGCACAATATAAAATCAATGCAATATACATCACAGTACCTGCCTCAAATCGTGTACACTAGAGCAGTAATTATATGCAATATTGCTGCATTTCAAGGACCTAAACTCAGAATAGGACTATATTACTAGCACGCCTGGTAAATATTACACCAAGTTTTATTGCTATTTAACCAACTGAGCAACTACCATCCAGAATTGAATAGAGGCAAAATAAGTCCTCTGAAGGGCTATTCCCAAGTCCCTGGGTCTGATTCACAATGAATTTACTGTGGCATACTCTTGAAGCGCTTCGGGTGTATTTCCGAGTTCCAGCAGGAAGGTAGAAGTGCGACTAGAGGGAGATACATCTACCCACAACGCAATCCGTTTTTTTCGAATATTGAGGGCATCTTCCACACTGTATTGCCCTATTTGCGTTAGGATAGGCGATCTGGATTATGGTCCGAATTTTCCAGCTGCCAAAGCAATAACTGCACAGTTTGGAGACTCGTGGGGCTCGGGGCTATCAAAGTGAAATTCACTTAATGATGGATTGGTGTGGTACCTATTGTAAAGTGAGATACAACCAACATATCAGGAATAGTTGTTTATTTCCTTTCTTTATTAATAAATTCACTTTGCAACTCTGTCAGTTTATCACATAAAGGAGATCTTGCAGCCAAATATGATTACCTTAATTCTTTTTTTGTCTCATTTGGGGAGACAATCTGTGAGCTTTGTCAATTCATTTTTAAAATGATAGTTTAGTTTTATATCAGTCTCAATTAATCTTTGGATTTGAGTCCCATAATGACTTGCTCAAGAGTCAAGAGACAGTTTGCAGCAGCCATTTTTCCGTTTGAAGACCTCATTATAGTGTCATCATTAGCCTTTATATTTAGACATTTTTGTTTAAAACTATAATACTCCTAGCATAGATGAAATGTAAGTGAAAGTAGTTCTTCAGCTGCTTTTATGCTATTTTTTAGTCCTCGTGAAGTTTTTTTATGCAAGTGTAATCTTGTGTAATTTCCAATTATTCGACATGCTTTTTGCAAAATGATGTGGTTTAGGCATAATTGTAACTGTGGTAGACTTTTTCAAGCAGAAAATGGCTAGTGGGTGCCTGTGAAACTAGATGTGTGCTGTGGCCACATTCACTGGACTAGGAAGGTTCTCAGTGTAACTATAGAAACTGTTGGAAAATATACTGAGCAGGTATCTTATATGACTTTTGAATGTGTGGGCATAACTTGCATACAGTTTTAATGCAGATGACTATTTGTAATTTTTAAAAAATCTATGCATATTTTATCTGGGAAAATTAGAAAGATTGTGCAACTGATACCTGCATTCTGTCTGGTTCTCCTACTGCGCATGCTCACACCGAGAGCATTTTCTGCAGCATAATTTGTTGCTAGCGTACACAGTTGCAAAGCTGATCTCATGCAGAGCAGCCCATTACGGCTCCGTCCTGACTCTTTCCAACTTGGGAGAACCTTACTTTATAGATCAGTCAACACTTGAACCACACATGAGAGATTGTTGTGTTGGAGGTAAGAATGTGTGTTCTGCTTTTGCTGCATCCCTGCATATCAGCAGGGATGCGCCAGTTATTGTGCGCCCCAGCTCTGCCACCATGGAAGCACCACATTTACAATGTGGCGCACCATGGGGCGAAAACGGCACAGATGCGTGACGCATCTGTGCCGTAAAAGTGGCGCATTGCTGGAGGGAGCCCTACATTGTTAATGCTGCGTCAATCCTTACGCCTGCTTCAGGCAGGCGCAGGGTTTTGACGCAGCATGGGTCTAAAAGTGACTGAGTGAAATATTGTAGATTTCACTCAGCCACTTTTAGGAGGCGTTCCTGCGCCGTAACGCCCCCCCTGCGCAGGAACGCCTACATGTGGCGCAGGGCTTTACAACGTGACGCATCTCCAAGATGCGTCAAGTTGTAAGTACCCCGCACCATGTCGCAGGAGTTGCGCCGCGGCTGCATCACAAAAGTGACGCAACGGCGGCGTAAATGAGGCGCAAGGGGCTTGTAAAACTGCCCCCCAGGGCATATTTACAAGCCCCTTGCGCCACTTTTGTGTCACTTTTCCCATGTTAATAGTGACGCAAAAGTGGCGCAAGGGACTTGTAAATCTGCCCCATAGTGTTTTCGGTGTGCCTGATCATTTTTAAATGCACACATAAACATGATAGAATTTTCGGCACATGCACATTACGGATAAAGTGTAGTGTGGTTGTCCTAGAAGAGTTGTAACATTATTTTTTATGTATAAATGTTGGTTTTGATACAGCATTACCACGAGTCAGTAGATATGCATATTTGACAACACGGTATGTAGATCATATTTATATGTTTGAAACTTTTAAACATAGTGGCAGCTTTTGAATCTCTCGGATATTTTGAATGGAGAGACTACCAGGTTTGTGAAACAGAGCTAAGCATCATATATGGCATGTATGTTGGTAATATGTTCTATACCTGTAAATGCATTCTGTATCAGTAGATGGTAGGAAGGTCACATGTGCACAACATATGGGACTCTTGACATGTAAGAAATCGGTCACAGATGCCTGTTTTCACTAATTTCAATCAGTAACCTACTTTAGGAATTTCTAAGTGTTGGGCGATGTGATGTTATTCAAGAATATGCATTTTTTAAACGTCAACATCCGTAGCAAGTGTGCCTGAATGACCCAGAGTAAAACGGGTGCAGAACAGCAAATACATGTACATGTGCAGCTATAGCATGCAATCCCATTATCACAGGCTCTGGGGAGGGTGCAATTTTCTGTCTGATATGATGGCACTGATTAAGGTGTCACTTCTGACTTATGTCCTCTGATAGACCATGCATTTTGACACTAACGCTGTATATTTTCTACCTACACTGTCTTCTTCTAGGCCCATTTAAATTCTTGCGAATCATCCTGAGCCGATGCCAAAATATTATCTTTCGCATATTTTGCTTAACTGTGTATGGTTTTGTGGATGTGGGTCTCCCGAATATTTGAAACAATGATTTGGCACTTTTGTGCATGAACTAACAGCAATAAATAGTGTAAATTTAATAGGGTTCCTCTAACATTAAATGAAATCAATTTCGATGATTGCTCTAATGCTGTTATTGAGATTGCCACGCTATACAGTACAACCCAAAATATCTTGGAGTGCAAACCGTTTTCCATATAAAGTTCACTATTGCTACCTCTCAGGTGGAAATCTTCTCTGTATTGTTCTAATCTGGTTCTAATCTGACACTGGCACCACCTGCAGGTGCGCTTGTACACTACCAGGTCTTTGTGCATACATACTAAAGACGCTTCTTATGGCATAATGTAAATTTAAAGCACCTGGGGGCAGATTTACAAGCCGCCTGCGCCACCAGTACGTCACTTTTCGTGAAGTACTGGTGGCACAGGGGACTTCTCCATATTTACAAGGACAGGAAAAGCCACCCTGCTTGACTTTTCCTCTGCTTGTAAATACTGCCGCTTCACACGCAGCACATTGCGTGGAAGGGGCGTTCCATGGGTATTGCTGTGGGTGTTCCAACGCAACACCCATGGAACAAGACAAATCTCCGGATTCTCGAGAGATCGTAAATCTGGAGATGGAGATGCGTCTGAATGCTATGGAACCCTAGAGGTGGCGTAGCGAGGCGCAACGAGGAGAAATATTTTTATTTCTAATAGTTTTTTCCTCTTTCAATGCATGCTGCTATCTACAGCACGCATTGAAAGAGGAAAATGCCTGTAGTGATTGTTTTTGTGCAGGAAGGTGCCCCCTCCTGCACAACAACAATCTCCCCACGACGCAGGCATACTTGCACCATGGTGCAAGGGTGGCTGCGCCAGTGCATGGCTGCAGTTTGTGCACAAGGGCAGGGGGAAGCACCGAGAGGTGACATATTCTTGTAAATATGTTGCATCCCCGTGCTTCGGAAGTGCCACAGCGTGGCACAGCCAAAGGGCTTGCAGTGCCATGCTGCGGCACTTCGTTGTAGATCTGCCCCCTTGTTTTTTAGTATGTGGGGTCAGATATCCCCTGTGACTACCTTCTAATGAAACGCTTTCTTAAGAAGTCTGGGTACCATACGTTGGAACACTTATTATAGCACCTGCTGTCTCAGTGGGTCTCAACAATTACTCTTCCAGGTGCAAACTCTCATTTAGGATACAATTAAAAATTCATCTAATAATTACTCAGTCATGCCCTAATGGCTCAATAGCAACAATGAACTAATTTCTCTCACTCTGCTCCATCTCAAGCAGGGGAAACTCACCCCTCATTGAGTCCCAGAATTGTCGTATATCAAATCTCAGTAGTAATTAGCTAATGGTGACACAGTTTGTCAAGTGAGCAGTGCAGTGGTAGCGATGGGTTTCCCTTTTTGCCTGATAGATATACTTAAACATCGGACTGACACCAAAAATCTGTAACAATGAAAAACAAGTGTCAAGTGAATGCTGTAGACCATTTTCTATGGGAACCCCTTGTGCCCAGTAACTCACTCATTGGGTTGATAACTTTTTGGGGTGGCCCACTTAGGGCTCGCCAACAAACTTTGCAACTTAGTCAGGCAGCTCTTCTGGTGAAAACAGGAATACTGACTGTGATAATGCCAGGGAGTCTGCCTGTAAATGGGTTGATGAGGCCCTGTGCCTGGCAGTCCAGCTCCTGGTCCCCTCTAATGGTTCAGGCCATCCTATCAGGCATGAAACTCTAACCTAACAAAATTGGTAAGACCCCTTCGACCCATGATGTCCCTCTCATGTGCTCGTTGACCAGCTTGATTCTGACTCTAAGGGGTATATTCACAAGAACGTGTGATAACTACTGCAAGAATAGCCTAACGCAACTCTCAACATCGTAGCCCAACGCGGGAAAAATTACGCCGTGCCAACCAAGTATTCACAACTTGGTGGTAGCATGCGATAGTCACCAGATAATGCGCCAAATGCTGCGCAAAATCCAACGCCACACCGCAAAAATGCAAAACGCGAACGCAAAAAAAATGCGACGAGGCCAATCGTGGTACAAAAAGTAGCAAAAAACAGCCACAGGTCTGCAAATACCACTAATCTGGCAGGAAAATGCACCATAAGAAACACAGAAACAACACACCAGAAACAAGCCAAATGCACGTAGCAACATGGATGCAACCTAACCCAGTGTAGAGACCAACAAAAACCCCACAATCCCCACAGACCACCAGCAAGGAACAATGGGGTCGGGGAAGGCCAAGGAGAAGAGGGAGAGGAAGATGGGTGCCGACCCCAGGAAAACAAGTCCAGCGCCACAGAGGCGACAGAACACTACCAGCAACTGATCAACAAGCAGACCACCTGGAATGCAGTCGGAGTGCCGAGGAGGTAAATCCAGGAGGCCAAGAGGCGCCGGCATGACGTGACAACTGAAACCAGGTACAAACCCGCTGCCAACATGAAGGCACCAACGGTGACAGGAGGTCGCAGTCCTGCGCCACAGGAGGAGCAGGAGGAAACCGATGCCACAGTCATCAGTGTGGAGACGATGCAAGGAGAAGGGAGTACGGACACAGGTCTAGGGGACCTGACACAACATCAACAGGGAGAGTAACCAACAGGGACTGGGGGGGCGGGGGGAGATGGGCACAATGGCACACATGCACAACGAGGCATAGCACACTACACACCCACAATTACCCAGGATCATGTCCCTGATCCCCTTGGCACACTAAAGCACACACACATAGCAAGGACAGCACACCCATATTGATGACAACGTGGTACAATGCGCATAGCTGATACTACAGAACAGAGGACACAACTGGCTTCGCACATGCACAGAAAAATGCCTACTACATCTGACAGAGCAGGAAACTGTCAAATGGAAAAGTACGTGTAGGACCTCCCATCCGTCATGTAGTCCAAATGTACACTGTCCCGCAGCAGAATTTAGCACCTCATGAACAGTCACAATGTACATTGTCATACAGTCTGCATGAAGACTAGAACAATGTGCAAACATACATGTCAAAACAATGTCAACAAGCATCTCCCCTTAACATTGCATAGGGTCACACAACAACTCCAGCACAGCACACAAGACAACACATCTGTAATGCTGGAGAGGACCACCACACCTTCGACAACGATGCCCTACAACAGATCATGGACATCCCATGCAACTCACCACCAGGATCCCGTCAGCCAAGCTTCTCAGAGGAGGACACAGAGCCTACAACAGACCACACAGCAGGAAGCACCTGCAAGCACAGCAGGCTCACGACACTTCACCCACCCACACATGGCAGCCCGTTGCCATTTGTCAGCATGCCAAAAGGAGGTGGCTGAACAGGTGTGGTTGCGGTCCAAACCCATGGAAGGCGAACTAGATCACACACATTGGTGTCCATTACACTTCAGGGACCACCCGCACCCCACAAAGGAGACCCACACTGCCATAGAGACACATGCAGATGCACATTCACAGTACAGAACCATGCCCAGTGGCACGCAAATAGCAGTCACACAGCCACGTCGGCTCTGCCTACGATGGCCCAGCCCACTCCCCTTATGAATTGAGTGGGTGACGACAAAACTACATGTCCAGGCTTCAACCCCCTGCCTGCGGTGACATGTCTGCATTCGCTGTACACAGCACAATGTAATGTCGTAGGGCCCAGGGCCCTCATTCCTACAACAAGACCACAGGGACACATGCAGATATCATGTTGAACTAGCTACAGGCATGTGCGCCCGGCCCCTTTATTGGCAGAGCCACATGTACAGTGATGCCTGTGCTGGGTGTGTGTGGGGTGAGTGTAAGCCAGCACACATGGAGTGCTTGGTGCTGGCAACCAGTGCAACGGGAACTGAAAACACCTGCATAACAGAGTCAACTACTGAGCAACATGGAGGGAGATGGAGAAAGTCCAGAGGACACACAACATGCGAATAGAAGTGTCCGTGAGTTGCAGTGCACTGCGGTTGGGGCAGTAGAGATGAGCGCGCTCATGTGAAGAAAAAGTCTCAAATTGTGTCCCTTCGAGATATTCCTGATGCAGATGCAGTGTGATGTGTGAGACCTGCATCAGCTTCCTCAACAACATCCCAGGTCTCCCACACTGCTTGAGATGACATTGCTGCGCAGCCTCTCCACAGCACAAAACACAATCAGTAACAGACAATGGTTTGCGGGGCACTGTGTCAGTGGCACCTGGAGCGCTGAGCAGGGTATCAGTCTGATGATAGCATCCACGACAGGTGTTTTGCAACTCCGTAGGTTTGTCAGGACCACCGTTTCGACTCTGGCAGATGGTGTTTGGAAGTTGTCCTGGCGGAGGTGGCGTGTGCCTCCTGCGGTGATGCGATGTCCGGGCCGGTTAGGACTTGATTTGGTGTGTGAGCCCTGGTGGTCCACAGTTGAGGCTGGAGGCAGCAGACAGTGCAGGGCCATATGCACATGGCGTCGATGACCCCAGGACCACCGTCACAGAGGTCATCCGTTATTGATTCAGTGGAAGGTGTCCTCCAGGGCATGAGGCGAAATGTCTGATGTTATCTGGAAGCAGGAAATGGTGGGGTGGAATGCCACGGCCTCGTTTTCGCCACAAAGTCAGTATCATGGCCATGATGGCGATGAAAACCCCAAGTCCATGGACTCAGTCGCCCCCAAGGTCCAACCAGAAAGTGAACATGGGTCTCGGGAAATAGATATCTTTGCACCAGGGCTGAAAGGGGATGCAGTCTGCGATGAGGCAAGTACAATGACATGAAGTCTACCCATAAACAAATCGAGGCTTAATTTTGAAGGTGTGTCTAACCTATTCGACTGCAGTGTAGGCTGGGGGCTGCGGTCAGCAAGCGCCCACAGCCACCTGTCGTTGGCTCACGATGCACAGAGTTAGTAGCAACAGGGCTGTTGTCGGTAGTGTTCGATCACCTCCGTAACGATGATCCTATTCCCTCCGGGCTGCAACGCGTCATCCTCTCACGCCTCTCCTTGCGTGCGAAGATATGTAATCTGTCGTTGAAAAATCGATGTTCAATTCCAATTCTGTGACCTACTCATACACAGCATAGGCCGAGGGCAATAGTCCGCGAAGGCCCACAGACACATGTGGTTGTGATGCTATGCACAGAGTTGGTGGCACCACGTCGGAGGGAGTACACTGATGTAAACTCTGCAAAGAACATATGTACTCTGCCATTGTGTAATCATGACTCAGTTCCAAATGTGTGACCTTCTTGACCGTAGTGTAGGACGGAGGTGGCAGTAGAGTACGTCAACAAGAAAGGTCTAAAGCGGGCCTGTGTCGTGGAGGCCGTGATGGTCTGAGAGGCTGCCATGGACATGGCACTCGGGCTTGAAGCTTGCGCAGGAATGTGGTGGGCAGTCCTTGACACACGCCGGTGTCAGAAGGTGATCAGTGTGGCCTGGCTGTGCAGGGGTACAACGGGCGGGGGTACGGCAGGCGCACAGGATCACAGGCAACTCTGCTCACGAGGACAGCATTGGCCTCATGGCGTGGTGAATGGCTCCACCCTGGCAGAGACGTTAGGCTTTCCAGAAGAGGACCATGTCCAGGGCTACGAGCATTTTAATCACACCCCTACGCTGGCCTGGCGTACCATCCCACTCCTTTCACGCTTACAGGGGGGACGTAACAGGCAACATTTCCACAAACTCCCCCACTGGCTGGATGACATGGTTGCGTCCACTGTCCACTACACTCCATACACCAGCGGTGTATGTCACCATGGATATGTGTGTGTTCCGCATGCTGCAGTGTGACCAGCACATCTCTGCCACTCTTGGCATTGTGTACTTTCCCATTCATGAGTCACTTGCCTCCTCCACACATGCCTGGTTGCCAACTCTCCCCTTCGGCTATTGTGTGGCTGGAGTGCCATGCCATTGATGGTTCATGTTGACGGCTTGCCCAGGTTACCGTTGTGAGTTGTTCAGTCGTGTCTGGTAGGTGGGCATGTTGTTTTGCATGTTGGTTGTGATTTTGTGTCGTGTGCATTGCCAGTGTTGTGAGTTGCATGGTTGTGGTATTCAGGTGGGTGGGGTGTTCATTTTGTACTTGCCAACGGAGTGTGCATTTCCGTTGGTGCCATCCTGGTAATGCTGGGTGCTGATGGACTGTCGGAGAATGAAGGTATCATGCACACTGGCAGGGAATTTGTAGGCGACATCGGTGGAGGTTCCACGGTGTTCGGTTGTTGTCTGCACATTGATGTGAGACGTGTGCTTTCTGTTGCGGTGATTGTGTGCTGTGTCACCAGGGGGAACAGGTAGGACATGTGTGCTGTGGATTGCCCCTGACACGTGTGTGCATCCAGCTATGGTGTATGGTCCTTGCTTGGTCTCCAGCGGATCCTGCGCATTATGTTGGATGCATGGGGACTGGGGTACCAGGCTGATGGTGATGTCCAGGACAGGTTTGAGGGACTGGGTTGTGGCTGGCTGTGTGACTCCTCCGACTGTGGCGGGTGTTGGTTAGGGGGGTAGCAGGAGCCAACAGGTGCAGCACAGCCAGCAGCTTTGTGTGGGGTGGGATGTTGGTTGTCCTCGGTGTTGGTGCCGTCAGCCTGTTGGGTGTTGTTGGTCATGATGCATGCGATGGTTGTCCTTTTGAGCCTGTATTGGGCAATGACATTGTCAGGTGTTGGGTCTATGAGGCTGGTGTGTTTCCTGGGGGTCAGCTGTCTTTGTCAGCGCTGCTTGGGTGATGTTCTGGGGGTGTTTCGGGTGCTGTATGGGGTCCTGGGGTGGTGGGGGTGGGTGTTGTGGCTCGCTTGGGTGTCCGGGCCGCATGACCAGTGGCTCCATGGCATCTGCTGCCTTTCCGATGTGGCTGCGGGCTGCCCTGCCTTTTGTGGTGCAGGCTGTGGTCCGACTTAGCACCAGGTCAGAGCAGCTGTTATTTTTCTGCTGCTAACACGCCTTATCAACTATTTTGTGATCTTATCACAGTTCTGGCTGCTCGTTGTGAATGTTGTGGAGTGGTGTTATTGCGGCTTTTGGCACAGGAACGCCTCCTCTGCATCTCATTAGCGATTGTTGTGGGGGGTCATCTGTGGCGATGTTTTTGGCGGCTGCTATCATGGGTAAACTGGTGCTGCGGGCTGTTAACACCAGCTTGTGATTTTCCATATGTTTTAGGTCAGTCAGATCACAGCACCACCCCTGGCAAGCAAAAACAGTATCACAACTATTCAAATATCAATATTAATTACGAAAACAGAGATATTTTTGCTTCCTCCTGTGGTTTTTAATGGTGGAACGGATGGACCTTAGCCAACAAGGTTCTCACTGCAATTCTCAAGAACTAACTTAAGTTGTTTTTTAAAAAACCTTTCATTGTTTTATGAGAATAAGTATACATTGAAAGTGGAAGAAACACATACTGTGTTACATGCAGTTTTTTATTCAGTTTTATGGTATGTTGTTAGACGCACCAAATATCCAGCAATTTCTCAAATTTTATGCAGAGCCTGACCTCACAATCTTTCTTCATTATAATGAGGATCAACAGGAAAAGGTCAAATTTCCCACAATTAGACACACCCATGATGTCTTTTCCATGAACCCCACACCTTTTTTAAATTTGTAGGGACATTGCGACTCTCATACACAATATTTTCTGCGTCCACACATCATTCTAAACATACTTTCAACTTTTGGAACGTAGGCAACTGGGATTGCTCCCCATAATTGGGCAATGTCTATTCATGCCACAGCAAGGCCCACATTCCAAAACATCTTTTGGAATCTACACACGTTACATCTTACCTAGAACACTTAGTTTATTGTTAGGATACAATTGTGTCATAGCATCCCCAGAGAGACACCCAACAACTTTATCCCAAAATCTTTGGGCCTGATTACGAGTTTGGTGTTCTTCCTGTGGGCCCACCACTTCTGCGCCCACAGGAGGACTTCCAAGCCTGTGGTGCACCCGCCCAATGGATTACGACTTTAAACCATGACAGGCGAGCGGTGCTGCGGAGGTATCCTGGTGGCAGCTGTTTAAGGCTCATAGGAGAGCCTTAACAGCAGACAACACCTTCAGCATGTTTGTGCATGGTGCGACATGCACCATGCCATGCCTGCCATACCATTCAGGAGTGGGAGTGCAATTCCATGGTGGGCACAACATGTGCCCCCCTGCATGCAGCTCTAGGCCCATAAGAGGCAGGGGCCCCATTTCATGTCCAACCCTTTTCATGGTGGTCTCACAGCCCTTAACAGGGTGTTGGAGATGAAAGTTGGAATATCCTCTGCGGTGCCGCATTGGCACCATCGGCATATTCCTGCCCTGTCCGCACTGTCACCGTCACGGGATCTAGGATCCCGGCAGAAGGGGCGGTCCTGTGGCAGTGCGAACGCTGCACTCCTAATAAGGCGGGTGGATCTGCAGGGGTTGCGGTGGTCGGACCACCACCACGAAGATGGCAGTACTCGGACTGCCATACTCCTAACAGCCCTTTGTATCCCAGGGCACACCCATATGAATGTTTCTGGTAGCCCACAGCCCCAGAGGCAGTTCTTATTGGTGGTTCAATCAATCCTTGCCATCAATACATTCATATTTTATACCCTATTGAAAATGTTCAGCTGCATCAGGCAAAACCATTGCCTTTAGTCCAACCTCCCTAGGTCCCTGCTCGGCCTCAATCCAGTAGTCATCTGTCAATTGCCTATGCTCTTCTTCCCACCATTTCTGGAGGCTCACTAATATATCTTTCATATTATTAATTACCTTGCTACACATGAGTGCCTTTTGTGTCAGGTATTCTGACAACGATCTATCCTCTAAGGGGAAGCTATTCTCCACCTGAGCGTCACTGGTTATGTCTTTTTGTAGTGCTTGTGGCAATCTAAGAGAGCGAAAGACCTTGCTCTTCGGCATTCCATACTCCTCCCTAAGATCCTGGAAGGTCTTTGTTGTGTCCTCACCCCAAACATCACCAAACTTACTTATACCAATCAAGTCCTTGCCACTAAAATCAGTAAGCCTATTAGTCTCAGTTATTGGGCTGAGTCCCAGAATGGCATCTCCTTTGTTAAGATGATGTATTTCCACAGGCATTTGGTCACTCTCTCTCTCATATCTGCAGGACCATCTTTATATGCATTGCTAATCCCATCCTCGCCGCCTTCGATAGAGTGCCTAATTGCCACCCAATGTCGGTCATGTCTGACCGATGGTTCTTCCTATGAGGTAAATACCCAGTCATTTATGACTAATTTTACGAGGCCCAATAATATTTCTTTAGGTCAGCAAGGACAATTCTGCCATCAAATATCTCTTCTGTTAAACTTAGATGTCCATACATGCCTGTAAGGAGGTTGCCCAACAGGAGCCATGCAAAACTTTAATTTTACATGAATTTTGATTCCGTGTCTTCTAGCATATTTATACTGTTGTCTGCATAGGGTGGTTAGGGATTGTGCCATGTATGCAGCACTGAAACCTGCTAGTAGATCTATACCAAAGTATTTACTTTGATCTGTTTTACATCTGTGCTTTTTGGTTTTTGCATCCTACAGAACCTCTTACAGGGTTAAGCCTTATGTTTTGACAAACTAACAAAGGGAAACCAAATAGCAATTTAGCCTCTCACCTCACTGAGGAAGTCTAAACAGCCATGCTCCTCTTACTGCAGTCTTAGGGCTTGATTACGAGTCTGGCAGTCTTTGACAGTCAGACTCACGGTGGTGCAGCGGTGGCAGTCCTGCGGCCGCCGTATTAGGAGGTGGCCATTGCTGCGCCAGGTGTGCTAGGGAACCGCTGTTCCCTGGCAGTGGTGCAGCAGACAGGGGTATAAAATATGTAAGGTGGGACCGCCGAGGTCTGCTGAGCATATTACAAGATTCCCCTACGCCAGCCTTTTCATGGCGGTGAGTCGTCCACGAAAAGGCAGGTGGTGAGGAAACAAAGGGTAGCCCTATGGGGCCCCCATGCCCCTGCCACCATGGGGATGCATTGAGGGGGGCACAACATGTGCCCACTTGTTCACATGCACCCCAAGTTCCAGCACAGCATGGACTTCACAGGACCACTTTTACGTTCCCATTGCGGTGCTCGTTTTCAGGGCACCACTGTGGGAACGGCAAAAGAAAAGCCTGCCAGCCACGAGTTGAGCTCGCAATCTTGCGGATGGGCCATGCACAGTTTTGGCGGCACTGTTCCGGCTCAAAGCCAGCGCAGAGCCACCAAAGTCGTAAACAGACCTTAGTCTTGAGTTGCTATATATGTAGAAAGCTATTGTGATATATACTGCGCACCTTACATTGCCAATAGACCAACATGGTAGCACCAAAAAGCCATTATGTGTTGCATTGTTTCATTTTATATTACTGCCACAGAAGCTGCTGCCATCGGTTTCTAATTATTTAACCTACCTCTTGATTTAGATATACACAAGCAAGAAGATGACACGTTTGCAGTGTAGTCATTTGTCATCTTGCACAGGCATGAAACCCATTCCAAGATAAACAAAGCAGGCTGTTCACTGGTTCAATGTCACTGCACCTTGACAGTCATGTCACATCACTTATATGTGCCCGTGCTGCCTCGCTTTTAAAGAATGAGATTTTATCATATCTCATAATTCAATATTAGCATAAATGTACATTCAGTACTAAAGGGAAAGGCGGATTTATGATCTGTGGGATTTTAACACTATTCATAACGTCTTTGTTTTACTTGCTGAACGTTAAGGTAAACACATACATGTACTTGAAATATTTTTCGGTGTTATTCGAAAAGATCGAGTTTGATACCCTTAGAACATCTTTCAATTTGTAAGTGAGGGTAATATTAACTCATATAATTTTGCTCACAAAGTCGATAATCAATAGAATGTGAACGACTCACTCTATAATCCAAAATACATACAAAGGCCCTTAGTTGGAGCATGGGGATGGGATATTCTGTCACAACTGCTTCTTCTGCCGCATTTAAAAAGTGTCATAGGCTATGGTGCCTTTATGCCATGTTTGCGATGGAGTATCTTGTCTGCAAAGCTGTAAATGAGTTCTAAAAAAAGGATGACTGATTTACTTTGAGATGGGGATGTCACCTGTAGATATGTACATTTTTCTATTTAGTATTGTTTCATGGTCATCTTTAAAAAAACATATTTTTTCCCTTTTCATTGAGTCCCAGGGTACAGTAATGTCGTATGTTATCAGAATATAGACTTTTATGTGGGTTCATATTAATACAATTCGTCTATATATTACAACGATATCTAACGAATTTCAACAGATTTTTGATGCCTTTCACACAAAGCTTCTGGTACCTTCCAATATATATGTGCGTCAAAAATCATATGTATCTGATGAGTGCTGGAAAACTCTTAAAACGGCAAAGATGCTTACATATTGTGCTCCCGCGTTTGAAATGTGAAGTGGTACTTCCTGTACAGCTATAATGGCCGAGACATTTTTAAAAAACTGAAGTAAAAGGTAAAATGCCAGACCCTCCTTTCAGAAAGAAGCACTAAATGTGTTTTTCCTCCAGGGGAAGTACTTGATGAAGGAACAGGAAACACTCTACCTGAGATGAGATTCCATTAGGCCTCCTTTAGCCATAAAAATAAGGCCCTGACCTTTCCAATAGCCTTGCACTTCCATTCAAGGTTAGCCTTTTATGATGCTTGTTTTAAGATCAATCAAAGTGCAGTGCTGTTGCAGTACTTTGATCTATCTCTTTGAGTATGCCACCCATTACCTTTCTTGTTGTTGTACATCTTTTCTCTTGAAAGGTGCAACGCAAAAGTTTATGTTAACCTTAAACTTAAATCTGGAAAATTATTTAAACAAGGTTCGAATTCGTGTCACTAATTGAGCATTTGAAGCAAGAATAACTACTTTTCGAATGGTTTGCATCATTAGAATGTTTTATAATGTGATGAGAACATTAAGTACACTGGACTGAAATCCGCAAAAAGCACATGCCAAAACAAATCAAAACAGATTCAGCGCAGTTACATTCAAATATTTAGAAAGCTAAAAGCTGATCGATTTTTACAGATGTCACAGAATGGTAATATGGCAAACGTGTTGTATTGTACTGCGGTTGTTGTGCTGCATTCTGTTTACCTTTCACATGTCAACAAATGTTGCTACATTTCCATCCAAAAGCAGCACATACATTGAATATTGTTTGACAAGGAACCATTTACCACGTCTAAGGTCATAAAATAGAGAAGTTCGACACCAGTCAGCTCAAAACTGTGTCAGTTTTCTACTCCCTGTGCTCACATCATTTGATAAGTCAGATTATCTGTTAGGAGATATACATATACTATATAAGTATATACAGAACACAGCAGAAATCTCCAGTTTTTGAAGTCAGCTTGATCACTCACTCCTACACAGCTCAGACAAAAAAATTAATTCCCTGTCTATAAATGTGTTAGTATTTATAATCTGGGTAATTAGAATGGAACAGCAGATGCATTATCATGAAAACATCAGTTTGAGAAGAAACATAAAGTTACTGGGAAGCCACCTTTTATCTTATTTTCAGAGGACTGTGTCATCATTCAGGTACCTGACTTATATTTTAGGTCACAGCCATCGAATTTGGGGCCCGACCATAAAGTAAAAGTGGTTAACAAACCCATCTTATGACGGCTGCCATATTTGCTCCTCTGGATCTCCCGTAGGGCAAGGTTTCACTTCCACTTATATATGTCAAACATGGTGAAAAGGGTGATTGCATACATTACCAAGGTTCCCAATCTTGGCTTGCACAAACAAAAGGTGATTCACTGGAAATGCAAAATACACCAGTGCTAATTCATTACTATGCATTGACATAGTGTCTGCTTAGGGTATCTTCAACCCACATGAGTCCAATGATTGCATAAAACTAACAAAAACTAATGTTGACTTTGCCAATGGCCTTCTAGCTTTGTATCTATGCTTTATTCCAGTTAAAAGCTGTGAAATTCAGTTCAAATTTAATCCCCCGTTTACAGCTCTATTTTTCACCATAGCGGGTATCTTGGAAGAACCCTACTGGAAGCAACAATGTAGAACAGGTATCCCTAATGCCATCCCCCCTTAAACTAGATTGATTGACTAATGGATGGTCCATTATATGATGAGGAATTACTTGACAAAGAAAACAGAGATCCAGTTATCTCAAGAGAGCGAAGATCGGTAACACCCCTAATGACATGATATTGCTGGTCAATATTTTCTACTGTTGAGTGAGAAGCTTTTTGGTAACTTGCATACCAATTCTAATACTGAATTGAATAATGTGCAAATTTCCCATTTGAACGTGGGTTACCCATTAGGTGGCCTACTCATTCATTTGAATATTTCAGTAAATTGTAAAATCCAGAAGTTAGATATTCCATCCCCGGGTATCCTAGCTGGCATTCTTAGGTTGGTCTTCCCCTGGACGTTTTGCTGATTCTTTTCTTGGCCTTAGGACTCTGAACACTTTACCACTACTAACCAGTGCTAAACATGATGATATTGGCATATACCTGATTGGCATATTAGTTGTACTGCTAAGTCCCTTGTAAAGGGGTATACCATGTACCTAGGACCTGTAATTCAAATGCTACTAGTGGGCTGCAGCACTGATTGTGCCAAACACAGAAGTAGCCTTTCAAACCTGTCTCAGGCCTGCCACTGCAGTGCATGTGTGTGCAGTATACTGCCATTTCTACTTGGCATTTAAACTACTCGCCAAGCCTTAAACTCCCCTTTTATTACATATGTCACACCTAAGGTACATATATACTGGCAGTGTGTTTCTGCTACATACACTACATATTTTTCAGCCCCTTCTTTCCCTCACAGGGCATCCCATGTGAGTAATGACCTTCTTCTTTTTCCCTCACATGACTGGTGTGCACATTACCATTCTGACAGTGTATTACCTATTTATTCCAGGTGTCCCTCATTGTTAGGTCCTGATGAAACCCCTTATTGGATGTGGGGTCGAAACTGCATCAACACACATTCAAAGAACCATTTTCTTAGCCCTCACTAATGTTTTAGAAGGCTATGAATAACAATTATGCATTGAATAATGGTTGTTTTTGTCGATTGTGAAACCTCAATGTATGTGAAAATTTGTCACTCTGGTTGTATAGGTTCTAAGTGCACTTAGGACACGGAGCACTTTTTCAGCTGTAATACAATATAAATATACTATTTGCACTAACAAAATCCGGCCCTATATTTTGATCTGTTTAATTGGTCTTCTCTTTCAGCATCCATATACCAATAGTAACTGCCATTGTTCACAGTTAGTATCAAGTATCCTGTACATTGTCCACATGAACTGTTGTCTCTCTGTTGCATATTAATTGCCCTGATTCCTTGTGAGTAGGGTTGCCCTTGTTCCTTGCATACGACTTGTAGAATGTGGACATTCCTCTTTACTTACTGCTCCCATTGCCTGACAGTCTGTCTCCAATACACAGCTGGGTTGGGTGACAGCTACACTTTGTCCATTCCCACAAGACAACCACAAAGACAGGAAGGTGAGGCTCATTTGCATTCTCAGCACTGATATGATTTCATCTGCATTCTGAATGGTCTTTCTGGGCAGGGAAGAATGGGAGGGGCTGACACTTACACTTCAGTTGGTAGTGTCCTGCCCACACATAAAACACAGATTTACCCCCACACACAGCCTGGCAGATAGAACTGGGTTGAAAGGGATCCTTGTGCTCTTCAGAGTGCTGCTTTGAAGTCATCCCATCCATCAAAGGTTCTTTTGGATATAAGCACTGGGTCTCTGACCCCCAAAATCAGACACTTCTAGATCTTGAACTGAACCTCTGTCAGAAGGACTGCTGTGCTTCTTACTGGACTCAACTGGACTGCTTTTCTGGAAGGAGTGCTTTTCTGCTTGATGTCCTGCTGCTCCCTGACTCTGCTTATGGAGAGCTGGACTCTGCCTTCCCTCCATGTGATCTCAAAGGGCTTCCTGGCATGCCTCCTGTTTTCTGAAGTCTCAAGAGTACGAACAACTTCCTGCAATTCTGCTGGTGCTGCTGGACTCTGCTGGACTTGCCTTAGGCGAGCCAAAGGCACGCCTAATGCAAGCCTGTCTGCGCCCGTCTGCGACCTGACCGCGACCAGTGCCAAGAACCCTGGACCCTTGACCTTCCACCGCTACAACTCTACCGCCCACCTCACACTCAACCCTGGTAGACACAGAGACTGCCAACAGGCCTCGCTGACCTCGACCCATGGCCAGTTCACCTGCCTCCACTGCTGACAGACCTTCACCTCAACCCCGACCTCCGACACCACCGACAACTGCGCCGACCACACCCTCCTCAACATACGCTCCGTACACAAACACACTATAGAAATCTGGAACATACTCGACACTCTCTCGCCGACATCGCCTTCCTCACAGAGACATGGACCAACTCCGCCTCCGCCCCTGACATCAACAACGCCATCCCGGATGGATACAAGATCCAGAGTAAGGACCGCCCCAACCACCCGGGCCTCGCCATCGCTCACAAGAGCACCCTCCACCTCACCACCTCCAGCGAAAACTTCCCCTCCACCGAGCAACTGCATTTCCAGATCCAGACCAGTCCTAACACCACACTCCAAGGAACCCTCGTCTACAGACCCTCCGGCCCCCAGACACCCTTTGCCAACACCATCACAGACTTCATTGCACCCCACGCCATCGCATCAATGAACTTCATATTCATCGGAGACCATAACTTCCACCTCGACAACCCCAGCGACTCCAACTCCACCATCCTCTGGGACTACCTCGCCAATATCGGACTCAACCAACTCGTCACCACACCCACTCACAGAGAGGGACACACCCTCGACCCCATCTTCTCTGCAGTCAACAGCCTTCGCTTCAGCCACACAATGCACCCACCGTGGACCGACCACCACTGCGTCCATTTCACCATCGACAAACCCAAGGCACCAAAACCACCACCCCTGCCAACCACGAAGGAACTGGAGCAAGGTTACCGACGAGCAACTGAACTCCGTCCTCACCCTAGACAACCCCACCTGGACACCTGATGCAAACATTGCAGCCGCAGGCTTCCACATCTGGATCTCCAACTGCATGGACAAGCTCGTCCTGCAATGCAACCCCGGCAAACAGCACCCTAGGAAAGCTGCCTGGTTCACCACCGATCTCCAAGAAACCAGGCGCAGACGTCTGGAGAAAAACTGCAGAAACACCAAGACTACCAATAACCACTCCACCTACAAGGACGCCATTACCCACGGCCACAACCAAATCAGAACAACCAAAATGAACTTCATCCACAACAAAATCCTCGCCAACTCCACGAACTCCAAGGAACTCTTCAGTGTCATACAGGACTTCACCAACCCACGCAGCGAAGCCACAGACATCACCCCTTCCCAAGACCTCTGCAACAAGCTTGGAACTTACTTCCACCTCAAGAGCAGGACACTCTATGACAACTTCATCGACCACACACAAGACGCCACAGCCAGCGCGCCCCCCAGAGACACCAGCCAGCCCACCATCTCCAACTGGACACCAATCACGACCAAGGACACGGCCCCGACCATGAAAAGCATCCACCCTGCCCCCCGCACATCTACCACAGGGCCGCAGACACCATCGCACCCGAACTTCAATGGACCATCAACACCACCTTCACAACAGGCACTTTCCCTGATGACTGGAAGCACGCAGAAGTCAGACCCCTGCTCAAGAAGCCCATGGCCAACCCCTCTGACCTCAAGAACTATCGGCCCATCTAGCTCCTCCCCTTCGCAGCCAAGGTGGCAGAGAAAGCAGTCAACAGGGAACTGACATGATTCATTGAAGAGAACGCCGTCCTCGACCCATCCCAATCCGGATTCCAAAGCAACCACAGCACCGAGACCGCCCTACTCGCCGCCACAAATGACATCCGCACCCTTCTGGCCCAAGGCCACTCCGCAGCCCTCATCCTCCTCGATCTATCTGCAGCCTTCGACACCGTCTCTCACCACACTCTAGCTGACAGACTACACAACACCCGCATTCAAGGAACCACCCTGGACTGGATTCAATCATTCCTCACCAGAAGAAGCCAAAGAATCACACTACCACCCTTCCTCTCCACCCCCACGGAAATCAACATCTACATGGCCCCCCTCACAGCCACTGTCCATCAACACTGCCTCAACATCGTATCCTATGCTGACAACACCCAGCTCATCCTCTCCTTCACCAAGGACCCCAACACCGTGAAACTCAATTTCCAGAGAGGAATGCATGACGTCGCAGTCTGGATGACCAACAGCTGCCTAAAACTCAACGGCGATAAGACAGAAGTCCTTGACCTTGGAACCACCCCTTCAGCATGGGACAACACCTGGTGGCTCACCGCCCTAGGAAGCCCACCTACCCCCTCAGACCACGCCAAAAACCTCGGCATCGTACTCGATTCATCACTCACCATGAACTGACAGGTCAACGCCGTCACCTCCAGCTGCTTCAAAACCCTCCGCATCCTTTGAAAGACCCTCAAATGGATCCCCCCTGAGTCAAGGAAGTCAGTCACCCACTCACTCATCACTAGCAAACTGGACTATGGAAACGCTCTCTACGCAGGCATCAACAAGTCCCTCCTCTGCAAGCTCCAGACGATACAGAACACCGTGGTGAGACTCGTCCTTGGCATCCTCCGGCACTAACACACCAGCCAACACCTGTGGAAACTCAACTGGCTCCCCATGGAGAAGAGAGTCACTTACAAGATCCTCACCCATGCCTACAAATGCCTTCACAACAACGGACCCAAATACCTCAATGACAAAATAAACTTCCACATACCTAAAAGAAACCTCCGATCTGCCAACCTCGCACTAGCTGAAACCCCACACATCAAAAGAGCTAGAGCAGACGGAAGATCATTCTACCACATTGCAGCCAAAACCTGCAACGAGTTACCAACAGACATCAGGCATGCACTCCTCGCTGAATACCTTAAGGAAGGACCTCAGGACCTGGCTCTTTGGCTGAATCGGATCTGTGAACCCCCCCAGCGCCTTGAGACCCTCACGGGTGAGTAGTGCACTTACAATTCCCTGATTGATTGATTGATTCCGTGAGTCTTACCCTTGCCAAAGGTTTCATCCCCAAGTTTTGGGCCTCAGAAGTGGGTTCTGCAGCTGTTTTTTTCCAAAACCGACACACGGTCACCACTGCACGATTTAAATCAATGTATCACCCCTCGATGCTGACGCAGAGGCTGTTCAACGACTGCAGTTCTACAGCTTGCGCAGCCTGATGACAATGCAGATGATGTTATGTTATGTTATAATTTTTTGTAGAGCGCGGCTAATACCCGAAGGTTGAGGAACTTCGATTTCTGATCGCGATCGACTCGACCCGCCATTTTGTGCTCCGCCGCCATTTTGTGTTGCCATCACTCAGGCAGCACGGCGAACAAAGTCTATTCTGCTTTTTCTGCAGCCCGGTGTCGAAATACGCTTTCTGCCTCTGTTTGCAAAGCTGATGTTAGGACTGGCCGAGTACACTAATCCCTCTCTGGCTTTTCTAATCCCCGTCTCAACTATATGTTGGTTCACACTATTCTTTTCTGACTTTATCTTATCGTCTGGCCTTCACTGTCTTCGGCTAGCATTCTCTCGTTTCACAACTGTCCTCCAACACACACAAACGTATCTCGCCACCTGCAAGTTAGTTACGAATCCGTTAATGAATTAATTTGAGGGAGGAGTGACAAACATAGTTGGAGGAGAGGTTTCTTCGAGTCATCTGACACTTTTGTTTTCCAATCTCTCCTATTGGTTCTGTCATGTTTTCCAACTTTCCTTATAGGCTCTTTCTTGTATGCTCTGGGTGTACATTTGGTTAATGTATAGGTTATCTATACAGTATAAAAGATTGTGCCCCACAGAGTGAAGTGGCAGTCTCCTGAGAACCTACCTTGTGTACTTCTGGGATAACTGTACTAGCTGCTAATAAATCTGATCTTCTAACGCCGACAGAGTGTCCCGTGTCTCTGTGTAGCTGAGCAGGTGAATCCCGGAGATTAAGGCGTACCCTGAGCCGCAAGGGCCCAAAAAGTTCTGGTTCTTCAACTGGCGCCCAACGTAGGGCAGCTTCAGTGGTACCGGTTCTGCCTGAAGGTCGTGAGGAACCCTGCAAGAAAATTCCGGAGGGTTCGCGAGCCACATTAAGCGACCGCTGTATGTCGAAAGTGGTCCGAAGGTCTTTTGCAGCGCGGTTACTCCTTCCTGACGGCTACTGACAACCTCTGCCCTGACTGCCGCCCTGCCTTGGCCCTTCCTTTGGTGATGTATGGTAAGGCAAGATGATAGACGGGCCTCTGTTGGCAGGAGAAGACGTCCTTAGTTAAGTATTTTCGTGGGTCGTGCCCACAATTTTTGTCCTTTGTTTTCTTAATATTTGGGGTCCTTAGATTCGACTATTGCAATAGCCAAAGCCAAGGGTAAGTGCATTTATGCTGCGTAAACTGAGTTTTACCCCCTTGAAGTTTGTGAACAGTCCGGTGATATCACGAGATGCCTAGTCTGCCTAAGTTTGGAAGAATTTGTTGCTTTAGTTGTAATAGGGATTCCCGGCTTGAGGACTCTTGTCCGATTCCTTCAGTTGGAACTCCCACCTATGAGCTCTATTCAAAACATGGTATTGGCCCCATTGCCTTTAGCGAGGCATGGACCCGATACACGAAGAAAGACGGTGTTCTAAAATGGCCAGAAAATGGTAGTTTTGATCCTGATGTGCTAGATAATTTAGAAGCAGTCTTATTCAAAAGAAAAGCCCGGCCGGCAATGTTTGACTCTTTCCACCTTTGGCGTAAGGAAGCCAAACAGAAAGAAATTAAACAGGCAAAACGAGATAGAAAAGCACAGGGTATGACAATTATACAGGCTGCCCAACAGTTTAAAGACGATGAAATTGATAATGCGACTGAAATCTCAGAAAGGCAGCATCGAATGGCGATAGATAAATGCTATCCGGTGTTGCCTGTTTCCCCTTCCGATAATAAGAAAGATATAGAAGAAGATCCCCTAATGTCCCATTTATTAAGGTTGCCTCCGCCCTATGCACAAAGTGCCAATGCACCTCAGCCGTTATAGCCTGTTCAGCCGCCAGCGGTACCTCCGCCTGTTCCGGCTCTTCCGCATTTGCCTCCTCCAGTATTACCGCCTTTGCCGGTTTTACCGTTAACTTCAACTTATTTGCCCTCATCTCCTGATCTTAGATCTCCTTTGCCTTCTGCTCCTCCTGCAATTATCGGTTCTCCTCCTGCCAGTTCTCCTAATACTTTGTCTCCAATTCTTATGTCTAATTCTCCATCTGTGCGTAAGCGTCTCACTTTTATCTCCTTTCTTTGGAGCTTTAAATGTGTCTCCGGCTTTTGCTCGAAGACAGTCTCGTAGTCAGTTCCCAGATTTTGAAGAACGAGAAAGGTTAGTCTCTCTTGCATGTAAATGGATCAAGAAGGGTCCCCAATACAGTGTGCTTGATATTATGCCTACTTTTTCGCAATGGAATGCGCCTACGCAAAGATATGTTTTTAATGCAATGTGCGATACTCTCATTAAAGAATGGGAAGATGTTAGTTCAAGTCCGATCCCACAAGATCTATTAGAGGTTCAGACTGATTTTGATAAAGGACTTATTGTGGGTTCTAAGGTTGAGAAAGCTGTAAGGACACTTATTTCTTATAGATCCTTATTGTCCTCTCAGGCTTTCCTTGATTCTGATCCGTCGGTTAAATTGACACTGAAAAATTATCCCATGAGAGAGGTTCCTCCAGTGTGGAAAGAAGAGGTTGCAGCAGCAGGTGCTAATCCACTTATTCCTGCTCATTTTCAACGTACATGTCCCTTGGAAGAGATCTGAAGTCTTGGCCCTTAAACAGACTCTACCGGATCCTCGTAAAAACCCCGCAGGTTATTACAAAGAATTATCACAGACAGTTGATGCTTGCATCATGAACCTAGCAGATATCGACATGTTGATGGGAAATGTAGTCCCACAGACAATATGGGCTAAGATTCGTAGAGAGGATCACGTGCAGGAATTAGGTGCTACTTGGGGTGTTATAACTACCACAGATAGAGATCAAGTGGGTGGTGCAAAGCCTGACGCTTTGATTTCGGAACTCCCTAATAGAATTATTACATTAATGAAAACTATGATGCCTGCATTGAGAGTAAATTGGGATAAACTAGCAGCATGCAAACAAAAGAAAGATGAAAGTGTCTCTGATTTCTTCACTCGTTTCGAGGAGACATTTATCGACCACAGTGGTCAAGATATGGCTACAGAGGGTGGACAGCGATTATTTGTGGACAAATTTGTATTTAATTTGCTTCCCGAGCTGTCACACAAATTGAAAGATTCAGAAAGTTCATGGGCTGTTTCTTCTTCTGCCCAGATATTGGCTACTGCACAATATTATGAAAACAGGGATAAAAAAGAAAAAGAAAAGCAAGAGAAAAAGATGAAAGAATTAAAATCGAAGGTTCTCTTGCAACAAGCCTATCCTCCACGTTATGCTCAGCCTCAATTTCAACAGCCTCCGCAGTTTCAGAGGTTGTACCAAAAACCTGAGCCATACATTCCGCGACCTTTGTTAGGACCTAATCAATGTGCCTATTGTAGAGAGGAAGGTCATTTTAAGAATAGTTGTCCGGTTTTATTGCAACGCAACGGAGCATTATCTGCTCCACGAGGTCGTGCTGGCCTCCAGTCAGCAAACAGAGGTAGAGGTCGGGGTGTGTTGACTCAAGAACAGCATGCCCTTCCTTCTCCCAATTCCGTGAACTACTTTGATCAGCAAAATGTTAGGTCTACACAGTATTACAATGAAGACCACTATATTGAAGGCGAGAATGAAAGTCTTCATGCCAACTAGGACAGCCATGGACAAAGTAAGGGAGTTGTGTCGATTCCAGTAGATCAGAATGGACCTTATGTTAACGTCACTACAATGGGTGTTTCAGAGCCATTTCTTCTAGATACTGGGGCGATGAGAAGTTCTATCATTCACTCTAAACTCCCTGGGGCACCTTTGCCTGGCTTAACGAATGTTTCTGTAGGATTTTCTGGCGCCCCTGTTCGCAATCTAGTTTCTTGTCCTTTGCCTATTTCAATCGGTCCTTATGATTTGGAAGCTTCACTTCTGTTCATGAATGGTTGCGGTGAGAATCTGTTGGGTCTAGACCTATTGAAAAGAATGCATGCTACAATATATTGTTCTCCTTCTGGTGTACATCTTACTTTAGGACAGAAATTGATCTCCCCAATGTATTTGTCCAAAGATCAGTTTCCACCTGAATTGCTTTCTGTTCCAGCAACGCTTTGGGCCACGGATCCGAATGATGTGGGTTGTCTTGAGATTCCACCTTATGTTGTCACTCTTAAGCCCAATGTTGAATTACCGCGCATCCCGCAGTATAGAATTTCTACTGAAGGTGAAAAAGCGCTTTTGGAAATCATCCATGACTTAATTCAGAAGGGTGTGGTTGAAGAAACAAGAGGAAACATATGCAATAGTCCTATTCTTCCTGTTCTTAAACGCACTGATCCTTCTCAGCCTCCTGTATATTGTTTCGTAATTGATCTGCGGGAGGTAAACACAATTGTTGTACCACAATTCCCTGTTGTTCCAGATATCACTGCTCTGTTGACAATGATACCTTCCACAGCGACTTGGTTCTCTGTTATCGATCTAAAGAATGCCTTCTTTAGTATTCCCATTGCAGAAGAGAGTAGGGACATTTTTGGCTTCTCTCTTGGAGGCCGAAGTTTCCGGTTTAAGCGTGCACCTCAGGGCGATTGTGAAAGTCCCTCCATTTACAGCCAAGCTTTAAAATGTCATCTTGATACTTTTCATTTGCCGTCTGGTGCTGCTCTTATTCAGTACATGGATGACTTGTCAGTCACTGCAGATTCAGAAGATATTTGCAAAAATGTCACTGTTGCATTATTACGCCATTTGTTTAATCTGAATCATAAGGTTTCACCTTCCAAACTACAATACGTTTGTCGAGAGGTTACCTACTTGGGTCATCTCCTATCAAAGGAGGGACGACGATTGACACCAGAACGAATTCAGGCGATTACGCAAATGTCTGTGCCATCCACACAAAGGGAGGTACGTGCCTTTCTGGGTATCACCTCTTATTGTAGATAGTGGATCCCTAACTTCTCTCTAATAGCCAAACCTTTGTTGGCACTCACTTTAAAAGATACGCCTCAGCCACTTCCTTGGACTGATGAGTGCCAAAAGAGTTTCACTGACTTACGTATCGCTCTGTGTTCTGCTCCTGTACTAGGCAACCCTGATTACAGTAAGCCTTTTACGCTCTATGTTCACGAGAGAGAAGGTTGTGCGTTGTCAGTTTTAACACAGCAATTTGGAGACAAACAGCGGCCATGTGCCTATTTTTCGGCTATGTTAGATCCTGTAGCTACAGCATTACCCAGTTGTCTCAAAGCGACAGCAGCAGCAGCAATTTCTATTCGACAGTCTGCTGCGGTGGTGTTAGATAACACTCTCATTGTCATGGTACCACATGCAGTGGATACCTTACTAAACAGAACGAAAACGCAGCATCTTACGAGTGCTCGTCTAACTGGATATGAGCTAACGCTTTTGTCTAGTCACGTACATATTAAACGATGTAATACCCTAAATCCAGCTACTCTGTTGCCCCTTCCAGATGAGAAAAGTGTTGAGGAGCAACATGATTGTTTCTTTCGTACTGAGGAAGAGACAAAAGGAAGAATTGACTTGAAAGACACTCCACTAGAGAATACGGATGGAACTCTATGGGTAGACGGTTCTTGTTTTAAAATGCCAAATGGAGATACAGTTTCAGCCTATGCTGTAACTACTTTATATACAGTTGTGGAAACAGCATGCATTAGACACCATTCAGCGCAAGCAGTAGAATTGACAGCATTAACGAGAGCTTGTGTATTGTCAAAGGGGAAGAGAGTGAACGTGTACAATGACAGCCAATATGCCTTTGGTGTAGCGTTTAACTTTGGGCGTCTCTGGAAGGAAAGGGGATTTCTCACTTCTCATGGCACCAAAATACAACATGGTCAGTTAGTGACTGATCTTCTTGAATCACTTGCCTTACCCACCCAAATAGCAATCGTGAAGTGTAGTGCACACAAAAAGATTACAGATGATGTTAGTCGAGGAAATGCATTCGCAGATGAAATAGCAAAAAAGACAGCGAGAGATGTTACAAGTCGAATGTATGTGGCGGGTCCTGCGAATTGGGTCAGAGAGAGAGGAATGTATGAGGATACAGTGGAAAGTGTAAGAGCGATTCAGAAAGAGGCTTCAGAAAAAGAGTTGAGCAAGTGGAAAGAAAGTACAGGAATGTTGGATGAGATGGGTTGTTGGGTGGAATTATCTGAACACCAACGTTGGCTGTTACCAGATGCCTATGTACTCCCAGTGGTTACTATGGCACATGGTCCAGCCCACTTAAGTGCAAAAGGTATATGTAAACTTCTGGCTCCAGTATGGCAGAATGAACAAATCCCAAAATGCGCAGACAATGTAGTGAAACATTGTATTATTTGTTTAATGTACAACCCGGGAAAGGGAACCCCAACTCTAGCAGGTCACTTTGCTCCTCCAATATGTCCATTTGAGGTGTTGCAGATCGATTATATTCATATGGAGCGATGCAACAACCTTAAATACGTTCTGGTGGTAGTATGCGCTTTTTCAAGATGGATAGAAGCATATCCTTTAAGAAACAACACAGCCTTATCCACCGCTAAAGTTCTACTAAAATAATTTTTCCCCAGGTTTGGTTTGCCGCGCATTGTCTGGAGTGACAATGGGAGCGAATTTGTTGGCCAAGTCATGCAAAAAGTTTGTGCGGGTCTTGGTATCAAGCAAAAGTTCCATGCGGCAAATCATCCACAGTCAGCGGGTTTAGTAGAATGCTGCAACGGAACCATAAAGTTAAAACTGGCAAAGGTTCAAGCGAGTACAGGACTCAATTGGCCCGATGCTTTGCCATTAGCCCTGCTGTCCACCAGAACTGCAGTACATTCTCGTTTGGGACTTAGCCCTTACAAAGTGATTTTTGGACGCCCGGCTAACGTATGGGGAGTCCCTCGCCCTAAAAACTACTCAGACTTGCCATATCCAATGTTGATTGACTACCTGCATGATCTTACGACTAAATTGCGTGTTCTCCATCAACAGGTTCAGAGTGCTCTGCCGGAGGCCTCCACAGACCCAGGTCATTCCATCCGACCAGGTGACTAAGTCTGCACCAAGAATTTCCAAAGGACGAGAAATTTGGAACCCAGGTGGAGAGAGCCCCGAATGGTTTTGCTAACCACGAGAACAGCAGTTAAAGTCGAAGGAAAGAAAAATTGGATTCACGGTGTGCATTGTAAGAAAGTGCCTTTGCCTTTACCCTACAATCAATGGGAGCGCAGGGGTATTAGTGACTCAGAAAGTGAGAAGGTTCCACGATTCATGCCCTTTAGTGATGCACACCTAAATGGGACACTGTCTGAGAAAGAGGACGACGACATTCTTCAAGAAGCAATACCATCACATCGTCGCTTGAATACGACTAATTCACGAACATTGTTCCAAGATCAAACCACGCCTGGAAAGTTACACTACAATCTAAGACCTAGAACAAAGAACTCTTAAGATTTCTCTCTTGTGTAGTATTCTGTCCCGGTTGCAGGGTCACGGTAGTAGTCTTAATTGCGACCTGAGTAGTGGCAATAGGCCTGCAGGACTTGCAGTGTCATAGGACGGCAAACAATCGTGATTGAGTGATCGAAGAAGATTGCCGTGAGCATTCACTAGAAAGATGGAAACTACACTAGGAAAAAGAGAGAGAAAGGATGAAATGAAGAAAGAATCCTGTAAAATAATGTACAGTCGTTTCAGTATAACTTTATGTATTATTATATCATTGTGTATTGCTTTGGCGTTTATAGGTTGGATTATTTATGCTCTGCAGCAAAAAGTTGTCTCTCCTTCTTCCTCTCCGTCTTCTTCAACTGTCTCTCCACATCTCTTTCATACTCTTCCTCAACATGAACTCATTAGAAGAACTGAATATTATAACAATTCCTTTGTTCAGTTATTACATCAACATCAGTTAGTGGTCAATACAACTGACTGTTGGGTGTGTGGACTTATGCCACACACCACAGAGAAAGGAATGCCATATTTAGTTCTCCCGTTTTCTTATGAGGGTTCTGCTTGGGCTTATTTTGTCATCTTCTCCAATGCCTATCAAAGCAAATTCAGACGATCCATTAGTTCACGTGTTAGTGATCCGAATTTTAGTCATATTTCTTTGATTAAGGGAATGGTAGCTATGGCTAAAATCATGGAAAATAGTAAGAGCTCCATTGACGAAAGAAAAGCGTACACTAACTGGAACGTCACCCAATATATATCTAGCCTTAGTGATAAAGTTAAGAAAGGAAAGTCTTCACCGATTTGGACTATACCACATCAGGGCAATTTCTGCTTACAGATTAACGATCGCTCTTCTGACACCATACAAAGAAATAACTGCTCCCACACGTACATTTATTCCTCTCAAAACTCGCCTCCTCTAGTGCTGTCTCAAGGCACATATTTCATCTGTTATAATAGAGCTTACACATGGTTACCAACGGGTTTCTCCGGTACTTGTTATATAGCTTTCCTTCTTCCCCCTACATACACCGCTTCTGCAAATCATCATCGAAACAGATACGGCAGGGGGATTATTGATTCGAAAGATACAGCAGGACAAGAGGGAGGAGATTTCCTTAAAGGATTTCTTCCTTTTTGGGGTCCAATGGCCAACAGCAGAAATATAAGGCAACTGGTCCGTGTCGTAGAGACCACAATAGACATCTCTGTAGGAGCCTTAAGTAACATCACGGCAGAACTACAGGCAGACCGTCTTATGACCCCACAGAATCGAGTTGCCCTAGATTTTATTCTTGCAGACCGTGGTGGAGTGTGCAAATTGATCGGGTCAAGTTGCTGTATTTTCATACCTAATGACGCTCCGACAGTATACCAAGCTATCTCCAAGTTGCACATAATCTCTGAGTCGATTCACCAGGACGAAGGAGATTGGTCTTTTACGGAGTGGTTTTGGGGACTACTGTCCAAATGGGGTTGGAAAGCATTGACATTCCTTGGAATAGTGTTGACCATTATTTTCTCTTGTTGCCTTTGTATGCACTGTGGTCCCGCCATCTGTGACCTTTGTGCTACTATGTGCATCCCAAAACCCAAACCACAAGTAACAGAAAACATAAGAATGATGTTACAGCAACAGCTCGCTGACCTCATGACTATCGACATTGACTCAGATTAGCATGAGTCTATCTTGCTTGAGTTCTGGCAAAAGGAGGGTCTGAGGAACTTCGATTTCTGATCGCGATCGAATCGACCCGCCATTTTGTGCTCCGCCGCCATTTTGTGTTGCCATCACTCAGGCAGCACGGCGAACAAAGTCTATTCTGCTTTTTCTGCAGCCTGGTGTCGAAATACGCTTTCTGCCACTGTTTGCAAAGCTGATGTTAGGACTGGCCGAGTACACTAATCCCTGTCTGGCTTTTCTAATCCCCGTCTCAACTATCTGTTGGTTCACACTATTCTTTTCTGACTTTATCTTATCGTCTGGCCTTCACTGTCTTCTGCTAGCATTCTCTCGTTTCACAACTGTCCTCCAACACACACAAACGTATCTCGCCACCTGCAAGTTAGTTACGAATCCGTTAATGAATTAATTTGAGGGAGGGGTGACAAAAATAGCTGGAGGAGAGGTTTCTTCGAGTCATCTGACACTTTTGTTTTCCAATCTCTCCTATTGTTTCTGTCATGTTTTCCAACTTTCCTTATTGGCTCTTTCTTGTATGCTCTGGGTGTACATTTGGTTAATGTATAGGTTATCTATATAGTATAAAAGATTGTGTGCCACAGAATGAAGTGGCAGTCTCCTGAGAACCTACCTTGTGTACTTCTGGGATAAATGTACTAGCTGCAGCTAATAAATCTGTTCTTCTAACGCCGACAGAGTGTCCCGTGTCTCTGTGTAGCTGAGCAGGTGAATCCTGGAGATTAAGGCGTACCCTGCGCCGCCAGGCCCAAAAGGTTCTGGTTCTTCAAGGTGTCCTGGCGCTATTGCAAATGGGTCCGTCCTTAGTCTGAGACCGGGGGTAGAAAACTCAAAGTGCAAACAGACTGGTCTTGAGTGCCTTCCTGAATTCCAGGTGGTTGGAGATATGTCTAAGGAAAGGTGGCATTGAGTTCCATGCCTTGGTTGCTTTTGCTAGGAAACTTCGCCCGCCCCAATTCGCTTTTTTTAACCTGGGGACTGAAACTAATTTGGCCTCTAAGGACCGCAGGTTTCTTCCAGGTGTGTACCGTTGAAAGTGCCTTATCAAGTGGTGGGGTCCACTTCTATATAAGGCTCTGTGCGTGATGCACATAGCTTTAAAGAGTACTCGTTTATTTACAGGCAGCCAATGCAATTTTTTGATCTCCGCCGAGATAGAGGCATATTTAGGGATACCGGATATCAGTCTTGCTGCAGCATTTTGCAGTAGCTGTAGTTTTCTCTGTAATCCCTCCTGAATGTTAAGATAAAGACTATTACAATAGTCTAGTTTTGATAACGCCAGGGCAGAAATAACCATCCTTTGAGACTCTTTGGGAAGAAGAGACAGTATCTTTTTACAGGATTGCAAAGTGTACGATGTCAAAGAGACTACTGAATTGACTTGGTCCTTAAACAAGAGTTTGCTATCAATGATGATACCCAAGTTCTTAACTTTTCTACAGGGTGTTGGCAGTGGGCCCAATGATTCTGGCCACCAAGTTGGAGTCCAGAAGTTTGGATCGTTTCCAAACAGCACCACCTCGGTTTTATTGGAGTTTAGCTCGAGGCAGTTCTGGGTCATCCAGCTGCCCACTGCCAACATACACTCCTTAAATTCTACTGCTATGTTTGAATGTCCTCCGGGGAGTATAGAGACCACAATCTGAGTGTCGTCTGTGTAGGAAGTAAGGTCGAACCCAAAGGATTTGACCAGGGGTGCCAGGTGTTTTACAGAGACATTAAAGAGTGTGGGACTGATGGACGATCCCTGTGGAACACCACATGGTAGAGAGAAAGCCTTGGCAGTAAAGTCTCCCAGCATGACTGCTTGTATTCTGTCAGCTAGGAAAGACTCAATCAGCCTCCAAGCTTTCCCTTTGACTCCGATGTCATGTAACCGGTCCATCAATAATCCATGGTGGACCGTGTCAAAGGCCGCAGACAGATCCAGCATAATCATCGCGGCCTTTCCTCCTTGATCTAAAATTGTTCTAATTTCCTCAGTTGACTTGAGAAGTGCAGATTCAGTGCTATGTCCCGCTCTGAAACCATACTGTGTGGGGTCCAATACCTGGCCTTCTTCCAAGAATCTATTGAGTTGTATATTCATTATTTTTTCAATTATCTTAGCAGGTAGTGGGAGCCTGGATATTGGTCTAAAGTTATTTGGTTCCTTGGGATCCAACTGTGGCTTTATTCAATAGTGGAAGGATGGATGCTGATTACCATATTTTGGGGAAGTATCCATTTGCGAATATTGTATTAATGATTGGCGTAAGGATTTCTGAGACCGGTTCTGAGGCCAGCTTCAGTACTGATAATGATGCTCTCTGTGGCTCGACGAAAAGTTTGACGATGATGCAGCGACCCAACTTAGTGGAAATAATCAACGCATAGAGCCCTCAGAGTCAACACTTTGCCCCATACAAGGTACTTTCTCAGCGGGCCCAGCGTGGGTCCTGTAGCCAGCCTGCACTCCATCGTAGTTGGCTTGAATTTTGGATTTGCGCCGGTCCTTCACGGCCTCAAGTAACCTTTTGACCGATACTAACATCTAAGCAATATTTTTACATTGAACCTATAAAAATTCACATCCCAACTTCTACTGCTTGGATTTTTGTCGGCGTGGTCTTATTTTCCTCAGATAAATATTCTCTATTTGTCTAAACCTGTGTGGAGTCTTTTATGGTGTATTCATTGTGTTACTGTGTGTGTGTATGTGATGCACATATACTTTACACATTGCCTCTTTGAAGCCTGGCTTCTCTGAGCCAAGCTACCAGAGGTTGAGGACAGGATATCTTTTAGTGTCTATTTAGCTTACCTTGACTAGAGTGGTGGTTCCTGCCTGGTGTGGATGCATACCTTAGTCAACCAGGAATCCCATTTCTAACACTAGCCATAAGCATTAAATCAGGAAAGAGATATCTGCAGTATTAAATAATGGTTACAATTGCTCTACTTCTAAGAAGATAGAATCACCCATGTTACATAGTTTTGAGAATCATCTTAATCGTTACAATGACAGTTTTCCAATTCTGATTGCTGGGGACTGTAAGGTCACATAAAATCCATGTGAATGTGTGAGTATCATAAGCTAATTTGATGATGAGGTCTACAGCATTGCTGCTTTACAGGCTAAACCAATTGTGAATTGGTCAGCTGCAGCATTGCAACTGTTCTCTGTGACACTATCTTATGGCTCAGTTCTCCCTCTCAGAGACAGAAGGTATTGAATGCCTAAAGAGTGGGATACTGCCATGGCAAGATCAGATCGTGGTCGATCTATTTTTCTGTGCGCCACTGGTATGGACGCCCTATGCTGACTCATGTTTCAACTCTATTTTAGCTGGTACGCATATTCCTGCCTCCTGGAGAGGAGAAGAGATCATACATATATATAAAAAGGTGAAAAGCAGTGATCTATGCATTACGTACCTATTAGTTTAATAGATAATCTTCACAAAGTCTTCCCTGAACAGCTGCTTGATAGATTTCAAAAGTGGATGGCAGATTTTGTCCAATCTACAAGCTGTGTTCAGGATCAAGATCAGTAAATTGACCTGGTATTTCATTTTATCATGATACATTTGAAGTATGTGTCTCTTATGGGAGAACACCTGTATGTGGGATTCATTGATCTGAGAGCTGCCTTTTACCTGGACAGGAGTTGTAGATCGTTTGAGAGACTTTGGAAGAACCACCCAACTTGTTGCTCATTTCAACAAGACAGCAGGTTGATAATGATGCTCATGTTTAAATTGGGAGTTGACAAGTGGCAGTGCCATCCAAAGAAGGGTTAAGCAGGGCTTTGTTTTAGCCTATTATTTATTCATGTTTTATATTAATGACAGCGCCTTGAGACCCTCACGGGTGAGTAGTGCGCTATACAAGCCCCTGATTGATTGAATGATGTAATCGATTATCTCAATGACTGTGTGAATAACTTCCTAGAACTTTACTGTTTACAAATTCAGGCCGTGCTGTTTGCAGATGAAATATTGTTGATTTAAAAAACTCCAGTGTCCTTTCCAACCATTTTAACTACATACTTAGGCCCATTTTTTAACAAGGGCTTGAATCTGCCTTGCGCTACGAAGCGTGACGCAATGGTAAAGCAAGCAGTAAGTCAAATTTATGAAGCAACACAAGAGCACAACTCTGCCATTGTTAGCCAATTGCATGGTGCAAGTGCTGCACTGAATCTCTGCGTCACGCAGCAAATGATTTATGTAGGTGTTCCCCAGTAAATTCTAATGCAAACGTAACACAGTGATATTTATCGCCATTTCTCCGCATCACACAGTGTAATGCAACAATAGAAATGCGTCTGAATGCTGGGCATCACCAACACAGGCATAGAAAATTATGCAGTGCCTTTAGTATAAAATCCTCACCATCACAGTACACATTGGCAAGCTCAACTATGTCATGAAGGTAGTGATATTGCAAATGGGAGATGGTGGGAGATAACCACTAGGCACCGAAGAAGGAAGGAGCGTGCATTCCGTCAACATATATCCCTCATTGACGTCAGGGAGAAGGAGGTCCTCCAGTTACTGAAGAGGGAGAGTATCACAGATTGTTTTTTAAAGATATTGCCAAGTCTTCAGTCAGCAATTGCAAGGCTAATGCTATCCCAGCATACATCAAATTGATGCCAGTTCTACCCATGTTGGCCTCAGGATCTTTTCTAAGCACATCTGCAAGATTTGCTGGCATTTCTCAGGGAGCATTTTCAGTATTCCTCCCATCTATGTTGAATGTCATCATAAAACATACACCCCAGTATCTTTTCTTCCTGAAAACCAGCCAACAAGAATTAGCTTCTAAGTAAGTATTCTACAACATTGCAGGATTGTCTCATGTGCTTGGTGCTATTGACTTTACACATGTGCAATTTGTTCCCCCTACAACCACTGCACACCTTTTAGAAACCACAAACACAATTACTCTTGCAATGTAAAGGCAAAAGTTGAATCATAATGGACTTTTTACCAATGCCCTTGCCAAGTATTCTAAAAGTGCTGATGATGCACACATATTTCGGCACAGTACCATCAATGAGTGGTTTGAGAATGGCAGATATGGGAGTAGCCTACTTATTGGTAAGTAAAACAGATTAATCAATATAGCATTTATACTTAATATGATGACACAATAGGCATATGTTTATTTGTGTATGGATCTTGTGGCATGTACACAGAGTGAAAGTATTTTACTGAAACATATAGCCACTGAGGTACCATTGAGGGGTGACTACACAGATTACCCAAAGAAATTAGAAAAATGCCCACAGTGAGAAGTACTCTGTCATGTCACACTGTATGAGAGGACAGAATCATAGGATCTGCACTGTCATAGACATCAACTGACAAATAATGTGGACAAAGAAATATTGTAATCCAAGAACAACGGATAAATCATATAAATGTAGTTGACTGTGTATGTGCAATTATGTGACAATTAAGTAATAGTAGAATTTTTCAAAATTAAAGCAAAGTTGTCTAACAAATAATTTTATCCTAAGCATATGCATTGCACAGGCTGATGAGAGTACTAGGGGAACGAAAGGAATAGGCACATGAAAAATCCACATCTGTCATGCACTGAAAGTATTGTATCAAAGCAGGAAAAAAAATGGACTCTAGATACATATCTGATACTAAAAGAGCAGAACGTAGAGAACCTCCAGATATACCAACAATAAAACCTCCAGGTATAACAACAATACAATTAAAAAAATATCTGCATACATAATAAGCCACATTTACATTGTTCCTTAATGTGATAGATGACTAAAATGTTCACTCAGCTGGCTACATTTTCTGCTTCTCAGTTTATCATAGTAATATTTACATAATCAATATATAGGCCTATCAAGGTGTGAAACACCAGTAAATAATCTATGTTGAAAAAAAACAAGGCAAGATATCACAGTGTATTTCCCACTAAAATAAGAACCATCTCATGTTAAATAAATGGTGTAAGAAACAGATCATATAAGTATATCTTCTCAAACAAGGAAGAATCACATACATACATGAATATACAAAAAGTGTTCTTGACATGTCTATAGATTAAGGTTATTTAATTCATCATCATTTGGCCTCATCAGGACAAGGGATACATTGCAATACCTACTTATCATTCATAGTCCATCAATACAACTTACCGTACACAAAGCTTTAGCAGATGTACAAAGAATCCCCCCAAAAATGTCCAAGAACCATGTTGAGCAATGGCTAAATTTACCAAGCAACTACCAATGCAAAGATGGTTAGAAATCTGAGGCTGCACAACCGTTATGTATACAAGCAAGGTGTTGTAGGGTGAAAAAAAAGACTAATTCTTTGTGTGAGTCATAAATTGGCAGTCACTGACCCTACATAAATATTTTTTATTAAAACAAGATAATATGATAAAAAGTTGGCAACATTGCATTCATATTGAGCGCAATTTCCATGTGGATAATACAAATATTCTAACTTACTATACTAAACTGCTGTTAACACATCAACATTAGTATGAAGATGTGTTGCGTGCCTTACACTCTGTACAATATATGAAAATGATCATGTATGTTGAACATTTATGTGTAAAGTAATGGTCAACATTATCTAAAAGATAACAGCATTTTAAAATGAAAAATGTGTAGGAATTTGCCAACATATATATTAAACATAGCTAGTGTTGCAGAAGTGACCAGAAATCAATAATTGGTATGGACTTTTTCTCATTTCAGGTGATCAGAGATGGATAATGACTCTCTTTCAAAAAGAAAAGACGGATGGGCAGAAGAAATATAATTCTGCCTTACCAAAACATAAAATGATGTTGAGTGCATTTTTGGTGTCCTAAAATCCTGTTTGAGAAGCCTGGATCAATTTGGTGATAGAGAACTATACTCACCACCAATTGTTTGCAAAATAATCTTAGTCTGTGAAATATTGTAAAGCATATGTTCTCACCTGAAGATGATGCAGACGACGAATCACAAGCCGAAATTGTGCATTTAATGCAGGTCATATCAGATATGAGCAATTTTGTTTTTACGTAACAGCTTATTAATTAATGTCACTAGTTTTGGATTAGTGAGATCTAATAGAATTTTGTTTTTCGCAAATCTAAATATTTTAATGTTTGTAGTGTATTTCTGGTCAATGTGGACATAATCACTGTGACATTTATCAAAAAGATCTAAGGATATATCACACAGACATGTTAGATTCAAATATATTTTTTACAGATAATATTTTGAATGTCTCAATTAGGTTTGTGTGACATCTGAATCACTATCATCAAAATTTGATTGAAATGGCTATATTTATGATCCTACATAAATACATGACCCTCAATGTTGCTAATTGTTAATGCAGTAATTGATCATTAAACTAATCCCATCACGTCACCATGACTGATGAGCAGTCAAAGCTTTACCATTCAAGTAGCATTTGAGTAAATTAACTTCACAATTCAAGATGACTGTGCAATGACAAAAACCTTTTCAAAGGATTACGTGTGTATATCGAACATATCATGTCTCACTCATATTGTGATTGTCTGTGTACTGCAATGATTGTTATAAATATGATATATCCGAAGACCTATCACCCAATGAGTAATTTAGATGTAATTGGAGCCATCCGTACATATTCATGTTGAAGGAGATCATATTATGGAGCCCACTGTAATGTATGCGTGCAATGTATAGTGCAATATTAACACTATTGGTGGAGCACTCATTACCTTTACAGACAAACAAACAGTGCCCATACAGCTGTAACATTCAAATAAAATGTGAATCAGTGATGTTGTAAAAGAAAAATCGGCATGTGCATACAAAATAATTCATAGTCAATGCCAGTCGTATACCAGAAATCATAATGAAATTAAAATGTATTGTTTCAAACATTGGTATGACATATAATCTGAGTAAAAACAAAGTTGAAAATGTATATACTAATCCCAAATCAACCTTTCTTAGCAGCCAACATGTCAATATTATGCCACCTACATATACCAACATACCACCTGCATATACCAACATACAGGTACTTCATCACCAATATGGCCTCAAATCAAAACAAAAGGTCAATATTTATGTGTGAGCGAAATGGGGTTAGATGGCTAATAGAGGAAGCTATCAAAGTCATTCACAACAATCTGCACACATTCAAAATATATGATATCTCTCATTAAATTTCATATACATTTCTATTGTGTCATGCCATACGCATGGGTTTACAAATCCATTGAGACATGTCAATGTCATACATTTTCATATGTGCATTTACATGAAACACTAGGCAACTGCACAAAAGCCAAGGCACTTCTCTGTGAGTTCTAAACCTGTGAAGCCTGTTTGTTGTGAATGTTGTGAGGTCCACTTGTACCGCATGAGGCGATGGAGAGTGATACCAAATCTTACAGTTAGAAAAACATATACACCAAAGACATCTATGTGTAAGTGTGTAAGGGAAGTGAAAATTGAACTCACATATTGCCAATACATTCACCACCTGTGTTACAAAGCCCTTGGAAAGTGTTATCTGTGTGGAATGTACTATATAACACATACCAACACATGGTTAGAATAGCATTTTGATCATCAGCAACACTTGTAAATCAGGTAATGGTCAGATACATGCTTACCTGTGCATGATAGATACACTTGCTAAAAGGTTTGCAAACAATTTGGGGCATATTTATTAAGGATTGGGGTTGCCCTTGCTCCATGCAAGAGGACACATGGGTGACGCAAAAACTAAATGAGATTTATCAAGCCATGCAAGCCCATCATACATGGCCTTGAGTGGCTTGATTAGTCTAGAGTAACACAAGGCTGCGCAAAATGCTGCCTTGTGTTACAACGTGGCAGGGAGGCTGGTTATTCCCACACATCCACCCATAGATTCTGAAACATTCCCAGATTAACCTACATTGGTAGACCTGGGAGTGCATAAGAGTTGTACGACTCCTCACCTGAGGTGTAAGGAGGAGAAATCTCTTTATGTCTCCTTGTTGGTTCCTCTTTCGAAGTGTGCTGTATTCAGTAGCACACTTACAAAGTGGAAAATACCTTGAGGAGTGTATTTATGCTGGAATATGTCCCTTCCTGCACAAAACAAACCTGGCTGCAATGCAGGCAGCCTTGCAACATGATGCAAAGGTGCCTGTGTTGGTGGTAGGAGGCTAAAGGTGTGCCAGTGCATGGGAAGGACAGGAATGTGCCATATCATATTATTAATTATGGTGCATTCCTGTCCTTTCACACAGCGCAGGGCAGCAAGGTGGTTTGCTGTGTTGTGTTGCATGATTTGTTTTTAAATATGGCTCTTTGTGTGCATTACTGTGCTAAGTAACATGTACATCTGGAATATGTAGCTCTTCACATATATGTAGTAAGTAGTTATGGTTTTGCAAAACTGTAATGGTTTAAGACACCTTCAACTTTATCCATGTGTAGGTGAAAGGATACCATACACGTAAGATTTTCATGGGCCCTTGAGTTCTCCTATATACGGTACTGCATAGGAAACAGATTAATTGTGTGGCCCTTTGCATTACTGTATCTAGGCCAGTGTGTGGCACTTTACATTGCTCTATATAGGCCACTGTGTGGACCTTTGCATTGCTCGATATAGGACACTGCGTGGCCTCTTGCGATGCTCTATATAGGATACTGTGTGGCCCTTTGTGTTGCTCTATATAGGCTACTGAATAGGACACATACAAATTGAGTGGTCCTCTGTGTTGCTCTATATAGGCCACTGCATGGCCCTTTACATTGCTCCATATAGGACACTGTGTATTGCTCTCTAGAAAACACTGCATGGCCCTTTGTGTTGCTCCATGTAGGACACTTTATAGTAAACATATGAATTTTATGGCCTTTCAAGGTGAGATACATAGGCCACAGTGTAGGAACATAGGTATAGGGTGGGACCATGCATTGTTACAGAGAGATTAGTGCATCACACAATGTCAATATGAGTCAAAATGTTTCTGAAAAACCAATGCAAAAAATCGACATCCTGCCTAGCACACCCAGTAAATTATGCAATGGGTGTGGCTGCATACTAGTATGTGTGAATGCTTCTTCTGCTTTCTTTTTGTGGCTGGTGGTTGGTGTATGTGCTGAGAGGAGAACTGAGGGAGTATTGTAGTGAATTTGCTGTGCACCTTGTGGAGCGTGTGCAGATACATATATCCAAGGTGTCAGAGAGAAGAGCACCTATCACCAACTGAAGCATTGATGGGCGGTCGTTATTTCCTGTGTGGCTTATGTGCTTCACCTACTGGGGTTGGAGATTGCAGGCCCTGTAGGTATGCATCCTTTAACTATTAGCTTGTAATCATGTCAAATTATTTAATTTGACAAAACATCTTTTTTTTTTAAATATAGTAGTGATGTGTGGGTGCCTTGTGACACACAAGGCAAGACAGAGTAACACAAAAGCTAGAATGTCATTACATATAATTAGCCACACTGCACAAAGTATGTTTGTGTAGCAATGCAAATATATTTGTCCTATACGTTTCACTGTGTGTCCTTGCATTGCATTGGTGCACATGACACAATGCAGCTAAATATGCCATTCAATGCACATCCAGAATAAAGTATATGTTCATGTGTTTGTAACATATGTATGCATTTGGAGCAACTATTGGCCCTAGTTTTTTCAAGGTTTAACTACACCCTTGCACCATGCAAGGGTATACAAGGATGACGAAAACCCTAAATAAGATTTTGCAAGGCCACCGTGTGTGGATTAATACATACACAACTGAGCACAAAAGGCTGTCTTGCATTACTCTGCAGCAGGGATGTGTGACATGGGTGGAGCATTGTTGTTCCCACGCATCAACCCATTGATTCTCACACATTCTCAGATTTACATACACTAGTAGAACTGGGAATCCATCCAATTTGTATGACTCCCCAACACCGGACCAACAAGGAGAAACACCGTTATTCCTACTCATTGGTTCCTCTTACCAAGTGTGTGGCATCCAGCAGCACACTTAGAAAGAGCAAAATGAGTCTAATGATACTTTTTGTGTGGGAAGGTGCCCCTTCCCAGCCTCAAGCTATCATGTCTTCAACACAGTCACCCTTGCACTATGGTGTAATGGTCCCTGTGTTGGTGCTAGGCAGCTTTTTGTGCAACAACACAGGTAGAGAGCAGGAATGTGCCATATGTTGTTGCATATTTCTGCCCTTTCATGCAGCTAGGCCCTGCAAGTTATGTTGTGCCAGAACATACAAATATGTGTATAAAGGTGTAAAAAGATGCCAATAAACTTGAATATCCAAATGCATAGTATAGAAGTTGAACTGTATCTATGCTCCATATTTAATGCCATTTAACTTAACTTTTATTTCAGGTGGACATATAGATTTATCAAGAGGGGAAATTGAGTGCTTCAAGAATCGCAATGCCGAAAGTAAGTGTCCTAACAACATGTTTCTAGCTCTGCGACTCATATTAGTATTTATAATGTAATCTGTATAGCAAGGTCTTCATCCCCTTGATTCATATCACTCCAAATAAGATAGCAAGTACAACAAAACCTGTCTAGTCATATTGTGTAACATACAAGGAGCCACGTTAATGTAAAGAAATTATCAATATTGGTGTTGGTAAGTAGTTTAATTATCCCACTTGAAATATGGTGATGGTATAAATCAAACAACATCTGTGTGTCATTCCAAACTGCACTTTTCATAGATATTACACACAGTGTCACCAGGTTAGCCATCACATTTCAATCATTGCACAACAGATTGAAGCAGGAAATGTGGCAATAGTATTTGAAGGTTAGGTGTATATTCACTACAACATCTCACCATGTGGTGGTGCAGTGGTGTGAGACATTTGCATTTCTTTCTTGTTCAGCCATTCCCTCACTATTACCGCTTACCATTGGTATAGGTATTGATATCCTGTTTCACGGGTGCCATGTTAGTCCTATGTACAAAGGAGTGAAAGTGGCCTCATAAGTCTTATGTCCTAGAGGGTGCTTGGATGTAGGGAAGCTAATGATTTGAAACAAAGATTGATACAAAAAAATAGCTCTCAGCTCTTCCGCACATTCTGAGAGTGTATGTCTTCATGGCAGGGAAATTGTACTGTGACCTAGTAGATGTCTAATGGATGCCAGCCTACATATTTCATAGAGCACAGTGTATCTATATTATTTAAGAGGGACCGCTGCAGCTGCAATAGGCCTCACAGCATGGATGCCAATGCATCGCACTACGTTTAACAAGCAGAATATCCACACACTGATAGCCATTATTTGACAAGTCAATGCCAGTTTTATTGGCTGTTTCTTAACTCTGGGACAGGTTTCTCATGCTTTCATGCAGTGCAATTCAGCAATCCACTTTGCTGCACTGCGCTGCACTGGTCAGTGTGAAAGGGTAGGATTGTCCCATATTAACCATTATACAGCACTTTTCTGTACTTTCCTAGTGCTGGCACACTTTTGGCTACCTAGTGCAAGCTCAGTGACCCTTTTGTCATGGTGCAAGGGTACCTGCATTGCAGGCAGGATTGTTTTCAATCAGGATGGGTAACCTTCCTGCAAAAAAGGTATACCCAGAGGCATTTTACACTTCAAATGTGTTTCAGAATGTAGCACAGCTAGAAAGAGCAAAACAAGAGGATAAATAAAGATATTTCTCCTTGTTACACTTCACCAGGGGAGGCGTAGCAGTTTTGACGTATTCAGGTTTGACGCTAAACCAACCCCTTTTGTACCGCTTTGTTCGCCATAAGTTGGCAGGGTATGCTCAGACGTGAGTCCCTTGCTCACTTTGCCACTGGATTCAAACAAGCCTGGCTGAAGACGGCTGAAATGCCAGAAACCGGTCCTAGGAAGCTTGTTTCCGGTCCAGGGAAGGCATGGCTTGGCAGTTCGGGCTGGACTGTTCCCATGAGGCACAGGGTCAGACTGATTTGCATATGGCCATATCTGAACTGGGGTGGCAGAGTGGGCTAAAGAACGGTGATGGATCAAACCCAGATCTTTTGACTGGGTGTGAGTATTTGATTGGTTCTGATGCTCCGTCCATCACCACCCCCTTTTGTACCGATTGTTTTCAATCAGGATGGGTAACCTTCCTGCAAAAAAGGTATACCCAGAGGCATTTTACACTTCAAATGTGTTTCAGAATGTAGCACAGCTAGAAAGAGCAAAACAAGAGGATAAATAAAGATATTTCTCCTTGTTACACTTCACCAGGGGAGGCGTAGCAGTTTTGACGTATTCAGGTTTGACGCTAATATATATATATATATATATATATATATATATATATATATATATATATATATATATATATATATATATACATTTATATATCCAGAGATGCCTTATATTGGCGGAATGTAGGTGTTGTGATACATTGATGCATCACCCCGTGAAGACTGGGGGCCACGGGTCATGGTATACAACCTGCCATGCATTGCGGGACACTGAACTCGGATTTGTGATGAACCCGTATGCGAAGGCCCATCCAGGGCTTTTGAATGACTGCTAACACAGCGGGAAGAAAGGTGTACCCATTCAGGGTTTAGAAGTGTAACACACTACATGATCCAGAATCCTTTGCCCATCAGAGGGCGTGGTATCTTTGAAATAAAATGAAGGTGTGTTCGAGAAACATGTTGTTGTCGAGCCTCTGAGGAAAAAGCATATGGGCTTTGAAACGCATTAGGCGATATCGACTGCAAGCTGTGCAAGCTTTCCACATACGAGAGACATCTTTACCAGTAAAGGAGTTGCTGCTGTTCGGTGTAGAGTGCGTTCCTGCCAGAGGGGCAGTTAGTGCAGGCAACTATAACTCACGTGACCGCAATCCTCTGCTGATGCTACTACTGTATTTAGACACTTATTTGCTCATGTCTTCTTCCATTAAATTTTAGCTATACATATATTACAAATATTTTTTTTTCATAAAGACACATATGTCATCAGCAGAGGATTGCGGTCACGTGAGTTATAGTTGCCTGCACTAACTATAACGGGGGAATTTCATTGGTTTTTTATCAGTAAAATGTCCAGCTAACTATAACATGTGTGAAACCTATGGTTTTTTCATTGAATTTGCAAGGTTTTTTAAATGCTAATTCCTAACTATAACGTGTGTGAAACCTATGGTTTTTTCAGTGAATTTGTAAGTTTTTTTAAATGCTAAGTTACTTTACGCCATTCGTGGCGTGCGCGCCCACTTAACGCACCGTGCGCGCACAGTGAGCACGCGGTGCGCTTTTACGCAGTTAGTGCTTTTACGCAGTTAGTGCCGTGGATGGGCCATGTACGCACGATGCGCTTCGCGCACCGTGCGCACATGGAGGACATATTATGCGCTTCGCTGTGAAAGGTAAGCTTTTACAACAATGATATGCCATGCAAAAATGGTGCACTTCGGGCACCATTTGCACACGGGGTGGGGACAGTTTGGATATTTTTTTTTTTTTTTTTTTTTTTCCGTAATTGGCGATTGTTCGTAAAAAAAATAAACTGAAATTTTTGACCTTGGGGGAACTGTGGGGACCCATTAATCAAGGCTAGGTGATAAGGAGCTGTCTAAACAGTCCCTTTACATGTTTTTTGCCTTTGTTTTTCCTCTCCGTTTAAGAGTGCGAGAGAGAAAATGGCGGCCGCCGCTTCCTGGTTTCGACCGATTCCAATGTTTACTAAGATCTAACAGCCAATCAGAATCGCGCTCGCGCACGTCTCCGTACGCGTACGGTAAGCGCACCGTAAGCGCACCGTAAGCTGGCTCAGATATATATATTGATTTAAAGGCTATTTTCTCAGAAACTACTGAACAGATTTACACCAGACCTACAAAAGGCACTTCCTTGACCTGAGGACTACCTCTCTGCCAAATTTCAAGTAACTCTGTTCAGCCGTTCGGGCTGTAGCTGTGTCTAAAGGTCCTATGGAAAAATGCATGGGAAAAATGCGTTTTGGGACCCCCCTTTTATCTCAGCCCCCGCTTGACGAATCCCCCCGAGACTTTCATGGTAGGAGCGGAGCGTAGCGCCCCACCTATTTTGAAAAGTTCGCGAGGATTCGTCGACCGGCGCCAAAGTTATTCCAAATAGAATGTTGCGGTTTTCCTATGGAAACAGGGTCCTAACTATAACTACCTACTGGCGACCGCCAGTAGGTAATATATACACTGAAAAAACATAGGTTTCAGGGATGTTATAGTTAGTTGGACATTTGACTCATACAAAACCATAGAAATTCCGCCGTTATAGTTAGTTGAGGTAACTATAACTCACGCCCCCGCAATGCACTGCTGATGATATCTCAAATGACATCACTGATGACATCACTGATGACATCATCCATGTGTCAATCTCATGCAATTCCTTAAACCCTAATATAACCTTTGATACACCCCCTGTAAAATACAGAGTACCATTTTCAAAACCATCGAGACACCAATACCAGTTACTAGAAACACACTCACTAATTACCCCCAGGTCCCTCCTGTCCTCGTCCCCTTCATACTTACAAGTGAGATAATCTATCTCGCGACAGAAAAAGAAAAGCAGGAATGCTGGTACACCCCTCCCCCTCCCCACTGGGAGTACATAAGGGTACAGTACCCAGCATGCCTCCTGTTCTTTTTTCTGTCTTTCGACAGTATGAAGTAGACCAGGAGCCGGGGGGCTCCTGGGGATTACCTGTTGCTGGGCTCCGGGTTGGTGCTGGTGTTCTTGGTCTCCCCTCCTGCCGGGCTTGAGGGGTGCCATGTGGGCGCTTGCTGACGGGTCGAGGCTTCTTCCTTCTGCTGGCGGTGTCTTGGCTGCGTCCTCCGTGTTGCTGGGCCTGTCGGGGACGTAGCGGTTCCTGTTTGTTCTCCAGGAGTGCGGCGGCCTCCGTGTGGCTGGGGCACTTCCTTCCGGGGATTGCCTGACTTCCTGGGTTTGGAGCAGGAAGTCAGGCATTTCTATGATGGCGGCTGGCGGCGGTGGCGTGGGGTGCTTGCCGGCCCTCTATGTAAGTACCGCACAGCGGTTCTTTCTTGTTTCTACTGCCCTGCTTCCTGGGTTTTGTGTGTGCATTTGGGTTTTGGCCATTTGGGGGTGTAGTGCTGCAGGACGTTCCCTCGCATTTTGGACTGCCTCTGCTTGGGATCTTCTTCTTCTTTCCTGTGGTCCTGGACTGCTGGTGGGCTGCCTGGCTTCTGGCTTGGGTGGTCTATGTTCCTGCAACCTCCTGCGGTCTGGTCCTGTGGGGGCTTGCGGTGCTTGGCTGTTCTGCGGCTGACGCCATGGGTAAACATGCCAGGAAGAGCAGACATGGGGAGATTTCCTCTTCTGCCTTGGCTTCGTCTTCATCTTCTCCTTCTCCTCCGCGTTCCAGGCGTCTTTCCCGAGGTGTTGATGACAGACTGAAGCGGCTCATTAGGGAACTCTGCTGGATATGGGTGGTGCTCCCCGATCCAAGTCTTCTGGTCGGGCTCTGCTTCCTGCTTCTTCTTCTTCTTCTGCATCTGAGGATGAATGGTTAGGGAGCGATGTGCTGAAGGGCAAGTATGTCGACAAGGGCATGTTGCCTGACTTGTTGGGTCATGTGAAGGCTAATATGGGGTTTCCTGCTGATGATGAGTACTTCTGGGAATTCCTTGCTTAGGCAGTTCCAGTGCTCGGCTCCTGTGGTCATGCCAGTTCATCCATGTGTTAGGGAGGTGCTTGACCGGGAGTGGAGGATCCGGACCGCATTCTGCTCCCTCGCTTCATGGCGAAGCTCTATCTTCTTCAGGATATGGCTAGGGATTTGCCGTACTCTGTTCCTGTGGATTCTTTTGTGGCCAGTCTCGTTGGGCGCACTTCTTTGGCTGAGGACGCGGTTGTGCGGGGTCCTGTGGACAAGCGGGTGGACGCTTCCTTGAGGAAGGTGTATTCTGGTCCCCATCTGGCGCTCAGGGCTGGCATTTACGGGACTTATGTGGCTCAGTCTCTGCTTTCGGACTTGAAGTCCTTATATGGTTCTATGGATGATGCCACTGACTGTTCCGGTCTTCTGGATCGTGTGGAGCGGCAGGTAGAATTTCTGTTGGACATTTCATTCAACGTCGTGCGTGCCTCGGCCCTCTCTGGGGGTGCTTGTGTGGCTGCTCGTCGTAACTTGGTTCTCAAAGACAACTGATTCGGTCCAGAAGTCTGCTGCTCTGTGGTTGCCCTTTCAAGGTTCTTTGCTGTTTGGTGAGGAGTTGGAGGGTCGGTTGCATCGGCTGTTTAAGGAAAAGAAGCATTCTTCCTCTTTTAAGCAGCATTGTACGGTGCCTGCTTTCTCTAAGCCTAAGCTGTTCTTCCGTCCTTCCTCTCGCAGACAATTTACCAGGGGCAGGGGTTGTTTTCAGTCTGGGAAAAGTCATGACAAGAAGGCGAAGTCTCCTCCTGCGAAGCCCCGTTCCTGACTGTCAGGGGGCAGTCGGCGCCGGATCCTTGGTCGGAGGTCGGCTCCGGTTCTTTCTTCCTGCCTGGATGTCCTCCTGTTCAGACTTGTGGGTGCTGGACATTGTCCGTTTGGGGTACCTCTTGGAGTTTTCGGCTCCTCCTCCGGACTCGGGGGTCCGTCTGACTCCCTGGCCGTCTTGTCCGTCCAAGCGGGTGGAGCTGTCTCTGGGGGTCAGGTCTCTGCTGGACAAGGGGGCGGTTCAGTTGGTTCCTCCGGGGAAGAGGGGTCAGGGGTTTTACTCCATCATTTTTCTGGTCCCCAAGGTGACTGGGGAGTTTCGTCTTGTACTGGATCCCAAAGCCCTGAACAAATATGTGCTGCGGGTTCCGTTCAAGATGGAGACTCTTCAGCGGGTGATTCCCCTGGTACTCCGGGGTCATTACATGTGCACTCTGGAGCTTCAGGATGCCTATTATCACGTTCCGGTCCACCCTCTCTCCCGTCGGTTCCTGAGGTTTTGTCTTCGGGGTGTCCATTATCAGTTCCAGGTTCTGCCTTTCGGCCTGTGGTCGGCCCCAGGGTGTTTACCAAGGTGGTAGCTCCCTTGGTGGCTTACTTGCATCTTCAGGGGGTTATGGTTTACCCATATCTGGACGATTGGCTCCTTCATGCTCCCTCCGAGGTTCAGTTGTTGAGGGATCGGGGGTTGGTGTGTGCAGCCTTGGAGGCCCATGGGTTTCTGTTGAATCTCCCCAAATGTCAGCTTCTGCCGTCTCAGGATCTGGCTTTCATCGGTGCTCATTTTCGCATGGATCTGAATCATGTGTTCCTGCCGGTTGCCCGGGCGGTGACCTTGTGTTCCCTGGCTCGTCGGTTTCTGGGGGGTCGGTCCTTCCCGGTCTATCTTTGGTTGCGCCTTCTGGGTCTGATGGCGGGTATGGTGTTCACTGTGCCTTGGGCGCGTTTCCATCTTTGGCCTCTTTGGTCTTACCTGTTGGCTCGGTGGGATCCTTTGTCTCTGGATTTGTCTCTGTTGGTTCCTGTGTGACTGTCAATCCTTCCTGCTCTGCTATGGTGGACTTTGTCAGCCAATCTGGCCAGGGGCTTGCCTCTGCAGTCTCCTCTTCTATTGGTCCTTACAACGGATGCCAGTGCATTGGGTTGGGGGGGCGACTTTGGGGTCAGAGTTCCTTCAGGGTCGTTGGTCTCTGCTGGAGGGTCGGCGGTCCTCGAACTGGCGGGAGTTGTCTGCTGTGTCTCGGGCTGTCATGGGGCTTCGGCGCCTCCTGTTGCACCACCATGTGTTGGTTCGGTCGGACAACACTGTTACCATGGCCTACTTGAATCATCAGGGGGGGATCCGGTCTCGCTCCCTGAACGCGGTGGTTTCCCCGTTGTTTTGCTGGGCAGAGAGCCATCTCTTGTCTCTGGCTGCTGTGCATGTCCGGGGAGTGGACAAAGGGGTTGCGGATGTCCTCAGTCAGTTTTTTTCGACCTTCCTGGAGTTGGCCTTGACTTTGGTGGCCTTTCGTTTGGTGTGCGTGTGATTTGGTCATCCCTTTCTGGACCTCTTTGCTTCCCGGCTCGATGCTCTGCTTTCCCGCTTCTTCTCCCGGGTTCCTCAGGAGGGGTCTTGGGGGGTGGATGCCCTGACCCTTCCTTGGCATTCTCGCCTCTTGTATGCCTTTCGTCCCCTTGCTCTGATCTCTCGTTTTCTGGCTCGGCTGTTGCTGGAGGATCGGGAGGTGGTGGTGGTGGTGCCCTTCTGGCCCCGCCGGTTGTGGTTTCCCACTCTACGGTTGTTGGCGGTTCAGGGTCCTTGGTTCTTCCCGTTCCCTCTGTCTCCTTTGCGGTCCTTTCCGATGTTGTCCCTCCGGCGGCTTCGGCTGCCGGTTTGGAGGTTGAGAGGCAGGGGTGGAGAAATAGGGGTCTCCCGGAGCATTTAACTTTGGCTATTCAGCAGTCCCAGTAGCCTTCTACTCTTCAGTCCTATGGCAGGCATTGGGGGAACTTCGAGCGTTGGTGTCTCGGTCTGGCGTTGTCTCCCTTGGTTTGTCCTTTGCCTGATGTTATTCAGTTCCTTTGGGTTGGGTTCGAGAAGGGTTTGTCTGTCTCGACTCTGAGGGCCCAGTGGGCTGCTATTCGGGCTTTCCGTGCCCCTTGGGGGAATCTGCCTGATGTGGATGACCTGGTTTCTCGTTTGTTGTGTAGTTTTTCGATCTTGCGTCCTGTGGTTCGGCCTTCTTTTCCCCTTTGGGACCTCCCTTTGGTTTTGCGGGCCTTGGTGGCTGCGCCTTTTGAACCTTTGGAGGAGGTTGATTTGAAGTTTGTCACTTTTAAGGTTGTTTTTTTGGTGGCTATTACTTCTGCTCGTCGCCTGGGGGAGCAGGGGGCTCTGATGGCTCGGGAGCCTTTTCTTTCTTTTTCTGCGGATGGGGTTGTTCTCCGTTTGGATTCCTCTTTTGTTCCCAAAATTTCCTCTCAATTTCATTGTTCTCAGGAGTTGGTCTTACCTGCTCTGTGTTCTGGTCAGGTAGATGAGGACGACCTTCCCTGGTCCTTGCTGGATGTTTGCCGTGCCTTGAGGGTCTATGTGGACCGTGCCCACCCTTTTCGGCGTTCTGACTCCCTGTTTGTGTCCTTTGGGGTGGTCTCCAGGGGTTGCTGCGCTACCACTTCCTCCATTGGTCATTGGTCAAAGCAGGTTATTATGTTGGCCTCCGGCTGGGGTTCAGGGGCGTTCTACTCAGGGGGTGGCTGCTTCCTGGGCGGAGGTTCGTGGTGTGTCCCTTTCTGAGATTTGTCGGACCGCTACTTGGGCCTCTGCTAATACCTTTGCTCGGCATTACCGGATTCAGAATGTTCTGGGGGATGACGCTAACTTTGGTTTGGGGGTCCTTCGGGCTGTGTGTTCCTGATTCCCCCTTTTTTTCTTTGCAACTGTGCTGTTTTTTTAAATAAATTACTGGGTTTGCTATGGCTCTGTGTCCTGGTGTTTTGTTGGATGATGATGGCCTTTGCTGCTTGGGTATTCTCACTTGTAAGTATGAAGGGGACGAGGACAGAAGGGACCTGGGGGTAATGTCCTATTACTTACCAGTAATCTTCATTGCTCCAGGTCCCGCTGTCCTCGTCCCCTTCATACCATCCCTCCCTCCCTCCCTCCCGGACTTTCCAGCCCTCATCTGGGGCTTGGTTGTTCAGGAGGCATGCTGGGTACTGTACCCTTATGTACTCCCAGTGGGGAGGGGGAGGGGTGTACCAGCATTTAGATTATCTCACTTGTAAGTATGAAGGGGATGAGGACAACGGGACCCGGAGTAATGAAGGTTACCGGTAAGTAATAGGACATTGCTAGGTCTACAGACACATGCACTCATTCACCCATACAACCATTCATACATGTAGTCACTGATCAATACAACAATATCATATGCACTCATACACCTATACAGACACTCACACACCATCACTCATCCTATTCAGTCATGCACTCATCGTAGTCAGTCATGCAAAGAATCAATCATAGTTCCATATTACTCACCTACACAGTTACACACACACCACCTCATTTATTCATACAGATACTAACGCATACTTACTCTCTTATATAAGCACTAATACAAGTATACACTCATCCATACAGTCACTCCCACAATCACTGACTCTCACATATACTCATTTATATACTCCAACTCTCACATACACTGCCTTCACTTTTGTACTTACTTGAACATCTACCATTGAGACATACATTCACTCACCAACACATCCATGCACACACTCACTCACCCATACAACTGTTTCCACATGCACTCTTAAAGTAATACACCCAGTCAATCAACCACTCACACATCTATGAACAGAGTCACAAACCCCCCACCCAACCACACACACACTCAGTCTCCCATACAATTACACAGGCAACTAATCAATAACCCATATAGACACCCGTGGATCTACTGGCCAACTGATGCAGCAGGTTATACAACAACAGACAGACTGATACATACATTCACACAGTTTAGTCACTAACCCATGTATTCAGTAAGACACATTTAATCACTCACTTAAACAGTGAGTCACACACCTACTAAATCCGCCATCCAGACACTTATACATCCGCTCATTCTTCAATACACTTGGTATATATATAATACAATTTTAAATTTTAAAGAAAAACACTCTCACTGGATGATGTCATCAGTGATGTCATCAGTGATGTCATTTGACATGTCATCAGTAATGTCTCTGCCCATGTCATGAATGATGTAATATGCGACATCATCAGCAGTGTATTGCGGGGGTGCGAGTTATAGTTAGCTCAACTAACTATAACGGCGGAATTTCTGTGGTTTTGTATGAGTGAAATGTCCAACTAACTATAACGTCCCTGAAACCCATTGTTTTTCCAGTGAATTTCAAAGGTTTTTTAAATGCTAATTTGTAACTATAACGTCCCTAAAAACTATGTTTTTTTCACTGAATTTCAAAGATTTTTTAAATGCTAGTTTGTAACTATAACGTACCTGAAACCTATGGTTTTTTCAGTGACTTTCAAAGGTTTTTTTAAACGCTAATTTTTTATTATTTTCTTCTTTAAACCTATAGTTTTTTGGGTGATTTTAAATTATCACTTCATTGTCAACCTAGTGAAAACTGCCAATATCCCCAGTTTTCCAGCAATAGCTTCCACAAAAAACAATTAGTCACAAATGAGAACAACAACTAATGGTAATAATATACAGAGTAGACGTACAAAAATTAACACAAAAGCACCAGTTCCCGAAATTTTCAACAAGCAGCCAAATCTGGGATGTGATCCAAAACCAGGGAATAAGCCACGTTTGCAGTAGGTATCTAACATCTTCATTTTACTGGTGTAAACCAGGACGACTACTTACAATGTGAAAGGGATCGCAGCCCAGAATCACATCTGAAGCGCAACATATGTCATGGAGTTACTGATCACGCAGCTCAAACACCCATGAAGGCCACAACACTCACTGCCACCAGCCTCAGGACATCCCCCTTGGACCACCCCCCTCCCTACTACCACCAAGGCAGCGTAGAACAGGACAGCAGACCTTCCAAAAATGGCATGGTCCCTCAGCCACACAATACTTGAATGTTGGCAGATATGGCAAGCAAATATGTGTGAAGGACGCAACTCATCCATCAATAATAATAATGCACACAATACCAAGTGTAGCGGTGATGTGCTGGACAGACCTCACTATACAGATCATAAACCTATCCATCTGTGCACTTACTGCTGGTGCTTGTAGTGTTGTGCACAATAGACACAACCATGTTACCTCAGGCAGTGGGGAAGATCTCGGACATGTAGCTGTGTTGTTCGGTTTGGAAATGCTAATGAAGGACACCTTTAGACAATTGATGTTGGTTTTGCCTCAAACTGTCTTTGTATATTCCAATATATGCCAAAGACAGAAGTGGAATTGGTCAAACCAATTTTGTCCTCAGATTGAAATATATAGGAAGAATATCAACAAAGCTGTCTCTGCATACCTCAGAGACCATAGAATGGGATCGATCTACAACAACTGCATACATTTTCATATGGCTGATATCTACAGAAGTGATGGAGTACACTTCACAGATCAGGAAAATCAAGTTTTTCTGATTAACCCGAAGCTGTGCATCCGCACTTATATGTAGCTCCAACTAATAAACACAAAGGCTCTTTTTAGAGCCGCCTTATATTTCCAATATTGGTTCGCAGAGTGACAGGGAGTCCTGCGGGCCATCGAGCAGCCTCGCAGAGGGACACCTGCGGCCCGTGGGCTCGGCTCACAGACAGAGAGCTACGGGCCATCGGCTCCCAAACGCAAAGCTGTGAGCCGACAGACTGCTAGTGTTTTATGGTTTAGGGTAGTGCAGTGGTGTTCGGGTAGTGTAGGGGGTCGAGCTGGGGGTAGATTTAGGATTTACAGCAGTGCAGTGGTGTTTCTGTAGTGTAGGGGATCATCCTGTGGTTACTGTTTTAGGGTTTAGGATGGTGCAGTCGTGTTTTGGTAGTATACGGGGTCATGCTGGGGATAGCGTTTTACGGTTTAGGGTAGTGCAGTGGTGTTTGTGTAGTGTAGGAGATTGTGCTGAGGGGGATGTATGTCGTTACAACGCACACTTTTACTACGCATGCACTTACAACGCATTTTTTACAACGCAAAATCCATTACAACGCATTGCATTACAACGCATGACACTACAACGCATTTCTAAAAACTACCTTTACAACGCATTCCATTACAACGCCAACTACCTTTACAACGCATACCATTACAACGCATAATATTAAATTGCATTTAAGGTAAGTATTAGATAGTATAGGGGTAAAAATTACTATTCTAACTCCAGGGGGTGCAACAGTAGGGTAAGTGTTGGATAGTATAGGGGTAAAAATTACTATTCTAACTCCAGGGGGTGCAACAGTAGGGTAAGTGTTGGATAGTATAGAGGTAAAAATTACTATTCTAACTCCAGGGGGTGCAACAGTAGGGTAAGTGTTGGATAGTATAGGGGTAAAAATTACTATTCTAACTCCAGGGGGTGCAACAGTAGGGTAAGTGTTGGATAGTATAGGGGTAAAAATTACTATTCTAACTCCAGGGGGTGCAACAGTAGGGTAAGTGTTGGATAGTGTAGTGTAATATTATGCGTTGAAATGGAATGCGTTGTAAAGGTAGTATGCGTTGTAATGGAATGCGTTGTAAAGGTAGTTTTTAAAAATGCGTTGTAGTGTCATGCGTTGTAATGGAATGCGTTGTAATGGATTTTGCGTTGTAAAAAATGCGTTGTAAGTGTAGTGCGTTGTAAAAGTTGCGTTGTAAAGGTTGTTCCCCGCTGAGGGTAGTGTTTTAGAGTTTACGGTAGTGCAGAGGTGTTTGAATAGTGTAGGAGGCCGTGCTGGAAGTAGTGTTTTAGGATAGTGCAGTGGTGTAGAAGGTCGTGCTGTGAGTAGTTTTAGTGTTTAGGGTAGGGCAGTGGTGTTTGGGTAGTGTAGGGGGTCATGCCGACGGACTGACTCACAGAGCTCCGAGCCGACGGACTGGCTTCAAAAGGCATAGCCGCGACCTGGTGATGTGGGTAGAGGTAGCGTGAAAGGGGTATCTCACACAGACACAGATGCCAGTGTTGCCTCGCGGAGGTAAAACTACAGACCCAATGGCTTCTACACGGAGAGATACGAGCTGACGGACTAAGTCACAAAATGCCTGCCAACACTTCCTAGTTTCAACCATTCACAGCCAATAAGCAGCAAGCTTGTGCTCGCAACCCCTCAGCCAATCAGATATCAGAATTGTCAAATACGATATCTGTAAAATTTGATTTTTCTCAAAAACTACTGAACGGATTTACACAATTTCAACAAAAGCGCACTTTCTAGACCATGACTTTTCTCCCTGCCAAATTTGGCATAATTCAGTTCAGCAGTTTGACCTGTAGCCTTGTCTAAAGTTTCCTATGGAAAATACATTGAGAAAACACATTTAGCGACTCCCCTTTTTTCTCAGCCCCCCAATCACCCCTAAAATTTCAAGAATGGGGGGCCCAGAGGGGTCCCCCAGCCCCAGGGACCGTCCCCCCGGGGCTTTTCAAAATTATGTGGGGGGCTCACAGCACCCCAGCCCCGGGGACCGCCACCCCCCAGGGCTTCAAAAATACATGGTTGGGGGACTCAAAGGCCCCCCCAAGCCCCGGGGACTGCCAACCCCTGGGGCTTTAAGAAAATATTTGCGGGGGCTCATGGCCCCCCGCAGCCCCAGGGACCGTTCACCCCCCGGGGCTTTAATTTTTAACATGGGGCATCCAAGCCCCCCAAGCCCTGGGGACCGCCACCCCCAGGGCTTTAATGAAATATTGCGTAGCGGGTCGCACACGGCCCCCGCTGCCCTGGGGCTTTTTTGAAATAAATATTCCTGTGTGGGGGGACCGCCAACTCCCCGGGGCACTAAGTCTTTGAATTTGGGGGTCCGTTAAGGACCCCCAAGCCTTGGGGACCACCACTCCCTTTGTAGATGTTGGGAGGGGGCCACGCGGCCCCCCTCCTCGAGCCCTTGATGGCCCAGGGGACCGCCACCCCCCAGGGCCAGCTCCTGCAGTGTCCCGGGGAGCCCACCCCGGGACACTGTAGTTTGCTATGGCAGGGCGGGAGCCTCGCGGCTCCTGCCCTGCCATAGCAAACTGTTTTGGCTTTTGGAAGAGAAAGCAGGAAACCTGCTCTCTCTTCCAAAAACCAAAGACGATTGCTTTTCCACAAGGGGAGCTGCATCTTAGCAGCTCCCCATGTGGAAAAGCAATGCCAGCTCCCGCAGGACACGGGGAGCCGGCGGGACTGTGGGGGGATTGGGGACCCCCCACGGTCCCCAACGGATGGGGCCGGCCCTGGGGGATGGGATCCAGGGGCCATAAGTGGCCAGGGAGGGGGGCCACGCGGCCCCCCTCCACCATTATAAAAAAAATGTAAATAAAAAAAAGGGAAAGGCCGGCCCCGGGGGATGGGGTCCCCGGGGCCATAAATGGCCTGAGGAGGATGGCCACGCAGCTCCCCTCCAATAAAATTAGGTTTAAAAAAATGGCCATGCCCCAGGGGATAGGGTCCCTGGGCCGATTATGGCCTCGGGAGGGGGGCCACGCAGCCCCCTTCCAAATTTTTTATTTAAAAAAAAAAAAATAGGGGGCAGGCCCTGGGGGATGGGGTCCCCAGGGCCAATAAATTAGAAAAAGAAGAAGGGCCACACAGCCCCCTTCTTAAAAAAATAAAATTAAAAGGCCAGCATCGTGCCGGAAGCCACGCCCCCTCCTTGCAGCACTCTGCAAACGCGTCCCTTGGCGCGTTTGCATATGGGGAACTAATTCCCCTTGAATACTGGGAGTCCCTGGGGGCCAACAACCCCACCAGGAACCTCCAGTATGCGCCAGGGGGCTGCGTTGTAGAGAGGTGTTCTGAAGCCATGCCCCTTTTTACACCTCTCTGCAACGCAGCTTCGTTGCACTTAATGGAGGTAGCTGGTGGGCTAGTTACACCCCAGGGACCATCAGGATTCAAGGGGAGTTAATCCACCAACTTAAAGCGTGCCACGGGGTGCATTTATACAGTGGTGAAGGGAGGGGACGGGGCCTGAGGTGACGTGGGCAAACACGCCCTGTGGCGCGTTTTAAGTTGGGGAAATAATTCCCCTTCAATCGTGAGGGACCCTGGCAGCCACCAGGTGCTTCCAGTAAGCGCCACTGCGCTGCGTTGCAGAGAGGTTTTCTAGGCTGTGCACCTTTTTACATCACTCTGCAACACAGCTCTGTGGCGCTTACTGGAGGTACCTAGTGGGCTAGTTGGACCCCAGGAATCCTCAAAATTCATGGGGACTTTATCCCCCAACATAAAACGCCCACAGGGCATGTTTGCACACATGTCACCTCAGGCTCCCCCTCGCTTCACCAGTGTGCAAACGCACCTGAGGCACATTTTAAGAGGTAGTTTTAATCCCCCTGCCCTATTATGTACTAGGGGCTTACAGAGGAGGTCATGCTAATCACAGAGGTACCCCAACGCATAGTGTTCCCTAGTGTATGTAGAAGTTTTCACTGTATTCTAAGTGTCTTTTAGCATACCACTGGCTCTAGGCCTGGTTAGTCAGAGTCAGTTAACACCAGTACCCGTCTGAAAAAGTTGTGGGCACAGGATGATTTTGCAACAAGGCCTCTTTCTGCTCCTTTGTTGGTTCTTTCTGCACATGTCGTGATTCTTCCTGCACTTTTCTTCGTCTTTGAGGACTTCTGTTGCTTCTTTCTGCATTTCTTGCCATGGTTCTTCTGGCCATTCAACTGTTTTGAGGGGTGGAATATGTGTTTTTAACATTTTGTCACTGGAACAACACTCATCGCACTCCCTAACAGTCCGGTCAATGAATCTGTCCATGCCAGGCCACCAAAAATAAGACCTGATCAATCTCTTCATAGCAGAAATACCAGGGTGTGTCTTGTGTGCCAACTTGAGAATTAAATCTTGAATTCCTTTCGGAGGAATGCACTTACCCGCTTTGAATATCAAGTCTCCTTCATAAAATCATCTGCCACATTGTAAAAGGACAACAAATCCGACCTCACATTACACTTCTTTAGCCAACCCTCATTCACAAATTTCTTGAGATCCCGCCACCTATCATCATTGTTTTGACATTCCTTCCAATTCTGTTCTGTGATATCTTGGTATTGTGAAGGCATCACATCATTAATGCCCAGGACAAAATCTAATTCCTTAACAACATTTACCCTACTGTCATCATCACCACACGGCAAGCATGACAAGCAATCAGCAGTTACATTTTTCTTTCCAGGAACATACTCAACTGTAAAATTATTTTCTTGAAGTCTTGAGGCCAAACAGGCAATTCTGGCAGTGGAATTCCATCCTTCTCCAGTTGACAGTATATGAACAAATGGTTTGTGGTCTGTCCTGAGCAGAAATTTGCTTCCCCACACATAAATCCTATAATGTTCAACTGCCAATACACACGCCAGCAATTCTCGCTCAATGACTGCATATTAGCGTTCAGTTTCATTCAGAGTTCTGGAAGAAAACGCCACATTCCATTCAACTTTACCATCCCTTTGAGATAACACACTGCCCAAACAATATAAGCTGGCATCAACCGTTATAATGCATTCTTTTTTTGTACGAAAAGGTTTTAATGTGGGAGCGTTAATGATATCTTTTTTGATAGCCGCGAAGGCTTTTTGTTTTTCCTCTGTCCATTCATGGGTAAGCTTCTGTCTCAATAGCATTCTTAAGGGCACCATTTTGGTGGTAAAATTTTCAACAAATTTACTGTAATACTCACACATACCGGAGAATGATAATAACTGGTCTTTGTTTAAGGGAGCTGGGGCGTTTAGAATGGCTTCAACATTGGATCTCTTAGGTATAAGACCTTTACTTGATAAAGTATGCCCTAAATATTCTACAGATGATTTGAATAACTTACATTTGTGTGCCTTAAGGGTAAGGCCACTATTCTCAAGCCTCTTGCACACTTCATTGAGATGTGATTCATGCTCTACTACATTTTTAGAGAAGATTAAAATATCATCTTGGAAGCATTTAACATAGGTGTCAATATCTCTGAAAATTTGAAATATTACCCTTTGGAAAACAGAGGCGGCTGATGCCAGCCCAAATGGCATTCTGGTGTATTGGAAAAGACCTAGAGGCGTGATAAAAGCAGTGAATTTTTTTGATTCATCTGTAAGATCAATCTGGTGGTAGGCAGACCTTAGGTCCAACGTAGAGAATATTTGCGCACCATCAAATAATGAGACTACTTCATTGATATTAGGGAGAGGATGACAATCTATCACAATATTAGAGTTTAACGCCCTTAAATCAACACACATGTTTAACTTTTGGTCAGATTTGCGTACCAAAACAATGGGTGAAACCCACTGAGACGATTCAATGGGCTCAATGATATTCTCATCTAATAAATCTTTAAGCATTTCTTTGAGTTCATCTCTAATGTTAACAGGAACACCCCTCAATTTCTGTTTAATAGGACTAGCGTTGTCCTTCAACACAAGTTTATGTGAGAAATTGTTTAATTTTCCTAGTTTATCACAAAAAAAGTTGTCATATTTCTTTACTGATCTGGTTTCTCTATCTAAGTTTTCCACCTTTGTGTTAAGTGTGGCAACCTTGTGCATTTCTAAATCATCACACAGAGAAACAGGGTCTTCTGCTCGTGGATTGAGGATTATACCTAACTTCCGCTGGTCTCGCCATCCTAGCACATTTACACCTTTTACAGCAATGTACAATTTGATATGAGAATACCTTCCCCTATAGTGCAGTGAAACCTGGAAAAAACCTTCCATATCAATTTTTGATCCATCGAAACTTTCAGCATAAATGTCAGATTGTTGTAAATCATTATAATTACATACATTTTGTAACTTTTCTTTGAAATATTGTGATGATAGTCCATGGTGATCCAGAGTCCACCATGAGATCCAAATCCACACCCGAAATTTGAAAAGTACATTTAGGAGAACTCATGGGATTTTTTTTTTCTGGTCCGTTATGTACATTTTTTAACACAACATAACCTTTATTGTGTTCCTGAACATCACCTATACTGGTGACTCTGTTTGTATCAGAACTACTAGAGGCACTGCATGGTTTGCATGGTTATTGTAGCGTTTATCCCTGCACACATTACTGAAATGCCCCATTCTGCCGCACACTTTGCATTCTCTATTTATTGCAGGACATCCTTGGAAAGACGCAACATGGGATCTGCTTCCACATCTGTAACATGTGATAAAATTACTGGATGAGTCATATTTTTTATTAGTGCTATATTTAGACAGAAATTTTAATTGAATAGCACCAGACTTAAATTCAGTTTTTGATTTAACCACACAAATTTCCTCTTCTGTAGTGGGTTTGTTGGAGTTAGAATTTACAACATCCATCCATTTCTCCGACAGTTCAGTGGATTTTGCTACAGCAATCGCTTCTTCAAGTTTAGGATCGCCCATGACCCAAAACTTTTCTTGAATCTTTTTATTCTTGACATGCACAATGATTTGGTCACGTACCATTTCATCTGTGATATTCCCAAAATTACAATGTAAACTTAAAGACCTCAAGGATGTCAAAAAATCATCAAAAGATTCACCATCTTTTTGTGACCTCGTATAAAATTTAAATCGGTTTACCGCAATATTGGATGTGGGTTTGAATCTCTTTTCCAATCTTGTTACTGCTTCTACATATACATTCATGTTATCACCTTCACCAGATTGTGGTGTAATTTGGGGCAATGCTCTAAAAATGACTTGTCCTTCAGAACCCAAACAGTGAAGTAAAATACTTTTTTTTCTTTCTGCGCCCATGCACTCACCGTCTATGGCTTTCATATATGTAATGAATTCCTCTTTCCACCTAGGCCAAGGAATGGCTGGTTCACCTTTATTTGGAAGAAACTTAGCAGGAGCTTCAAATTGCATGTTGTAGTATAATGGAAGTCAATATGGTAAATGAATAGGTAAAAGTGCACTGAGGAAAAGGACATTAAAGAAAAGTAACACTCAGATGTAAATGGAAATTCTTTCAGGCTTCAATTCAATAAAGGATTGCATGTAGAGTGGAATTATATCCAGAGTGCATTATTTAAATGCCAAAGTTGGAAAAACGCTTTGAGATTTAATAATAATAAACGTGCATACAAATGTGTCAGTGTGAAAGGTAGACACTCCTTGATGCGCGTTTCTGGTTGTTACGATGCTTCCAAATGTGCGTTGATGGTTGCTAAGTAAAAGAAAAAAATACAAAAAAAATGCCCGCTGTACATTGCACGCAAGCCTCAGCGCAATGACGTCAGACGCTGATTGCCTGGGTGTTCTTCAGATCCTTCAATTTGAACGTTCCAGGAAGAAGAACGCCTGTGGAAGAGCTGACGCACATAGATTCTATAATGAGGTGAGGGAATAAATGAACGGTAACATATGAATGATGCCAATGAGAATGACGATTCACTCACCGCCACCGCTGCCGTAAATATCACCCGTAACCTCCAAGAAATGAGATGACTAGCATAAGAAAGTCCAGTAAGCGTATTTCCACGATAAAAATATCGAAGTAGGCGTTCAAGGTCCAATGAAATTAATGAGGTTTAAAAAATATATATATTCCGCTTGAATCCAATAAAACTCTGTGGGTTACACTCCGCTCCCGTGCTGGGTAAAGGCAGGAGTAATCGTCGCCAATGTTAAGATTCAATAAATTCAGAAATCTTTAGAAAAAGATGAGAAGTTTATTTCAGCATGGCTACAGGCATCCACTTAAGTTGAAGGACAGATACAACTGCCTCAACCAAGTGGAACGATGCATTAAGAGAATTCCAATGGAACTTGGAACACTTATAAAGAGTACACAAGTCGCATGCACTTAAAGAAGCAATGAAGATGTACACAAGCTATGCATATAAATGTAACTGAATGGGATGTAACAGCGACCTTTTTTCAAATGGTGTAAATCCGTTCAGTAGTTGCTGAAAAATTAGAAACATAAAAGTTTCGATATCTGGGCGGAGCCTAAGTCCCTTGCACGAGCTGCACTGTGATTGGCTGTCAACACTCCAAACCAGGAAGTGTTGGCAGCCATCTTGTGGCTCGGTAGAAGCGAGTCACTGGAAAACATAGAAACAAAGGTAGAAAACAAGAGAAGGGGGCAGGGTAGAAACACCCTGAACCCCTTGGCCTGCTCAGGCGTTTCCAGAAGGACCCCCAGGGCCCCAAAAAACATTTTATCCAAAAAGAAAAAAATAACGGCGCAATTCGCGCTGGGGTCCTGGGTTCCCATGTTTTATTTTAATGAGGCCCCGGGGTGGGCTAGGACCCGGGGGTATTTCTTAAAAAATAATAGCAGGGGCTGGCTGGGGCTGCGGGGGCCCGCTGAGGTCCCCGCAGTCACGGGGCTTCACTCATGTTGGGAGGGGGGTTGCGCGGCCCTCCTCCTGGAGCTCTCCATCTGCTTACAACTTTGGCGTTGTTTGACGATTCTTTAAGCTTCTTTATATTTTCACTGAAAAAACCATAGGTTTCAGGCCTGATATAGTTAGGAATTAGCATTTAAAAAACCTTAGAAATTTACTGAAAAAACAATAGGTTTTAGGGGTGTTATAGTTAGCTGGACATTTCACTCCAAAACCATTGAAATTCCTCCGATATAGTTAGTTGTACTAACTACATCTCGCGCGCCTGCAATCCACTGCTGATGATGTCACATATTACATCATTCATGACATGGTCAGTGACATCACTGATGACATCTCAAATGACATCACTGATGACATCATCCAGTGAATGTGGTTTGGTTCGTTATTCATTATATATATAGCAATTTGCATTGAAGAATGAGTGGATATATAAATATAAATATCTGGATGGAGGATTTAGTAGCAGTGTGATTGACTGTTTACTTGACTAATTTATAGTGTCTTACTAAATATATTGGATAGTGACTAAACTGTGTGAATATCTGTATCACTTTGTCAGTTGTGTAAACTGCTGCACTAGTTGGTTACTAGCTACGTGAAAGTCTATATTATTTATTGATTAGTTAACTGAGTATTTGTATGGGAGAGTGAATGTGTTTGTGGTTTGGTGGGGGGTATGTGACTGCCCAAAGATGTGTGAATAGTTGATTCAGTAGGTATATGAAGTTAAAACTACATGTTATAACAGTTGTTTGGGTGAGTGAATATCTATGGGTGTGGCAATGAGCAAATATATGTCTCAATGGTACATGTCCAACAAACTAGAAAAATAAAAGCCAGTGTATGTGTCAGTTGTTGTATATAAATAAGTATACATAAGATTCAGTGATTGTATGAGTGACTGTATGGCTAAATGTATAGTTGTAATAGTGATTTTATAACACACTAAGTATGAGCTATTATCTATATGAATAGATGAAGTGGTGTTTTTATAAGTGTATAGCTAAGTAAAAGTAAGTATGATCCATTGTTTGCATAAGTATGTAGGATGACTTCATAAGTGATTAGGATGTGTGCTGGTGTGTAATGTCGATATAGGTGAATAAGTATATTTGATAGTGTTCTATTGATCATTGACAGCATGTATGAGTGAATCTATAGGTAAGTGATTAGTTGTGTGTATAGATCTAGGAATCACTGAGTGTGTGTTTAGAAACTTGTATTGGTGTGTCAATGGTTTTAAATCTGGCACTCTGTATTTTACAGTGAGTGATGAAAGGTTATACGAGTGTATGATGAGGTGTATCTGATTGTCACGTGGATGATGTCATCAGTGATGTCATCAGTGATGTCATTTGAGATGTCATCAGTGATGTCACTGACCATGTCATGAATGATGTAATATGTGACATCATCAGCAGTGTATTGGGGGCGCGCGAGATGTAGTTAGTACAACTAACTATATCGGAAGAATTTCACTGGTTTTGTTCGAGTGAAATGTCCAGCTAACTATAAGACCCCTAAAACTTATTGTTTTTTCAGTGAATTTCTAAGGCTTTTCAAATGCTAATTCCTAACTATATCAGGCCTGAAACCTATGGTTTTTTCAGTGAATTTCAAAGGTTTTTTAAATGCTAATTCCTAACTATATCAGGACTGAAACCTATGGTTTTTTCAGTGAATTTCAAAGGTTTTGTAAATGACAAGTTTTAATATATTAATTGTTATACTGATTTTTTTTATACTGATTTACTACATTTTTTAAACTATTTATTTTTAGATATTTTTAATACATTAAACATTACATTATACATTACAATACAAAATATACTTTCTCAGAATGAATTACTTTAGTTGAAATACTTTGCAAATAGGCAATAGACTTTTAAGTACAGTAGTTACAGTTGTTGCAATGGGCAACACAATTTCAAACACAATGCAACATTGAGCTCAATGTGAATTTCTAGTCAAATGCAATTAGTTACTTTATGGATTACTTTTCTAACCACAGGACTGGATCCTAGATTCAGCCCTTTAACATCTCCTGTAAACAGTTGAGTAAAAGCGTTTTGGTTACAGTAGTGATTTTTAAGGAATATTATTGTATTTTAAAAGTTGACAGAATTTTTTTCACATAGAATCACCAATGTTATCCTATGGCAGAAAATTCACTAGAAGGTAAGTAGTGTTTTCATTACTTTTTCTTACTCAGTGGTGGATCCTGGATCCAGCACTGGTGAATCTGCTGTAAACAGTTGAAAGAATGTGTTTAAGTCATACAGACGATTGTTTTAGGAATATTTTTAGTTTGTGAAAATAGACACTTAGAAACTTTTCTGCTGAAAACCTCGTAATGGATTCCTATGGAAGGAAATACAAGTTACTGGTAAGTACGCTTAGAATTACTTTTCAGGGTCAGTGCTGGGCTAAAAGATGCAGCCCTGGGTTCTCTCCTGATAACAGGTGAGCAAATCGGAATTCGTAGTTCAACTGATTTTAGAGGAATATTCGTACGTTTCAAAATTGGATACTTAGAAACTTTTCTGCTGAAAACCACACAATGGATTCCTATGGAAGGAAATACAAGTTACAGGTAAGTACGCTTAGAATTACTTTTCAGGGTCAGTGCTGGGCTAAAAGATGCACCCCTGGGTTCTCTCCTGATAACAGGTGAGTAAATCAGAATTCGTAGTTCAGATGATTTCAGAGGAATATTCGTACAATGGTGAAGGAAGGGGGCGGGGCCTAAGGTGGCGTGTGCAAACACGCCCTGTGGCGCGTTTTAAGTTGGGGAATTAATTCCTCTTCAATCCTGCGGTTCCCTGGGGGCCAACTAGCCCACCAGGTACCTCCAGTATGCGCCAGGGAGCTGCGTTGCAGAGAGGTGTTCATAGGCCACGCCCCTTTTTACAACACTCTGCAACGCAGCTCCGTGGCGCTTACTGGAGGTACCTTCGGGCTAGTTCCCCCTAGGGGACCTCTGGATTGAAGAGGAATTAATTCCCCAACTTAAAACGCGCCACAGGGCATGTTTGCACAAATATCACCTCAGGCCCCACCCCCTACCTTCACCACTGTGCAAACATGCCCATGGCGTGTTATAAGTTGGGGGATTAAGTCCCCTTGAATCCTGAGGTCCCCTGGCTGCCAACTAGCCCACCAGGTACCTCAAGTATGCGCCAGGGAGCTGCGTTGCAGAGAGGTGTTCAGAGGCCACACCCCTTTTTACAACACTCTGCAACAGCAGCTCCGTGGTGCTTACTGGAGGTACCTGGTGGGCTAGTTGGCCCCTAGGGGACCTCTGGATTGAAGAGGGATGAATTCCCCAACTTAAAATGGACCACAGGGCGTGTTTGCACAGCATCACCTCAGGCCCCGCCCCCTACCTTCACCACTGTGCAAACGCACCCCGTGGCTTGTTTTAAGTTGGAGGATTAAGTCCCCTTGTATCCTGAGGTCCCCTGGCAGCCAACTAGGCCACCAGGTACCTCCAGTAAGCGCCACGGAGCTGCGTTGCAGAGAGGTGTAAAAAGGGGCGTGGCCTCATTACACCTCTCTGCAACGCAGCCCCCTGGCGCATACTGGAGGTTCCTGGTGGGCAAGTTGGCCCCCAGGGACCCCCAATATTCAAGGGGAATTAGTTCCCCCTCTGCAAACGCGCCAGGGGGTGCATTTGCAGAGTGGTGTAAGGAGGGGGCGTGGCCTCCGGCCCGATCCCGTCTTTTTTTGTTGTTTTTTTTTAGAAGGGGGGCTGTGTAGCCCCCCTTTTTTTTCTTTTTTTTTGGCCCTGGGGGCCCCATCCCCCAGGGCCGGCCCCCAATTTTCATTTATAAAAAAAAAAAAAAATCGGGAAGGGGGCCGCATGACCCCCCTCCTGAGGCCATAATTTCCCCCGGGGACCCCATCCCCGGGGCATGGCCCATTTGTTTAAAAAATGTTATTTTTATGGAGGGGGGCAGTGTAGCCCCCCCTCCTGTGGCCACTGAAGGCCCATGCCCCGGGGCTGGCCATTGTTTTATTTTTTTAACTTATTTATTTTAGTGGGGGAGGGGGGCCGCGTGCCCCCCTCCCGGGCCACATCTGGCTCCGGGGACCCCATCCCCCGGGGCCTGGCCTCTTGTTGGGGACCGTGGGGGGTCCCCAATCCCCCCACGGTTCCAACCGGATCCCCGCCTCCTGCGGGAGCCGGCATTGCTTTTCCACATGGGGAGCAGCTAACATGCTCCCCATGTGGAAAAGCAATCTGCTTTGCTTCATTGAAGCAAGAGCAGGTTTCCTTGCTCTCGCTTCAATGAAGCAAAGCAGTTTGCAATGGCAGGGTGGGAGCCGCAAGGCTCCCACCCTGCCATTGCAAACAGCAGTGTCCTGGGGGTGGGCACCCCGGGACACTGCAGGAGCCGGCCCTGGGTGGTGGCGGTCCCCAGGCCCTATACAAGGCTCCAGGAGGGGGGCCGCGTGGCCCACCTCTCACATTGTGAAGTTGCCCCGGGGTGTGGCGATCCCCGGGGCTGAGGGGCCTGAGAGCCCCCCACACCAAATGATTTGAAGCCCCGGGGGTGGCAGTCCCCAGGGCTGGGGGGGCCTGAGAGCCCCCCCACCCATTTTAAGGATGCCCCGGGGGCATCCTCCCGTTTAAAATAAATAAATAAAAAATTCAGTTCGTGATCGAGAGGGTGCGCGCTAGGTGCACATAGGGTGCGCGGATCCTCCGAGGCCATAGATATATATGTACTTTTAACTGTAATTTCCTCAGGATTTACACCATTTAAGCAAAAGGCACGAGTCTGAACTGAGGACTACCTCTTTGCCAAATTTGGCGTAATTCCGTTGAGCAGTTTGGGCTGTAGCTGCGACTAAAGGTCCTATGGAAAAAATGTATTTTCTCGGCCCCTGCTTGACGAATCACCGTGAAACTTTCAGGATAGGAGCGGTTCGGAGCTGGTCAAAACTTTGGAATATTTCGCAAAGATTCGTCAATCGGCGCCAAAGTTATTCCAAATAGAATGTTGCGGATTTCCTATGGAAAATAGGTCCTAACTATATCTACCTACTGGCGACTGCCAGTTGGTAATAAATATCTTTCTTTGTTTTCAAGCGATCCAAAGCAGACACCAATGCAGATTATGATGATTTTGTTTATTTTCCTTCTGCCATAACATGTTTCCGCTGTGCAGCGGCCTTGATCACATGACATGCATGCGTCATGTCGTTCGTTTTACGCTTTGCAAATCATGAATAGTAAAAGCAGACTTTGCATAGGTTAAATACATAAAATATGTACATAACATATATACTATCTATCTATCTATCTATCTATCTATCTATCTATCTATCTATCTATCTATCTATCTATCTATCTATCTATCTATCTATCTATCTATCTATCTATCTATCTATCTATCTATCTATCTATCTATCTATCTATCTATATGAAAAATGTATGCATTTATCTTGTATGAAGAAGATATATGGATATGTGATGTTCAACAGTGAAACATTGGTGTATGATTTCTGAGACATACATTGCCACATTAACCCCTTGCGTGCGGGTTTATTTCTCCCGCTGTGCGGGAGAAATAAACGGCGTTCGGGAACACGACGTCTCCTGGCCGTCGTGCGCACATGCCCACCGTAATGCACGACGGCCGGGAGACGTCGTGCGCACGCAAGGGGTTAATGAAAAGCTTATTTCTCAATGATGAACATGCATATAAAAATGGTGTCTTTTTACAATCAGACATCTGCATGATTAGAGATCAATGTTAAATCCTAAACCCAGGAAGGCAGGGGATTACCTCCCCGTGCCTGACAGATCTAGCTCCCAGGCCCTTGTCAGGGCAGCAGGCCAGAGGACGAAGCCCAGGGCAGTGAGTGCCTGCTCCAAGGCCTGGCAGGGTCCCGGGAGCTCTTGGGCCCTGACATGAAGGGAAGGCCTCCCAGGGCTCACATAACCCCATCCCACACAGTGGGTGAGAGGTAGTGCCCAAGACGGGGAGGCCCCTCCACAGGGCCTGTCAGGGCCACGGTCAGGGATCCTGGACCCAGCCAGGCAGGGAAAGTCTCACTGGGCCTGACAGACCTACAACCTGGGCACTTGTCAGGGCAGCAGGCCGGAGGATGGAGCCCAGGGCGTAAGCACCCGCCCAAGGCCCGGCGGGCCCCCTGTGCACGGTTGAAGCTTTTGGGCCCAGGTGCAAAGGGAAGACCTCTCTGGACTTGCGGGACCCCGTCCCGGGTGCTTTGCCATGCGATGGACAGGATCACAGAGCCCAGGATGGGAATGCAATCACCCCAGAGCCCGTCAGGGCCCTAGTCAGGGCTCCTGAGCCCGACCAAAGAGGGGAAGCCTCCCTGGACCCGACATACCCCCATCCTGGCCCTTGGCAGTGCAGCAGGTGAGCTGGAGGAGAAAGCCCAGGACAGGGAGTCATCTATCCCAAGGTCCTTCGGGGACATGGTAAGGGCTCATGAAACCAGCCAGGCAGGGGAAGCCTCCCCTGGACTGATGGATCTACCTCCCGGGCACTTGTCAGGGCGGCAGGCTGGAGGACGGAGCGCAGGGTGGGAGACCCCTCCCAAAGGCCCGGCGGGCACCCCAGGGCCCAGTTGGAGCTCCGGGGCCTGGACTTGAAGGGAAGGCCTCCCAGGACTCACAGGAGCCTGTCTTGGGGCTTTGACACACTATGGGCCAGAGGGCGGAGCCCAGGATGGGGAGGTACCCGCCCCAGGGCCCGTCAGGGCACCAGTCAGGGCTCCTGAGCCCGACCAAAGAGGCGAAGCCTCCCTGGGCCTGACAGACCCCCATCCTGGTCCTTGGCTTTGCAGCAGGCTGGGGGATTGAGCCCAAGGCCAGAGCACCGACCCTGTAACCTGGAGGGGCCCCAGGGCCCGGTCGGAGCTTCTGGGCCCAGACGTGAAGGGAAGTCCTCCCCGGGCTCTGCCACATGGTGGGCTGGAAGATGAAGACCTGGTCAGAGCTTCTCACCCCTGACAAGCAGGGGAAGCCTCTCCGGGCCAGATGAAACCCTGTCCAGGCAGGAGGATGGAGCCCAGGGTGGGCCTTTGGGCCTGGTCGGTGCTCCTGGACCCTTCCACGCAAGTGAAGGCTCTCTGGGCCAGGAAAAAATTGTAATAACACTTGTTCTACCATTTTTGTTCCCTTAGATTTTGGACCCTAGCTCAGCCAGCACCCAGGGAAAACCTAGCCAACTGAGGGCTATCCAGGGTGGGCTGACTTGCGTGGCTCTCACCATGTGTTATTACCCAGAATCCCTTGCAAACCTCAAACATTGACTATAAAAAACACATTTTCCTCACATTTCTGTTATGGAAAGGGCTGAAATCTGCAGGGAGTCACAAACTTACTTCCACCTGCACTCCCTCAGGTCTCCCAATACAAATGGTAGGGGAAGCTCTTCCCCTGCTGAAAAGGCTGTAAAAACAAAACAAAAACAGCAAAAAATGAAATCCCACTGCTGTATACAGCAGAGGGGTTTCCTGGACGTGTGCAGAGGATGTAAGGGTTACGTCCTTGGCACACGGGCACTGTGCCGGAGGACGTGACCATTACATCCTTGGCACAGAAAGAGTTAAGCTTACAACTGGGGTAGTAGGGAGAACTCCGCGCATAAAAAGATAGGACATCCCTAGTTCTCCCCTTGACTCTTAAACTTACTATTAAAATTGAGTTTGGTTGCAAATTAGACCCAAATTATATTGGTGTGTCGTAAGTATCATCCGTGTAAGTCTGCACAGCCGCCTACTTTCAGGATGCAGATATGAAATAGAGAGTGCCTCTCCGGTTGCAGCCAGCTTCCTGTGGTACACAAATAGAGTCAGATGCACCCTGGTGATGTTGCTGCAGGTTGACAGTCTGGACACACCGGGGCTCTATGATTAATGAAGCTTTCACCTCCATTTAATGAAACATTTGCCAGGTGTCACTGTCTGCTAACACTTTTGGACTGAGGAAAGATTGGGAAGTGACTGAGGTCAAAGGAAAAACTAATAGGCATTCTGTGTTCATGCATCCCTTTCCTCTCGGATTGGGGTCTGCGGTAAATTGCCGCTTTTGTAAAGCAAGGTCCCCGGGGGCCGGCTGGCAGGCATCCCTGAATGCGTCAGGATGGTTATCCATGGCAATAGCGTTAGTACTTCATTGCTCCTGTATTGATACACGTTTTTATTGTTTTAGGTCAGCAAGCTGACTAGTGTTAATGTAATACAGGATGCCCACACAGTCATAACTTCAAAAGCGACCTTCACTGTTTTCAACTAAATGAAAAATCATCATCCACAAGCCCATGAACCTGAAAGCAGTTTTTGAAGCAATATAGAGCATTTATTTGAAGTATTTTCCCAGTTTTCTTGAGAGCTGATTTATAAGATGCTCAAATTGCACTTCTTTCTAGAGCCGGCGCATGTTGACACTGACCTTGCGTTCTTGTAAGTTCATTCGTTGTTGCCTGTTTACCTGCGGTGTTTTATATCTTTGGGATTTGTTTTCCTTTTTAATCTTCTGAAGCACTAAATTGCTCAAACATGAATAAGGGGTAGCCTGGGGTGCCATTGCCTCCACAAATGAAAAGTGGAGCGTTCACGTTTTATGCAGTTTAGTTGCCAATGTACCTTTTCCCCTCAACATAGAATATGACAGTGCTTGAAAAGAGAGAGAGGGCAACCACACATATGTTAAAACAACAGTTATTCTTATGAATATTACGGAGGATATCAACAAAAAAGCGGTGGCCTGCGTTCAAATTTTATTTTTGATCTTTTATTCTTTGTATTAGCGTTTGGTTGGGCAGAAACAGCGCCATATAAAACTGAATGTTCGCCCATCACTTTCACAGGCGAGTGAACCCTGATTGATTTTCAGTCTGAAAAGCATCAGTCGGCTCCACTGGTTAAAAACCTTGACCTGGGAGCCTGCGCTAAACTGAGCAGCCGGGAGAGATTTGAGCATGGTTAGCGTCATTGGATTCACCTGCGCTTAGTATTGTAGTCCTACGAGGGAAGCCATCGACTGGCCCCATACACAGGGAGACTGAGTTTTTGTTTTTGAAAGTATCAATCAATCAATCAAGATATTTGTAAAGCGCGCTACTCACCCGGAGGGTCTCAAGGTGCTAGGGGAAGGGGGGTCCGCTACTGCTCGAACAGCCAGGTCTTGAGATGCTTCCTGAAGGAGAGGTGGTCTTGGGTAAGACGGAGGTGGATGGGGAGGGAGTTCCATGTCGTGGCTGCCAGGTAGGAGAAGGATCTTCCTCCCATGGTGGCTCTTCGAATGCGTGGAACGGCGGCGAGTGCATGGCTGGACGATCGTAGCTGGCGGGTGGGAGTGTAGAAGGTCAGGCGGTTGTTGAGGTACCTGGGACCCAGGTCGTGGAGGGCTTTGTGTGCGTGGGTGAGGAGTCGGAACGTGATTCTCTTGCTGACGGGGAGCCAGTGAAGGTCTTTCAGGTGTCCGGAGATGTGGCTGTGTCGGGGGATGTCCAGGATGAGTCGTGCGGAGGCGTTCTGGATGCGTTGGAGTCTTTTCTGTAGTTTGGCTGTGGTTCCGGTGTAGAGGGTGTTACCGTAGTGCAAACGGCTGGTGACAAGTGCCTGGGTGACCGTCTTCCTGGTTTCGGTGGGGATCCATCGGAAGATCTTACGGAGCATGCGTAGGATGTTGAAGCATGATGATGAGACGGTGTTGACTTGTCTGGTCATCGAGAGGGAGGAGTCCAGGGTGAAGCCCAGGTTGCGTGCGTGGTCCGTTGGTTTGGGTGCGCTGCCCAGGGCAGGGGGCCACCAGGAATCGTCCCAGGCAGAGGATGATGGTCCAAGGATGAGGACTTCTGTCTTGTCTGAGTTCAGTTTCAGGCGGCTGTTCGTCATCCACTCGGCTACGTTTTTCATCCCTTCGTGTAGGTTGGTTCTGGCGGTGGCTGGGTCGTTGGTGATGCACTCCTGCTTACCCCTCAAACATGAAGAAAACTTGTTGGTCACATGCAAAGTGCGGTGTCTTTTTGGTAAAAGAAGTAAGGCCCTTGTTGGTAATCAGTCCAGTAGCCAGTAGTGTAGACTATGTAGGTTTATTCAATTACAGTTAAGGTGGTACAGCCTCACCGAGAACAGCATCCTACTGCTCAGCCCTACTCATTCCAACCGACCACCCATCCAAACCATGCACTCATGAATATTTTATTCTGTTGCATCACACAAGCTCAGCAGCAAGGAACTTGGAGAACAGGATATAAAAGTCTTCAATGCAGACACCGCGCTGGGGCTTCACTGAAATCACAGAGATCTCCTTTATTGACCCATATCTCTTAATATCGGACAGAGAAGCAGAGGCTATAGTCTTCACTGACCTGGCAGGAGGTTAGGCATCACACCAAGGTTTTAATCGAACACAAAGGCCTAAATGAGTCTGAGAAAAGGTAATATTGAACACTTAGGGCCTGATCACGATGTGAGACAGAAAGCCACAGGTCAGAGACATTTCCACTCACATCGTAGGTTCCGCTTTCGACCACCGCATTACAATGCCAGCAGTCGAAAGTGAAACCGGTTCATCATCCCGGCTGTATTCCGGCGGGCTCAAGGAACCTGTCGGCCAGTCGGCGTTCCCACTGTAATCCCTAAGGCCGGCGTTTCAGCCGTCGGGATTACGATGTCAGTTTCCGACAGGATTTTCATGTCGGGCTTCCCGACATAGAAAGCCTGTCAGAAAGCGATTTGGGGGCCCCTAGCCGGTCCCCATTCCTCCACAGCCTCCGGATGGGTTTGAGGGGGCACCGCAGGTGCCCCCCTGTTAATCCCTGCACCACATGGCAGGCACCTTGAGGTGCCTGCCACTCGGTGTCGCGGATTAACAGAATCTCCCATTTCTCTATGGGAGCTTGTGCTACGGCCGGTGTAAGGCTGCAGCACAAGATCCCATAGAGAAATGGGAGGATGCGACCACACCATGTGTGGTCACAATGTAATACTGTGGTCTGGACCGCCGACCAGAGGTCCGTCAGTCCAGAATCTGCGATGTCGGTCAAAGGCAACATCATAAGCAGGGCCTTAATGCAATGAAGGTTTTAAATTCCTGAAAATGTGAGATTATGGGGTATATTTACAACCCCCTATCGTCACAACAGCGTCACTTTTAGTGATGTTGTGTTGGCAATAGGGGCTTCAACTTTATTTACAAGGCAGCGTTAAACCACTTAACGTGGCTTAACGCTGCTTTGTAAATAAGGCACCCTTTCACGCTGTACTTATTGTGAAAGGGGAGGGCAATGGGTGTTGCGGTGGGCGTTCCACCTCAACACCCATTGATTTTGTCGCTGCTCCCTATTTACAAAGGAGGCGTAAATTGGAGGCAGTGCCAAAATTAGGACCAGGAGTAACCTGGTCTTAAACAGGCAAAACAAGGAGAAATGCTTTATTTCTCCTAATTTTTCTGTTTCCATGTATGCTGCTTTGTGCGGCACACATAGAAATAACAATTTGCGATTGATTGTTGTGTGCAGGAAGGCCCTTCCCGCACATAAACCATTAAAAAATTGACGCTTTGCAACTTCTATGTGTGCTGCCTTAAGCAGCACACATAGAAGTTTCAAAACACCATGAATGATTGTTTATGTGCATGAAAGGAGACCTTCCTGCACATAAACAATCATTTCCATCCAACGCAGGCACCCTTGCACTATGGTGCAAGGATGCCTGCATTGGAGTTAGGCAGCTGAACTCAGCGCCAGCGCTAGGTGAAACGCAAGGGTTCGCCACATTTTTGTGAATATGGCACATCGCTGTATTTTCAGAATGGAGAAGCTTGGCATTATCAATCTTTGCTTAACACAACGCTTCTCCATTCTGTTTTAAATATGTCCCTATGTTGTTTGGTACTCAGATACACAGATTCAGGTATCTGCATATTAAGACTATCCCCAAATTCCTCAATCAAAAATGTGCAAAGTCATTCAAGTAGAGAATCTTGTAGCATACCCCTGATCAAAAAAAGAGGCAGATAAGCCATGGAGATGCAAAGATGTAAAAGATGGGTGTATGGTGAAGGATTGCTTGTGGGGCTTGGAAGATCTAACTACCACCAGTGGGTCACACAAGACAGAGAAAGGGCCAACGACATGGTTCAAGAGGGGGGTTCGGTGCCACCATCTTCTGAACGACCGTGTCGGATGTGCCGGGATCCAGGGTCTGGCGCTGAAGTGGATTACCTCTTTCCTCACCGATCGCTTCCAAGCAGTCCGCCTTGCTAGTTTCTCCGCTGAAAAAAGAGGACTGACTAGCCGAGTTCCACAGGGCTCCTCCCTTTCACCCCTTATTTTTAACTTGTACAGTTTACCTTTGATTTTGGCCCTTGGAAAGAGAGAGGTCTTAACTTTTAACTATGCCGATGACCTTCAGCTAGTGTTTAATATTGACTCATCCCCATCATCAGTTGCGAGCTTTCAATCTACCATGAATTTTATTAGCAACTGGATGAACATCAACCAGCTCAAATTAAATCCCGACACGACCGAGCTGATTCTTATCGGTGGCTCAGCCAATCCCTGGAATTGTAATTTCTGGCCTCCACTACTGGGGTGTTCCCCACCCCCAGCTAGCTCTGTCAAAAGCCTGGGAATCGTGATCAGCAATGATCTTACTATGAAGGCCCAGATCAGCTCAGTGGTCTCCACTTGTTTTTTCCATATGCGGAGAATTCTGAAAATCAGTAGATTTCTGACTACCGAAGCCTTGACCCAAGTTGTCCTCGCCCTGGTAATGTCACGTATTGATTACGCAAATTCCTTGTATGCTGGCATCCCAGTATACCAATTACGCCGGCTACAATTGGTGCAGAACCAAGCGGCCAGGCTTATTCATGATCAGCCTAAGCACCACCATGTGAAACCATTGTTGAAGAGCCTCCACTGGCTCCCTGTGACCCAACGCTGCCTCTTCAAGTTAGGCTGTACCATTTACAAAGCCCTCTCTGGGCACAGCCCGGCCTTTATCGCCTCAACGATACAGCGATATGCTCCCTCCCATGATTTACGTTCTTCTAATAAGAACCTGTTGATATCCAGCTCTTTTAAATGGAAGAAACATGGGGGCCTAAGATTCTCGACCCTGGCACCTCAATTTTGGAACACTCTACCTCTTGAACTGCGCCTGGCCACTTCTTACACCCAGTCCAGGAAACTACTTAAAACATGGCTATTATCCCAGGCTTACAATTAAACCCAGTGTCTAGTGTTTGAAACCGTCCCAGCCCAGCGCCAAGAAACCGTTCGGTGTACGTGTGCTTAACAATTCACTTTAACATAACATAACACTAGGTGTCTTGTCTGGGTCGCTGGCCCCTACAGAGGCCCTCGAGAAGATTCGCTGCTGAGAGGCTATCTACGCAGTTCAACAAGGTAAAAGGTGCAGTAGCAACAAATGATAGATGGAATGCTGAACAAACATTCGCCCCAGTCAAAAGGTCTGGGTTAAATCCATTGTTCTTATGCTCACAACGCCACCCCAGTTTGGACCCAGCCATATGCAAATCAGTCTTGACCCTGCTCCTCATGGGAACTGTCCAGCCCGATCTGCCAGACCAGGTCCTCTCTGGACCAGAAACAAGCATCCTGGAACCCGTTTCGGGATATCACCCCTCATCAGCCAAGATAGCTTGAATCCAGTGGCACAGAAAACAAGGGTCCCACGTCTTGGCATATCCTTGGCCACTTAGGGTGAACAAGCCAATCACAAAAAGATGATGAGCAGAGTGCTGAACCTTTTCAACCACTCACCCCCAGTCAACAGATCTGGGTTGAAAAGATTGCTATTTTGCCCACTGTGCCACCTCAGTTTGGACCCAGCCATATGCAAGCCAATCTTGCTCTGCTCCCCATGAGAACAGTCCCACCTGAACTGCCAGACCAGGTCCTCCCTGGACTGCAAACAAGCATCATGGGACCGGAATTGGGATATCACCCCACATCAGCCAAGCTAACTTGAATCCACTGGCACAGTGATCAAGGGACCCATATCCTTGGCAACTTAGGGTGCACATAGCAAACACAGCAAGATGAAGGACCGAGTGCTGAAACTTTTTAACCACTCACACCCCATCAAGAGATCTGGGATGAATCCATTGTTCTTTTTCTCTAGATGCCTTTTGCTCACGATGTTTGTTTCCGGTCCAGGGAGGACCTGGCTTGGCAGTTCAGACTGGACAGTTCCCATGAGGAGTAGGGTCAAGACTGATTTGAGGAGTGAGTCAATGAAAAGGGAATGGGAAAAAAATAATAAAAACTGCTGTGTGGAGGACGTGCCAGTCAGGTCCTGTTCTGGGGTTTGGCAGGTCACCAGAGCCTCCATGAACATTAACCCTATGACATACCCTGTGTGCAAGAAATGCCTTTTAGCTCAGTCGTAAAATGACAGCTGATGTGTTGGCGATTCAGATTAATACCCCTGAGAACCTATTGGTACAACCAAAGGAATATTGATGGCCCCGATAGACAATGTCGCTTTTATGCAAAAGAAGAGGAATCATTGACACATATTCTCTGCATCTGCAAAAAGATGATCCCATTAAGAAAATTCTGGCTAGACCAATGTCAAGAATTGCTGAGGCACTTTGTACGTTTGCCTGAGAGGCGACTCATCACAACTAGCAGTTTGATTCCTAAAACTTTGGGTCCAAAATGCAGAGTGATGGTAAAGGGAGCATCCTGAACAGTCAGAGGGGAGGGTTCCTTCACCCAGCTCTTTTAAAAACATGGTGTTAGATTTGGGGGTCTCTAGTTGGCAGAGGTGGGTAGCTTTTACCAAATAGGGACCCTTGCGTCTAGTCAGGGTAGGGGGCTACACTCCTAAAATAACCCCTGCTGACCCCCTTGGTAGCTTGGCAAGAGCAGGCAGGCTTATCTCAGAGGCAGTGTGTAAAGCATTTGTGAACACATACAGTAATACAATGACAACACTACAGATGGACATCATACAGGTTGTATTATAAAAATAAGTATTTTTATATAGACTTAACACAAGACCAAACAACAAAAATCCACAATACTGTACTCAAAAATAGACTTTAAAATATTAGGAAATACCTCAGTTCTCTTAAGATTGTAAATGCGACACTTTACTCTCAAAGTACCTTGAATGCGTAACGCAAAGCAAACAAAAGGATCGCAGGGAAGGTGATGCGTCGGTTCCTTACACTCAGGGGAGTGGATGCCTCGGTTCCTTACTCCTTTGCAGGGGAGTTGATGCTCGCTTCCTTACTGTGTGGGTAGGTGATACGTCGGTTTATTACTGCTCTCCAGACCGATGCGACAAGATGGCGCCTCGATGCGATGCGACAAAATGGCATCTTGGTTATGATGCGACAACGTTGATGCGATGCGTGCATGCCCGACGGCCGTGCGGCGACTCAATGATCTTTGGAGCCGCGACAGGCCCTGCAATACGCTTCTCCGGTGATGCGACAGCGACCTCTGTGGCGGAGGCACGCTTCTCCGGTGATGTGCTGCTCTTCGGCAATGAGATGGAGACAGCAGCAGCAGCAACACGCTTCCTTGGCGATGCGACAGCAACTACTGCGGCGGTGACACGCTTCTCATCGTTGAGTCGCGTTTCCAGCTCCCAGCGAGTTGCAGTCTCTCAGAAGACCCAGAACAACAGAAGGCACTTCAATTCCCAGCAAGGGAATTCAAGGGGGAGCTGGTTGGTGAAGTCTTGTATCCCTGAGACTTCAGGCAGGAGGCAAGCTCAAGTACAAGCCCTTGGAGATCTTCTGCAACTTGATGAAAAGCACACTCAGTCCTCTTCTCCTTTCTTTGGCAATGAAGCAACCACTGCAGGCCAACTCCAAAACACACAGCACAGGGGTAGTCTCCTCCTTCAGCTTCCTGGTTCTTCTCCTCAGCAAACGTTTGTCTTAATTCCCAGAAGTGATCTAAAGTTCTGGGGTCTGAGTCCCCCCTTTTATACACCAAAATCCTTTGTCTCTCTAGGCAGAGAGTGTCTGTACCTCGTCCAAACCAGTTCTGTGCAGTCCTGGAGCACTTTTTGTACAGGACTCATTCTTTCCTTTGACAGTGTGGGCTCGGGTCATCAGACGCATCACAGGAGGTGGAGCCAGCATTGTGGAAGGCAGGCACAGTCCTATTCAGGCCCAGGTGCTACTCCTCCCACCACTCCTCATGCAGATAGGTCTATTCAGCCTTGTGCTGACTCACCCTGTCTCCTGGAGCCCCCCATCCCCTGTCACTCAGAAACCAGACATGGAATACACAACCTAGCAGAGGCAGGCTTGGATAGTTAGACAAGATAATATCTAATTTCTAAAAGTGGTATTTTCAAACACAGAATGTTAAAACCAACTTCACTAAAATATGTATTTTATCATTTTGAGTTCAGGCATACAAAACTCGAATTTCTACCATGTTCCCTGGGTCAGTTGGGATTATAAGGTGTTATAATCAAACTGCCTATTCTGGCCTATGGGGACAGGTAGCCTTGCAATAGTGAAAAACGAAAATGCCTGTAATTCACTATCAGGACATGCCACACACATCAGGGCATGTCCTACCTTTTACATACAATGCACCCTGCCCTTGTGCCTATCTTAGGGGTGGCTAACATGTAGAAAAGGCAAGGTTTAGGGACTGGCAAGTGGGTGCTCTTGCCAAGTCAACATGGCAGTATCAGACTGCACACATGCTCTGCAATGGCATGCCTGAAACACACTTTACAAGTTGCTCCGGTGGTGGCACAATCAGTGCTGCAAGCCCACCAGCAGCATTAGATTTACACACCCTGGGCACATGCAGTGCACTGTACTAGGGTCTGATAGGTAAACCAAATAAGCCAATCATGGAGTCACTAATCCATACATCAATTTAACACAGGGAGCACTTGCACCCTGGCACTGAATAGCAGTGGCTTAGTGCCCAAGGCATCTAAAACCAGCAAAAACATCAGCGGCAACAGCAAAAAATGGAAGGGAGACCCACCCCAATGGAGCCAGGTCTAACACATGGCTTTTAATTACTTCCAGCAGTCAATTATGCACTGTGTTGGGCATGCTCTGGGAACCATATTGTAATGATTTTATTTAATCGCACATAAAAAAATTATTCTTCTTCTTCTGATATTGTTGTACAGGAGAATTAATCAGACGGTGGGAGGAAAATCCTGTAACATGTCCAATATCAATTCTACATCACAATCTTTTTAGATTTACTCATTACTGATGGGGTGCCTCCCACATTTTCTGCTAACACACCAATATTTCTGCTGAAGGAACCTGCACCTACTGCCTGCCTCTTCTACGCTCGGTCAACATCGTTTAAAAACAGCCTTCTACCACCAATCCTTTACACACTCTCCTGTTCCTCTACCTGAGATCACATAATCCCAATGGTGAATCAAATGTTCATGAAAAAGGTTTTTTCTCATGCTTACTCCAATATGCACTGCATCCTGCATGCGCTCTGTTCAATGTCTAAACAAGTTGCAAAGCAGTGATCACCAAACGTTTGGGGCGACCCTGCTGGAAGCTTGGGGGGCAGAGTGCAAGGCCCAGGGACCACCAATCAGTCTCATTATAAAGAAAGTCTGAGCTATTTTTCTTTTTCCAGACTTGAATATGAACAAGCACAGCTGCCTGCAAAAAAGACCCAAATGTACTTAGGCTATGTAAGGATGGTAACATCAGTATCATGTCATTGTTTGGGTTTAATTGTTTTGAGCTTTGAGTTTCTATTCATAGGAAGTTGTTATTGTGCTGTGGAAACCATACCATCTTGATGCTCTTATACTGAATTTCAGTGCAAGGGTTACACAGAGGTGGTCTAAGTGCATGCACAGCAACTCAGAATGGGAAAGCAGGAGAGTGGGTAGGTTGGGTGTAGCCTCCAGAGTTATTCAGAATGTGGGGGTTGAGTTCCAGATTGTACCATAGGAAACAACAGTTTGATTCAGGCTCCCTCTTGGTCTGATGTATAGGAATATAACTTTTACCTGTGTGATTTCAACTTCTTTTCATTGGCGATGAGTGGTGCGAATGACCACGATAGTGGAGGAGAGCCACCGACTGGACCTTCAAGAAGCGACTCCATTTGTGTGGAAGCTATGTGGCATTTTGGCTGACTGTTTGTCGAGATTGCCAGTATTTGAGGATAAGGACATGTAGGACAGTCTTGTGAATGTGATGGTAGCCAGTGTGAAAGTAGTCACAGAAGGCAGGATTCCGCATGATGAATGGGAATGTGTGGTAAAGTATGATGATGTATTACAAGAAGTGAAAAAGTATATTTTGGAATGTTAACCTGCCAAAGGCAGTGTTTATGTGGATGCAAAGAATTTTCGTCAGGCTAGTATGGAATTATCTGTTATGGGAGTAATATTGTTGAGAGAGGAGTTAATGGTGAATGTCTGCTTGTATGTAGAGTGACAAGTCTCAGAACACTGTGAATTATACCCCTGTGGCTTTGGACAAGTCGGACGGGCTGTGGAAGAAAATTGGTATTGCTCTTATAGGCCCGCTATTTGCTTTGGGTAAGTTTCCCACAAACGCTGTTGTTGTCAATTATTTTTATTGAAAACCTGAGGTAAAGTTCACTGAGCAAATCACATCTGGGACAGTAATTGATTTTTTGTGTGAGCTGTTTGACAGAGTGGTTCCTGAAGTCATAGTTTCTGATAATGTTGTTCAATTTGTTTCTGAAGAAATTAAGGGATTTCTACTGCAATATGGTATTGATCATATTCCAGTTATAAATATGGTCTCTAGTAGGCAGAGGTATGCACCCTGTCCAAGTAGGGAGCCCCACACTTGTTAGGGTAAGCTAGATGCACACTAAAGAATAACCTGTGCTCACCCTCTGGTAGATTGGCAACGAGCAATCCGGCTTATCTAAACAGGCAATGTGTAAAGTATTTGTGCAACATACACACAGTAACACAATGAAAACACAACAAAAATACTCCAGATAGTATTAGAAAAATACACAATAATCTTATGAGTAAAATAAGACCAAAATGACAAAAATCCAACGAGTAGAACCAAAGGTATTCATTTTAAAAGATTAAGTGCAAAGTTAGTGCTGAGAGTCATAAAGTGTCAATCGTGGACATCTGGTTGCGCTGGACGGGTGTAAATCCAAATTTCAGGCTGACTACTATGAAGGGTAGGCCGGCTATAGGACCCTCACAGGCCCCACTGAAAAAGTGAATATTCTCGAGGGGTAGCTGATCCTAAAAAGAATGAGAGGGTGAGACCAGAAATGGGTAACTAAGACTTACATAAAGTGGAGGTCAATGTAAGTGAAAGGGGAATTACTCCTTAAGAATTTAGTGCCCTCACACACAGGTGTCATGCTTCATCATAGGGCGTTGCTCCTCGTGGGGGTGGCACTGCAGTCCCTCATGGGCCCACTGAAAAAGTAACTTGGATGGAGAAAGTGTCGATGTTGAAGACTTGATGAGAGAAGCAGAGAAGACAAGGTGTTGTCTTTGATCCCGTGGATGCAGGCGATGTGTCATTTCTGATTTGTGGAGGTGATGAAAGCTTCATTGATTAACTCCTTTACAATGCAGGCCATATGTCGCCACCAAGCCACACAATCCATTGTTGTCAAGCTGCGGAGTCCATCAAGGTGATGTTGTCGAGCGGCAGCCAAATTGTAGGGCAATGCTTTGATTCAGATTGGCCCAAAGTAATCAATGCATTTTTTTTGATGGATTAGCACAACAGAAACCACCTTTCAAGGGCCCAGAACTGGATTGGGACCACTTGCAGGGTAAGACTCACGGATGGCAGAGTCCAGGTGCTGTTGCAGGGTTGAAGGAAGCCTTTGATGGCCCTGAGACTTCATGACAGGAGGCAAGCCAACAAGCCCTTGGAGTCACTCTGGGTTCAAGTAAGATAGATCCAGTCCTTATCCTCAGCAAGGAGAGTTCAGTAGGCAGCAGGGCAGCACAGCAAAGTTATAAACAGTTCTTCCTGGGCTGTACCGGAGACAGGCGGAAGGCACACAGAGCAGTAAGAGCAGAGAAATTCCCACTTTCTAAATGTGCCATTTCTAAAATTGTAATTCCAATCTTTACCATTAAAGAGGATTTATCATTACCATTCCAATGATATAAAACATTAGGCAGCTACTTCTTTATTATCAGGAGTTTCAGATTAAAAGTGTATTAAGGAGATCCCAATATTAAACTATAAGATGATTACGCCGCACAGTAGTGGAAAATAAATTTGAGTGTTTGTCACTACTGGGTCATGCAAAACTTGAAAGCACATGTCCTTTTTACTTACACAGCACTCTGCCCTATGGGCTACCTATGGACTACCTTAGTGGTGACTTATGTGTAATAGATGGGTAGTTTAATGCTTGGCCAAGGGTTTTAAATGCCAAGTCGAAGTAGAAGTAAACTGCACACACAGGCCCTGCAATGGTAGGCCTGAGACAAGTTTGAAAGGCTACTTGTGTGCGTGGCACAATCAGTGCTGCAGTCCCTCCAATTAGCATTTAGGTTACAGGCCCTGGGTATATGGTATGCCACTTTACAAGGGACTTACACGTAAACTAAATATGTCTTTTGGGTATTCACCAATGGTGCAATTTTTAGGAGAGAAGCAAATGCACTTTTGCACTGATCAGCTGTGGTAAGGTGCTCAGAGCCCTAAGGCCAACAAAAAGAAGTTCAGAAGAAGAAGAGGAGGAAAGCAAAATGTAAGAGGCGAACCTTCCCAGCAGGCCATTTTCCTTCATTCAGTCATCTGTGTATTTTTTTTAAAAGTATTTTTATTGTATTTTGTTGACCTCCAGAAACACAACAAAAGTATGGAAACAGTTATACATCACAGAGGCCATGACGGTAAGACTTACACGTTCCGATCAAGGAGAACATATTGTCATCCGTACCACATATAAAGAGTTACATTACTGAATTTGGCAAATCAGCGATATCCTAGAGGAAAAGAAACCAAAACACTTAAACTACCCACCCAATCCTTCCCCTCCCTGGTCGCTAGAAATATTGACTACTTATGTCAGATCCCTCAGGCTGTCTCACAAATATTAGGTTCCTCCTACAGTTCCAGGCTCAGGGCAGCTCCCATGCGTTGTTACTCCCCCTGAATCAGCTTGCCCCACCTGTGCCCTCTCAGACCCTTGCGAGGAGGACTCCCCATCCACAGCGATCTCTGTTATCATAACATTCCAAGCCATTGCATCGTCTTCCAGTTTGTCATCCTTCCTGATCCTTTTCATCCTGATCAACTCTGCTACTGTCCACTCCCGCAGGTCTTTGGCCCAGCTCGGTAGCATGGGGGGCCTCGGACTCATCCATCCAATTGCAACCCTCCGTTTGGCAAGTACCAACCCCAGTTGCAAACATTTCCTTGTGAGTTTTTTCCCTTTAGGGCTAGGGAGGAGTCCCAGTAGTATCTCCAGAACAGTGTGGGGTATCTGCCACCCGGTAATCACTTGCAAGGTATCCACCACTGACCTCCAATAGTGAACCAGATCAGCACATTCCCAAAGCAAGTGTAGGAAATGGGAATCCTGAAACCAAACCTAGGACAATGGGCCGGTCGTTCCGGGTATATTTTGTGTATGACTCGTGAAGTCAAATAGGTTTGGTGCACAATGTTGTACGGTGTATGTTTAAACCTAGGTTTAGAACTAATTCGCTTGACCCCCTTCATGCACCTTCCTCCACTCAGATACCGTTAAGGGTATGTCCAGGATCGCATCCCATTTGGCCTGAGCTAGGAGGGGGGAGACCGGAATATCATCCCTAAGTGCCCGGTATATATGAGAGACTAATCTGCGCCCCCCCCGTCAAGGTCACAATTGCCTGGAGTGTAGTTGAAATGGGCGGTTCTTGTGGGAACATCAGTCACAGCTCGCGGGCTACCGCTGATATTTTTCCGTATTGGAGATATTGCCCCCCACCCAGCCCAAACGCAGACTCGGCTTCCTCCCTGGTAAGGAACTGTTGGTTAGAATATAAGTCCCCCATCATTAGACAACCCCCCTCCACTCATTTAGTAACGGACATGTTTTCAGCTTATCTGTTAAGATGGTACCACCGCCCACAGCGGACCGTCTGGAGCATAAGGTGCCCTTTTCACCACAGTTTTTATTGCTATTTCCCAAATCGTGGCCACATGTCGAATAATGTATGGAAGCCGATCCGGGACACTCGACTCCATCATAAAAAGTTCAGGAAGGGGAATTCCCCAGTGTGTACCCGCCATTAACTGCCTCTCCCAATTATCGTGGTCATCAAACCATTGGACTGCGTGTTGAAGCTGCACCGCCATATAGTAAAGACCTAGCCGAGGCACCTCGAGTCCCCTATGTTCCCATGTCCTCTGTAATGTATCCAGTTTCACCCTCTTCCTTTTAGCTCCCCACAGCAGTTCTAACAACAATCGGTCCAGGTGTCGGAAATACGCCTGTGGTATTTGATAAAGTGAGTTTTGCATCACATAGAGACACCGTGGAAGAATGACCATTTTGGTCAATGCGACCTTACCCATCAAGGAAAGTGGCAACTCACGCCAAAACGCAATCGAGTTTTGCACAGGTTTCACGCATCTCTCCATATTGCGCTACAGATAGTCGTCCTCTGTATGCGCCAGTCTAATCCCCAAGTAGCGCATTTCATCCCTGACCAAGCTCACATTCACCGGGGGCAATTCACATTCCTCCCGCTCGGCTAGACATCCCATAGGGAAGAGCTTATACTTTTCAGGGTTAAGGTGCAGTCCTGAAATTCCCCCAAAGTCGTTCAGTACTCCTAACAGCACAGGGACTGATTCCACAGGACTTCGAAGGTATACCAACGTATCATCGGCATTAGGTTTGGGCGGTAAATTTTGTTCCGCTCACGGAATTTGGGTAATTTCACGTTCCGCGGAGAACGCGGAATTGCCAAAAATTGGGCGATCCATGGCTTTGCTGATCTTTTTGCTTTTTTGCGCTTTCAAAATGCGTGTTCGCAAGATATTTTTCCCCAAGTACGCAAACAGCATTCGCAAACAGGAAAAAAGCATGGCGAACGGGTGGAACAAGAAATTCCGCGTGTTCATGGAACTGCGTGCTCGTGGAGATTTTTTACCGTTTCGTGGAGCTTTGCGTAGCGCGACTACGCAAATTCCGCACACCCCTAATCGGCATACATGGACACCACATGCGTAGTGTCTCCCAACTGAATTCCCCAGTTCCTCATCTCAGTTCAAAGGATAATCGCCAGAGGCACCATCGCCAGGGCGAACAGGAGCGGTGACAGGGGCAGCCCTGTCTGGTACCCCTTCGGAGCTCAAACCTATCAGACACTTGATTGCGTAGGCGCACCCTAGCCATTGGCCCAGTGTATAATAATTCTATCCACCCTATATATGATTACCCTAACCCCATCCCACTAAGAACTTCCTACATATAGTTCCATGCGACGGAATCAAAAGGTTGCTGAATATGTAGGAGACATAAGGACCAATCCTCTTCTCGTAATTGAGGTGCATGCCATACGTGTGCAAGTCTATGCAGATTGTATGTGGTGTTTTGCCCGGGAACGAAGCCAGCCTGGTCCGGGTGGACCAATCGGGCCACATACAGCATGAGACGTGCCACCAACACGCCACTCAGTATCTTTTCGTAAATATTCAGGAGAGAGATGGGTCTGTAAGATGCAGAAGAAAGAGGGTCTCTATTCTGCTTGGGAATCATAGACACCAACGCCTCCATCATAGTGTTAGGGAGTTCCCCCTGGGTCAGAGCCGCATTAAATAACTGTAAGATGTGGTCCACCAGCTGCGGAGCAACTTTTTTATAAAACCTCACTGGGAGCCCATCACTCCCAGGACACCTCTCCGACTTCTGCCCTTTAATTATTATCAGGACTTCATCCTTGGTTACTGGTGCCCCCAGGGCCTTGGTCTCCTCTTTCCCCAGCGTTGGAAGTGTTACCCTGCCCAAGAAATCCTGCAGCGCATGTGACCCGGCTTGAGTAACAGTTGTGCAAGTATGTCTCAGGTGAGCCGCGAATTCCTTAAGAATCGCATCCTGTGTGTATATTATGTTCCCATCAGTATTTCTGAGTAGCAGAATGGGTATATGTTCCGGCTCTGTCCTGAGCAGTCGTGCCAAGAGTGCACCCCGTCCTATCCCCTTCCATGTGTAACCTTTGCCTATAAGTAGTATATTGATGATTCTCTAACCTGGACCAGGCCTCAAGTAACTGTCCGCAAACCCGCGTCCATTCATCTTAGTTCGAAGGCGCCTGATAAATAGCGTCATCCAGGGTTTTTATTTGTGCTTCCAAAACAGTAATGTCGCTAATAAGCTGGTGTTGGACCCCACATGTGGTCTGCATACATATCTCCCTCATGACCACCCTCATGGCTTCCCACTCTATAGACCTGCTGGCCGTTGATCCCCAATTCTCCCTAAAGTAATGGTCCAGAGCCTCTATAACTACTTGTGTATTTTGGGGGTCCGTAAGCGCCTCAGCCCAAAGTCGCCATAATGGAAAGGCCGGCCTCCCGGGCCACTTCTCAAAGTTAACAACAGCAGAGCATGATCGGAGATATACTTAGTTAAGTAGGAGACATCTTCCGTAATGGCAGACAGACCTGGGGATAGGCAGCAGTGATCAATCCGGGTAAATGTATTAGCAGCAGGTGTGTAACAGGAGAACTCTCATTTAGTTGGGTGACCCGCCTGCTACTCATCCCGTAACAGCATACCTTGCAATATAGTTGCAAGTGACCTGGACATGCGGGGCTTGGCGTTCTCTCACGAGGGTTCCATATCCAATTCCGCATCAAAGATGCAGTTGAAATTACCAAGAAGAATAAGTTCCGTACCCATGTATGGTGCCGCCGCTTTTAAAACTGATGGGAAAAAATCTGGCCAATCCGAGATAGGGGCATAAACATTAACGACACAGATTTCCTTACCTTCCCACCTCCCAAACAAGATGATATAACGTCCCTCAGGATCCAAAACATGATGAAGATGTTGAAATGGGACCCCGGGTGCCATCCACACCAGTGCCCCTCGGGCAAAGCCAGAGTACGAGGTAGCATATATCTGTCCCCGCCACCGTTGCAGTATGCTCGCTATTGTGTTCCCCCATATGTGCGTCTCCTGGAGTCCTGCAATAGCTATTCTATATCATTTTAAAAACGTGTGGACTCTGTGGCGCCTGTCGAGACCAGCCATACCCCTAACATTCCAGGTTATAATCTTCAATCTTTGTACCGACATACTGGTTTATGAATGTGCACCCCGTATATACCACCTGGTCTGCCATGTTCCCGACCTCCTGACCTAGTAGACATTTTAGTATAGTGAAACTAACGCGACCCAGGAAAAACCCCACCAAAGACCCAGAAAGAACTGTGAAAAGTAAACAATTATGGCTCCCTCCCCACCCCATGGGCAGTTACGTATACTTCCATGTATACCCTGAGATCCACAATAGAATCAACACTTACCGCCCCACACCACCCCCTTCCTTCCAAAAAACCATTCAACATTGGTATATGGAGCTGAGGACCAATACCCCGTCTCACCAGAACTGACAGACACTAAATAGTATTCTTTAGACGCTGTGCAAGAGACCGGCCACGCCAGGGTGCGTGATGGCTCTCAAGCTTCCCAGGCGGGGTCAAACTCTAATAGGGGTGTTGCTGCTCTGGCTACAGCCCATGTTCATAGTATAGATACATGGTTAACATGGCATCCATCCATGCATCATAGAAGTCCACCCATATGATCCTCAATTACAGGACTCCCAAGGATATCTGCAAGTTATCAGCATTGCAGTCTCTCAGTAATCCCACCCTGGTGCAAACACACAAGAGACTTATCTGTACTGTTCCCCCCTCCATGACTAGCACTCAATGTTCATTCTCGGTGGCTGTTGTGGTTCCCGGTTCCAACCTCCATGTCCGGCGTCGTCTCTATCGATTCCGGTACTACTTCCGAATCCGAAGCATGCAGTGTGCCATCCTGGAGGACCGTGACATGGCCCAGGCTCATCGTTCGTTTATGCTGCACTTGCCGTGAGGAAGAATTACGATCCCTCAGGGAAGTACGACGAGGCCACCCCAGGGGAGGCATAGTCATCTGTGTATTACACTCAAAACAATGGTTTCATTGAAAGATGGAATTGGACACTCAAGGGATGGGTTGCAACTGGCTTTGGCCAGTGGGGTGACATGGCGGAAAGCTGTGAGGAACTTAAAGTGGCTGTATTGCCCCACCACGTGACCGGTAAGTCACCTTTTGAAGCAATCAGATGTTGCAAATTGCATACATTAACGTCAAAAGGGATGGAGGAGAATAAGGTTGTTTTGAAGAATGTGACATTTGAAGTTGGGTACTGGCTTTGAGTAGTGATGTGGTGCAAAGTATATAAATGTGAATCTACATTTTCTCGTCCTATTCAAGTTAAGAGGGTGAATAAGTATATCCTTGTGCTCAGTGATGGGAATGTTTGGAACCATAAGAAAGTTGAGAAGTTTCCATATTGGTTTGAATGTGAAGAGGAGATTTCTGATTCCAGTGGAAAGGGTTTGTTACAAGGAGATGGTAATGTGAGAGAAAATGGTAATACACAGGTGCTTTGCAATTGTAAGGCGCTTAAGGTTTCAGGAAAATATAAGGATTTCATTTGTTCCTGAAAGTGTTATGCTATCATAATTTCTATGTTTTCTTTTATCATGCATTAACTTGTTTACATAGATTTGCTCAAATTTATATTTGGTTTTGTGTTTTGTTTTATTTTAATAATAGTATTTTCGTTGCACATAGTGTGTCTTATTACTATGTATGCCATATCTAATTTGTTTAACGTTGTGCATCATTCTATTGTTTGTAAATGTTCTGTTTCAGGGGGAAGAAGTGTTAGATCCAGTGTTATTTGGAAAGTGGAGCTTGTGCTCCCGATTGAAATGTGGGGAGCAGCAGTTGGATTAAGGCACCCTCCCGGTCTGGTGTATAGCAATACATCTCTTAACTGTTCCTTGCCATCTGCGTGATTTCCTCTTCTTTTCAGTGGGACCCTGGGGATGCATTTTCCTCATCAGGCCCTTAAAAGGCTGCTATGCTGGGTGTAAGACGTCATGGTACGATTGAATTATCCGTAGTGCAGCCTTCTAAAAACAAGCATCAATCAGTAAACAAAGAAGCTGGCAACCACACTTTAGTTTGTGTCCTGATTTTGAAACAAACATGTGCAAAAGAGCTGTGTCTCGCAGTAGAACCCATTCCAGTCAAGATCACTAGATCAGTGCATGCACAAATTCCAAATATTACATATGCAATTGCTCCGTCAAACAAATACTCCACAACTGTTTCACTTCAGTAGAGGCTCCAGCTCTTGACAGTTACACAGAGAATCCTACAGCACTTCCTGTTTTGAGGTCGGTATTCTGCTTGTGCTGTCTCTTACTCCCACCTTGCTTCCTGCTAACTGGCTACTCGGTCCTTGAAGCCTGCTGTGTCTTGTTGAAGCCATCAAAAATGTATTGAATTCGATCTGATGGAAACATCAACATTTTCAATAATAGTAGGATTTTTTTGTTTGGCTCAAAACAATTCTAGTATAGACTAGCAGAACTGGGCTATGTATTGCCTTAAAATTCAGTTATGGTCGTCGTTATGGTTCTCATCGTTAACCAATGAAAAACCTAGGCCTGGGTGAAATTTAAACTGAGCAGTCCTAATTTGTGTATTTTTGGGGAATTTCACATTACACTTGTTATTCAAATTGTCTAAAATTACTCAATTGTCATTCCAGCACAGTTACCTGCTTGCCCTCGCTGAGTCCAGCCTCTAATCTTTGCTCCTCCGTGTGGTGCCATACTTGTTGTGCCTGCCGCCTCCTCCCTCCCGCCGCCGCGTTTGTAATCTTGTGGCCGCAGTGTGGAGGGAGGAAGAGACTACATTACCCAGGCTCCCTGCTCGTCACCACCCCGGAAGCACCGCGATCCCATCTCCCGCGCCCGGAGGCGTTTAAATAACGGACACTCTCCCGGTGGAGCGGGTGTCATTCCAGCACAGTTACCTGCTTGCCCTCGCTGAGTCCAGCCTCTAATCTTTGCTCCTCCGTGTGGTGCCATACTTGTTGTGCCTGCCGCCTCCTCCCTCCCACCGCCGCGTTTGTAATCTTGTGGCCGCAGTGTGGAGGGAGGAAGAGACTACATTACCCAGGCTCCCTGCTCGTCACCACCCCGGAAGCACCGCGATCCCATCTCCCGCGCCCGGAGGCGTTTAAATACCGGACACTCTCCCGGTGGAGCGGGTGTCATTCCAGCACAGTTACCTGCTTGCCCTCGCTGAGTCCAGCCTCTAATCTTTGCTCCTCCGTGTGGTGCCATACTTGTTGTGCCTGCCGCCTCCTCCCTCCCGCCGCCGCGTTTCTAATCTTGTGGCCGCAGTGTGGAGGGAGGAAGAGACTACATTACCCAGGCTCCCTGCTCGTCACCACCCCGGAAGCACCGCGATCCCATCTCCCGCGCCCGGAGGCGTTTAAATAACGGACACTCTCCCGGTGGAGCGGGTGTCATTCCAGCACAGTTACCTGCTTGCCCTCGCTGAGTCCAGCCTCTAATCTTTGCTCCTCCGTGTGGTGCCATACTTGTTGTGCCTGCTGCCTTCTCCCTCCCGCCGCCGCGTTTGTAATCTTGTGGCCGCAGTGTGGAGGGAGGAAGAGACTACATTACCCAGGCTCCCTGCTCGTCACCACCCCGGAAGCACCGCAATCCCATCTCCCGCGCCCGGAGGCGTTTAAATAACGGACACTCTCCCGGTGGAGCGGGTGTCATTCCAGCACAGTTACCTGCTTGCCCTCGCTGAGTCCAGCCTCTAATCTTTGCTCCTGCGTGTGGTGCCATACTTGTTGTGCCTGCCGCCTCCTCCCTCCCGCCGCCGCGTTTGTAATCTTGTGGCCGCACTGTGGAGGGAGGAAGAGACTACATTACCCAGGCTCCCTGCTCGTCACCACCCCGGAAGCACCGCGATCCCATCTCCTGCGCCCGGAGGCATTTAAATAACGGACACTCTCCCCGCGTTGCGGGACCGCGCGCGGGCGGCGCCGGGCTGGGCCCGGGCAGAGGGCGGGCCGTCTGTGGCCGCCCGGGGCCGAGGGAGGCCGGGCCGGGCCACCCTTCGTGGCTTCACGAAACCAATACTGAATACAAGACTAAGTGTAAGATATTTAAGTTTCTGCATCATTAATAATATTTAATAGCGGTATTACCTTGTATATAGATTGCGTATAATTCTCCCCCCCAGCTAATCGTGTGTTAATAATGTCTGTTACGTCGCCAGTAAAATCAATTAAAGGCAAGAATACATCAATGGGAGGTCCACGCAAAGGGACATTAGATCACTTCCTGGCTAAAGCCGTTTCGAAGTTAGATCACCAAATAGCGGACACTGAACGCCGCCTGTCTTCTGGCCTATTTTCCAACAAACGTTCATCTTTGGGCCTTATTCAAACGATCCCCTCCCCCACACCACAACTCATGGCTAACATGCCTATTCAAACTAGTGACCCGGGCATCCCTTTACTACTACAAGATCAGTCGTTGATAATGGATACCCCAAGGGAACTTGTGACTAGTAACACTAACATGGACCCTTCCTCACAATCCATCTTGGAAGAGGTCCCACCAAATAGGTCACCTAAAGTAAAATCAAAGCTTAAGAAAAATAGCAAACCCCATAAAAATTCAAGACCTGGGGCCATAGTCAAGAGAAAACGGGGGGGGGTGAGGACATGAAAGGCAGCCGTCCAAAAACACCAAGATTACATTCTAGCCCAATACAAGATAAAAATGCCCAATCATCCATTGTGCCTGATCCAACGGACGGTTTAACTCAGAGAATTGAACATCTTGTTAAAACCCTATTATTACCGTTATCTGAGAGAATAAAAGGCTAAGCGAACAATTAGATACTTTAGCAGCAGTATCTTCTTCGAACACCACACTACTGAAAGATCTGGTCAGTCTTCAAACTACTGAAAGTCAGAAATCTTCTGGCACCAGCTCTCTAGGTGATCCTCTACTACCATCTAAAGTCAATACACAGCTTCCGCTTAAACCTGTTAGCGCGCTTACTCCCACAGGAGAGGGGAAAAAGTTAGCCCCACCTAACATCTCAGGATATAAAACTACAAATAACATCAGGGCACTCTCTCCGAATAACGCCTTGAAAGGAATGGTTGAGCACATTGATCTACCACCTGAGGCGCCACCCTATGTTGTCATACTCACAGGAGTACCAGAATTGACCTCAGGAAAGAAAGAGGGGTTTACAGAACTTAAAAATAAAGTAATCTATTGGCTAAGTAAGAATAGACCTTTACCTGCTAATATTAACGGTGAGATTTTATTTGTGAGAAGGCTGTCTTGGTTAGGGTGTAGGTCTAAGGACATAGAGGGTGATATTGTAACTATTAATTTCAAAGACCGGAGAGTAGTTACTCATATAGCGGATTGGTTTCTTGAGAGAGGAGGGGAGGGAATATCTACTCATCTCCTGAGTTATTTCTACCCCCAATCTCTCCTCATCCCTTGTAACAACAGACCCACTCGTAAAACATCTAGAAATGCCAGACATCTTCCATTGCCTCAACATCCTAGTACATTCAGTCGTCGGATCGACTTCCTCCCTCTTCCATCCCTCCTAGACAGGCCTCACTTCTACCAACAGAAACACACATACAACATACCTCAGTACTCACCATGGTCTGTCCCTGTTACAAATCGCTTTGAGGTACTGACAGACCTAGATGATCTGGATTGACAGACGGAAATTAACCCGGAAGTCCATCCTCATGAATCCCCTATTGTGGCACCTAATTCTCATATTAAAATTGTAACTCCTGGTATTGCCGCTTATAACCACTGTGATCAGGGAACCCCAATCGATGAGGCAACCTATAACCAGGTTTATATTAATTTTGATAAATCCCATATTGGACCCCTCCCCCAATCTGATTCCCTCATTGATCTTAGTCCCCTTCCTACCTTAAATTCCACACGTAGAGACAAAATCACCGATGATCTCCCAATAAGGAAGACATTGGTTGCCCAAAATATTATTTCATGGAATGTTGCAGGCCTTCTTAATAAAATATCGCATCAACCATGGTTAGACATAGTGACTAATTATAGTATCATCTGCCTTCAAGAAACGTGGGCCGTAGATGAACTACATATACAAGGCTATCAGACTTTTCATGCACCTGCACAAATAAGCCCACAGGGGAGAAACAAAGGAGGCTTGACCATATATGTCTCTATAACACAGGGCATAAAAGTTATAAGACATCTATTTACTGAGTATTACCAGATTTTAGCAATTAGTTGGGGTCATGTAAAATTTCTGACCCTCATTAATTTTTATAATAATATTCCAAGCAACAGCCTAGAAAGCCAGATCGATAAACTTACGCAGAGTGTTGACACTTCTAAGTCCCAGAAAGAAGATGAGCTGGTTCTGATTTGGTTGGGTGATTTTAACTGTACAATTTGCCCACATGGCTCCAAAGGCATTTGCGGCCTTGGTGAACATAAAGATGATAACCCAACCCACTTCGTCCACTCTAATCTGGGAAATTCCTTTAATAATATGCTTTTTCATTTTAATTTGTCTTACATTATTGAATCATGCACCCCAATTATCCCCTTCCAGCCAACTTTCCATGGGCGGGGTTGCAGCTCAATCACAGATTTCACCCTTATATCCTCATCCAGTGCAGGGTTAGTTTCTAATTGGGAAACACATGATGTTTTTTTCCTTAGCGATCACTACCCAATTTCTTTCAATCTGAAAATTAAAAATACCCATCAGACTTTTATAGATAAGTTTAATTACCATCCTAACATTAACTTAGCCACAAAAAATGGCTATTCTATAAAATGGGACCGGCTAAATCCCCCAGATTTCATACACAACTTAATGGAAATCTCCCAACCTGATATACTTGTCTGTTTAACAGAAACTGAGGAGTCTTCAGAAATCATGACTTCCTTTTTAAAAATTCAACGTGACCTTAAAAAACTGTTAACTAGAGAGCATCGATCTAACTCGAAAAATAACCCTGGTTGGTTCAATAAAAGCTGCACTAAAGCACTCCAAGCTCTCAAAAGGGCATTGCACGAAACTACAAAATCTCCAGTTGAGATTCGCAAAACCAGAAAATCTTACAATTTGGCTGTAAAAATGAGGAAACAAACACTAAGGAAAGAGGCCTGGCTGGCCCTAATTGAAGCCTCTAAATCTAAGAACAATACAGCCTTCTGGAAAGCGGTTAATGCCCCTTATTTACAGAATAATCAAACAGACATTATAGATACAGCCATAAATGGGGAAACCTGGGTGAAGCATTTTAGAAATCTATATGATAAAGCTGAAAATTCCAATTATGGTAACCCTTTGCTGGATGGGGTATTTATTCAGCAGCCTACAATCTTATTGAATTCATTCCCGTTAGGCATAACTTTCTCCTGCCTGGAGATTAAAAAGGCAATCAAAGACAGCCCCTCAGGCAAAGCACCTGGACCGGATGGTGTCCCGACAGATGTATATAAAGCTGAGATCGATCTCTGGGCTCCTTTGTTAACTAATGTTTTAAATCATTCTAATCGACATGGGTTTCTACCGTCCTGGTCTGAAGCCATAGTCGTTCCAATTTTTAAAAAAGGAGACAGAAACGACCCCACCTGCTACCGGCCAATATCAATTTTAGATGCATTAATGAAGGTAGCCGCCCGGGCAATTTTAAATAGAATACAACTTTGGGCAGAAGAAAATAAGGTAGTATCACATCTACAATATGGATTTAGCCCTGGTAAAGGCACCAGAGAACAGAGCCTAAACTTGGCCTTAGTCCTATCAAAATATACCCAGGCAAAAAAGGGAAAACTATTCATTACTTTTGTGGACCTGAGTTTCGCTTTTGACTGCGTGAACCATGAGACATTATGGTCTATTTTGTGTGAGATGGGCATAGATCTTAATATTCTTCAATTTATAAAAGCATTGTATAGGGACGTAGGAGCTAGGGTACGCTTTGGAAATAAAGGGGAGTGTTCCGATAAATTTTCCATTAAGAGAGGGGTGCGGCAGGGGTGTATTTTAGCGCCCCTGCTTTTCACCCTATATATAAACTCTATTGGCAAACACCTAACGGAATCACAGTATGATTATCCGATGATTCGGGGAACTCCGGCCCCATTACTCCTCTATGCTGATGATGCGGCCATCATGTCTCGAATTAAGATTGGCCTTCAGAGGGCTGTCCTGAAATTTGCAAATTATATGAAAGAACGAGGGCTAAAAATTAACATCTTAAAAACATATACTATGGCCTGTGGTCCCGGAAAAAAGAAAGCCCCTTGCTCAATCTTCTTAGACAACAAGAGGATCGAGACCACAGATCAATTTTCCTATCTTGGAATAAACTTTGATAGAAAGGGAAACTGGCACGTAGCTATTAATGCCAGAAATGTAGCCTTCATTCGAGAAATAGGCGCCCTGAAAAAGTTCTCAGCTAAACTAGGTGGTAGACCAGTGAAAGAGCTGATCGAAATTTATAAAGTTAAATGCATTTCTACCGCCATCTATGGAGCTGGTCTTTGGGGCATTGAAAACTCACATCTGATACAAAAATCAGAAAATCAGTTCCTACGTTATCTATTAGGTGTATCCAAAACAACAGCAACATATTTTATACATATTGAATTGGGCATGCCGTATATCTCAGATGTTATCAAAATTGCGCCTATACTATTGTGGCATAAAATCTGGGTTACGCTCGAGACTTCATTAAACAGAGACTTAATCATAGATTGTCTCAGTCTCGATGGATTAACCAATATTAAATGGCTCACCTATGTAAAAAATATGCTGACTGATCTTGGTCACTCTGAGTTTTTCGTGAGGCCATCAAGTTTGGAAATGGTGCCCAGAAAAACGCTAAGAGAAATGGCTCTCAACCATCTAATAACCAAAAGATGGAATCTGGAAAAAATTAAAACAACAGTAACCGATTTCCAAAAAATAACCACGCATGAAGGCCTCCAAAGGTACCTCTTAATCCAGCCAAATTGCTATGCACGAATGCTATTGACCCGTCTCAGATTTGGTAACTTCTTTCGCATGATTACTTTTCCTGCCTGTAATATTTGGTCTAATGAAATTTTACTATGTCCCTGTGATGACACTTCTGCTCAATCAAATATTCATTGTATTTTATTTTGTAAATTTTATCAGTTGCCCAGGAGAGCCTTTCTGAAACCAATCTTAAAGGCTTGGGGAATCCGCACTTGCAAACTAGCCATGATTAGGCTATTACAACTAGAAAATGAACATATTATTTCTGCAGTAACCAGCTTTTTAAAATTGGTCTTCAAGTTTCGGAACTCAATGCAACCATCCTAAAATGCACTATGTCTTTGACCATTTTAATGCTTTTTACCTGTTTTAACTTGCATTAAATATGCACTGTATTTTCTTAAATGTATGCTTTTATGATTTTACTCTGAAAATCGAATAAAGCTTTCTTGACTGACTGACTGACTACTCAATTGTGCCACTTGGCATAATTAAGTAACATTTACAGTACACATTTACTATAAATGTACCATGCGTGGTGAACAATTAACATGAACATACAGGAACTACAGGAGCTGTTTTTTGTGGTGCTTTTGCTTTTTTGCATAATTTTTTAGTACAAAATGTGTCCTTCCATCAAAAAATGACACGAGGATGGACTTAACGCTACAATATAGCCAAAACTATGAAGTCACATTTGCCTAATTACACATATTCCTGTAATTTTGCTGGGATTTCACAAATTTACTTGTAAGCAAATTAAGTGGAGTTCTCAAAAAACTGGAAAAAAATGCTTTTGGTGAGTAGTGCAGATCAGAAGAAAAAAAATCAACGATGGGATTGCCACCCAAACACTCACCTTTCTCCCATGTGTTTTGTGGGAAAGAAGTGAATTAATTACCATCTAATAGACCATACGACTGTCTGATAGACTGAAAGCCAATGCACCCATTCTGCATCGAAAAATATATACATTAACCATTCCAGAGTAGCATTAAATAGTTTGCACTCTTAATAAAGGTTCCTAAGAACCTTCTTAGTCTCCAACTGCTGCCCCATTAATATTTTATGAAACAATCCAGTGATTTTACATCATGCGTAGATTATTTGGAATTGCACAAAATTAACTATCAAGAACTGATACTCTTTACCTCTCATTCAGCTATTACTGGATAATTTGTAAGGAGCCTGCTGGTGTACAAAGACTGATTGATGAAGATCCTACAATCTATCAATAATAGGTCCCAGAGATGAGTGGAAAACAGCTTTCCATACTTCAATTTTGACATTGTGAATATCTAGTAATGCCTTTTGGGGTGTGTAATGCTATGTCGATCTCTCAAAGATTCATTAACAACATTTGTCAATTCAACGGACTGTCATTGTATAACTTGACAACATTTTTACCTATTCTGAGCATGCCCAACATGGAATTCAGGTTCTATATAGATTACAGGTTCATCATATGGATGCCAAACTGGAGAAATGTTACTTTGGGGAAGAATTCTGAAAAGAAACACCAGGGGACATTGATAAAGAAAATGGGGCCCACACTTTTGCTTTGGCATCCTGACCTGAAACATGTGCTATAGAGCAGTATCCCACAATAGAGCATCCACATGAAGGTCATGAGATCAGAGCATGCACTGATGCTGAATGGTACATTAGGGAATCACTTTGCTTATGTTGTCTCTTCCTCCTGCTTATCTCCGGCAGCTAGCATCTTTTTCACCCTACAGTCTGGCTACTCATTCCTTCATGCCTGCTGTGTATTTCCCTCCCCTACTCTTCTTGCAATTCATGTATTTGTATCGAGGAAGTACATCATTTTATGCAATATCTTCAGTAACTACTGGCAGGCATCATTAATCATGAATTATTTTCTATCAAGCTCAGAAATACTATAAGAAATTAAATGTATGTTAGTGCTGTATAATCTACCATATCTTGATCAATATCAATTCCAAAACATCCGTTTAAAGCTACCAGTCAGTATCCAGATCATTAGCTCTACATCTTCAGTAAAGCAGGGCAACTCTGGATATCCGTTCTGGGTTAACATATGCGTAAGCTTACACACTCAAAGTCAAGCACTGAACAGTGACCCTAGGTCCACTGTTGGTATCTGTCCAGTCCTGACAATGAGAACCATCAATTACTTGGCAGTCCGATTCAGCCCTACCACTGTCAAAATATGTATTTGTAACAGTATGCTCGTACCATACCACCTATATATTTGCAGCACATCTTCTTTGATAACCTGCTTCATACAATAAAACATAATACAATAGTAACATACTAGAGTTTGAGGTGGGTACAATGTGGTCTTGACAAGTAATTACACGTATTACATTCAAGGTACAAACATCTGGAATAAAATTCAAGGTACTGATCAAAAATATGCAGGATTCAGTGCAGAATCAAAGATTCCATTGTGTTATTCCCTAAAAGTTAGTCATTGGGGCTTTTACTGCCCTCGAGGTATGGATGGCCATGAAAGTGATGAATCCAGAGGGGCATTGCTGTGCCATTTTCCAGCCCATCCACAATACGCCCTTCAGTGTGGAAATACTCCACAAGACTCAGGGCCTTTAGAATGAATTGGCGTAGGGCAGCACAACACGTCTTTTTGCTGTGCTGCCCTATGCCAATTGGGAAGGCACGAATGTACTCTATTTACAAGATATGGTGTATTCCTGTCCCTTCTGCCTGTACCCAATTTGGTGCCTAGTGCCAATGCTGGTACACTTGCATTATGGTGCAAGGGTGTCTGTATTGTTAGCAAGAGTGTTTTTGTACAGGAAGGGACACCTTTTTCCTCTTTCTAAAGGCACACTTGGAAAGAGGAAACAATATTTCTCCTCTTTACCCCTCCCCTGGGGAGGTGTACAGTTTTTACTCATTCCCAGGTTTGCAGATCATTGTATATCTGGAAATGTGTGAAAATCCATGGGTGTTGCATGGGAAAACCCATCGCAATGCCCATGTGCTGCCCCCGACACAGTGTAAGGCAACGCAACTTGCTCTGCGTTACCTTACACCATATCTACAAGGCCATGAAAAGCCTTGCAAAGTGGTTTTGCACGGCCTTTTAAATGAGTCTGCACTCTGCGCCACCGGAGCATCATAAAAAGTGATGCACTAGAGGCGCAAGGGGCTTGTAAGTAAGCTCAAGATTTGCTGCATCCTGCGCTTAGGGACATGTAAGGTTTCAGGGCATGTATCAGATTCATACCATACTCTCGCTCTCCAGAGGAAGATATTAAATGGCTGGCACAGTGTTGATGCATTGCCTGACGATTGCCATTGATACTGCAGAATTTTCACCAGAATGTAGTAACCTAGACAGGATCCCCACAGTGGCATGGCTAGGGAGACCGGTGTGAGGGGGCGCGGGAGTCCTCCCCGGGCGGCACTGTTTTTGTGGGCTGTGGAGGTGCGCAAGTCATGTCTGGCGACTACCACCATCCCCCCTACCCCTGAGAACAAGTCATCTGTCGGCTGCCAGCCCCCCCCCCATGAACAACAAAACAGAAATCATTATACTTTTTGTCCATATAAACATATCCAAATGCAACAATCATGATAATTCAATATAAATAAAAAAAGTCTCAATAGATTAAAACACAATAATATTGTTCATAACATTAAGTAACAATGGTAAAACTATCAATATTAAACTTTATACACACTGGAACATTTCATCTCATGGACAGATCTAAGCATTTGCATATATATGGCCTTAGAAAATCTCCCAGGCATGTACTTTACAAACGTGCATCCTGCACATGTCCAATAAAATGTGTCCCCCTTTAGTGTATTTCCTGCTATCTTTATTTTTGGGTAAATGTCATATACGCCACTCATTTCCACAATGATAGCAATTCTGGCCGTCGCAGTATTTGCCACTCTTTTAAGAACACCAACGTCCACTTGGTGCTTGTCCTGCTGGGGTCAAGATTAAGTTGTGGACAGGCTATAAATTGTACACAGGCAGGGCCGGCTTTAGCACTGGGTTGGCGCCTGGTGCGACAATTCCCTGACTACCACTGGGCAAAAGTGCTCTTTATCTGTCCATAGCCCCTCCCTTGCATACATTTCATTTGGTTCAAAGCACTGGGAAAGGCTGACTTTACTAATAATGTCGACCCAAATGAACCCTTTTAAGCAACATTAGGAATAGAAAATGAAAGACTGGGGAAAAACATAATGTCCTATTTTATGCAGTTTGCATGCAGCTCTTTGAGGACAGTTCGTAACAGTCACTGTTCTGTATTAGGGATGTATCTTATGTACTGGGGTAACAAAAGGATCTCTGTGACAAAAGCAGTAATCCACTCAGCTATCCATACAAAAAGCCCATCTGTAATCTGCATGGTACATTTTCTTTGCTGCAGGCATATTAACCCTCTACATTACTTTTTGCCACTAGACAAAACTCGGATATCTCTCTAACAAGAACATTAATCATGAGAGTTTTCTTGACATTTTTATTGATGCTTGAAAGCTGTATGTACAAGGAACTCTGCAGAAGGTGTTTTTAAATCGCAAGTTATAGCTAAGCACAGTTCCTGCCCCCCCCAAAACCGTGCAGTCAGTGCCCCTTCCCCAGGTCAGCGGCCAGTGCGGCTGCACCTTTCACACAGTCCTAAAGGCCAGCCCTGTGCACAGGCAAGAAAATATTCTATTAATAGCTCACTCCTGGCAGATATATTCCCTGGATTCCAGAGCAACAATTTGAAGAACTAGGGGCCCAATTCACAGAGGTAGACCTAGACTTGAAGTTCAAGTTTAGACCTGATGTCTAAGTTTAGACCTGTTGTCTAAGGGCCAAATAGTGAATTGGGCTTACAGTTTATACTGGGGATTTGTTCCTTGCCATAGACAGTGTGTCATTTCCAAATGTGATGTCTTCCAGGATTTTCTCTCCGCACCACATTATTTCACACAACTTCAAGGGTGTTGGGTACTAAATCTCTCCAACGTGAAACAGAGATGGATCATTATGAGACAACCTTAGAGATAATTTTTTTCTATTTGCATACCATCAGTTTTTTATTCCTCAAATGAGAGTTGCGTCTGGTCTCTGGCTCTATTTTCAGTCCAAGCCTGAGTCCAATCATTAGATTTGTGGGGTTGAGCACTAAGACCCCAAAAGAATGAACAGGGAGGTAGTAGCAGAATGTAAGTTCAGAGAAGGGGAAAATGAGGTGAAGAGGGTACGTGGAGAAACAGTTGTGAGGGAACAAGAGGAGATAGCCACGCCAGCCTTACTGTGTCTCTGTTTCCCTTCTTGCTGTCCCACGCGGAGACACCACAAAGTACTTCATAACTCTTCCAATTGTTCTTCTATCTTCTGCGTTGGAGGGCTGGTCTTTAATTAGGAGCGTTCTTACATCTTTCAAAAGGAATGATGCTACTGAACTCCAGTTTAACTCTATCTAAGTCCTGGAAATTGTGTGGATCCCGAATAGGGGATCTCATTTGCTTTTTCTGAGGGACCTTTTAATGGTTCTCCTTATCTGTCTAATTGCAGCTACATTGGCACACCCCTTCTCTAAAGGGGACTTTGCAAGTGACAGCACTCCTTGGCAAAATTCGTGGTGACTTTGAGGTACTTCGGGGCATATTATCAAGGACGGCGTTAAAAATTATCGCCGGTTTAGCGGCAGAAAACTGCAGCTAAAGCAGCGATAATGGGCTTGATAATATGCCCTGGAGAATTCCCATAGAAGCCCATGTTCTGATGTCAACATGGACTTCTATTGGAATTCTCTGCGGCATATTATCAAGCCCATTATCGCCGCTTTAGCAGCAGTTTTCTGCCGCTAAACCAGCGATAATTTTAACGCCGTCCTTGATAATATGCCTCTTCTTTAGGTTAAAGCTGTAGCATTTTTTTACTAGCACCCGTGGACCATGATTTCTCCTTCTGCTATCTCTTAGGAAACAAAGGCATCTATTAACATGTTTCTGGTCCATCATGTTGAAAGGAAGGTCATTAACCATGTTAATATGCTTGACAAGTTGATGAAAGACTGGCCGTTTTTTTGCAAAGCGATTATTCTCTAAGGTTTTTTGTTTGGCAACGGTAGTCAGAAAGAGGTACACAAAATAACAAATGAAGGTTCATAGGAGCTCAATGATTAATAATATTGACGTCATTATTTCCCTATGGGTAGAACTGAACACTGGCATGGCAAGTAGGTGGTCAGAGAAAACTTGTGTGTCACTGCAAGTTGTTCTTTCAAAAGGGAATCTCCAAATGGTGAATTAATGCGTACATGTCCTTATAGGAAAATAAACTCTCACTAAACAATGCTCCTGAAGTTGAGGAACAGCATAGGACGAGGGTAGGTGCTCTCAGTACATATGATGGGAGCCCCGAATCTCCTATTCGTCTTCTGTGATTCTAGCTGATTAGAAGTGCTGTCATTGAGCCCTGTGAATCCTTGATTTCTTACTTTTTTGATTAATTTTCTTTGCAGCAAATATTGCTGTATTATTAACTCCATGCTCTCATGCTAAAATGTCCTGCTTAATTTTTAATTATGCAGGGTAAATGTCATCTAGGTAGGATTATGAATGTTCCAGCACCTATTCCTAATTACATTTAATTATATCGCACCATTTATTCAGTGTGGATCAGGCACAAGTAGGGATCAGGATGCACAGAAATGTCTCACATAGAGCGACCGGAGGAAACTGGCATATTTAATGGGTGTATATTACATTAGTTCATTAAAGGACAAGACTGTGCCTATAAGTGTGAGAATGGGTTAGAGATCAGAACAGTCCTTGGGGAGGTAAGTATATTATGATGTCTCCCTAAAAGTAGGTGGTTAATGGTGTTGAAAAGTTCAATGTGTTGAGAGCTGGATATGCTGGAGCATTCTTGGACAAAGATAGTTTCTGTCCAATGTGAAGGCGAAGGATTGATTTTTTCCTGGTGCCTCATGTATGACAAATTAAGTATTATTTCCATAGAACTTACAAGTTTTTTTGGTGGGTGAATTAGTATTATTTGCAGCTATCCCTGATTAGCGTAAGTGTGCTAAAGAGTTTTGAAAGATCCTGCAAAGATATGAACTAAAAACAGCCTGCTTTGAATTTTTTTTTTAAAGGTGCACGTGGTGCTGGTTTACTCTCACGGATGCAGGATTTGTATCTGTAGGAAAGGTTTTCCAAATTACCTTTCCTTCCTTTATTGTAGTGAAAAGTTCATTCACGCTCCTCCTCCATTATTTGTTTGTAGGCATTATTTGTTTTTGGGAGTTGTGGTAGTGATTCTTGAATTGAACAAAGTTTGCTAAGTTAATAAGAAAACCTTAGTACAAATGTGTAACCATAAGTGTAACATAAAAGAAACAGCCACCAGTAAAATAGGAAACACATTCAAGGTTAAAGTGGGTCCTGAAACTTAAAATTAAACACAAGCATGGGCTAAGCCAATAGTTCTGGCATTGGCCACCAGCCTGCCGGCCATTCTTGATTTGTTTTGCAATGGTTTTTGCAAAATGTTATTATTAGAGAATATCTCAGACCCGCATCAATAAAAAAATTACAAAAAACATTTGCTAGAGGCAAAATAGTTTTTGGGGTCTAAAACAATTCACATTACCATACCATTCCATGGCACTGAATGGAAATACTTTGTGTGTGGGTGTCTTCTTTGTGAAAGGGCAGCATTCTGTTATTCATAGAGACGTCAGCCAATGACTAAGAACCCTGATACGTTGCCCCCTAATGGAGTGGGGGGAAGACAAATTTGAATGATACCAACCACAGACCAATGCTGAAGTATGCCTGAACCTACTATAAGTAACTATGCTATACACATAATGTTAAGGGTCTTGGCTAACACAGACCTAAAAATGTCAACCAGTGTGGCATTTGTTGCAAGCCTCTTGCCTCTGAGAGAGAGAGAGAGAGAGAGAAAGAAAGAAAGAAAGAAAGAAAGAAAGAAAGAAAGAAAGAAAGAAAGAAAGAAAGAAAGAAAGAAAGAAAGAAAGAAAGAAAGAAAGAAAGAAAAGAAGGAAAAAGTAGGAACAAAAGAGAGAAGGGAAGAAAGAGAGAAGGAAAGAATGAAAGAGGGAAGAACAAGGAAAAGCACAGGAAGAAAGACAGAAAGAAAGAAAGAAAGAAAGAAAGAAAGAAAGAAAGAAAGAAAAGCAGAAAAAAGAAAGAGAGAAGGAAAGAGAAAGAAAGGGAAGGAAAAGAAGGAGAGAAGGAAAGAAGGAGAGGAAAAATAAGAGAGTAAGAAAAAGAGGAGGAAAGAAAGAGAAGGGAAGATGGAAATAAAGAAGGCAAGAAAGACAGAAGGAAAAAGAAAGAAAGTTCAAAAGAACAAAAGGAAGAAAGAGAAAGAAAGAATAAGAGAAGGAAAGAGAGATAGAAAGGAAAGAAAGAAGGAAGGAAAACTTAAAGAAAAATAAAGGAACAAAGAAAGAAAGAGAAAAAGAAAGAAAGAAAAACAGCAAGAATGTTAAAGGCAAGTATGAAAAAAGGCAAGAAAGAAAAAGACAGCAAGAGAAAGAGAGAAGGGAAAAAAGAAAGAATTTAACGAAAGAAGTCAAGAAAGAATGGAAAGAGAAAGTAAAGAAGTAAGTTAGCAAAAAAGAATGAAAGAAAAAAGAAAGAAAACAGATAGAGAAAGAAGGAAGGAAAGAAAGAAGGAGAGAAAGAAAAAAGTAAAAGGAGGATAATACAGAAGAACAGTTTTAAATGGACACAGTCAGATCAGACATGGCGTGAAACAACAGCAGTCTGAAAAGCAAAACATTCAGAAGGAATTTACAATAGCATCGGCAGGAGATGTGATCTGATAAATGTGGAATTGCATCAGAAGCATCCTGCTGTCACATCAGGTTCGGAAAGGCAACATTCAAGTAATTGTAAAGTAAAAAACAAAAACACTGGCTCTGAAGGGAATTAGCTTGTGTGTGGATGTGCTCCTTGTGAGAGAGAAATATGCAGTCACTCAAAGTGAGGTTAACCAGTGGCATAAGCAGGCTGACCCCCTGCCCCATGCCTTATGCTGAGGTGGCTGGAAACAAGGGGCATATGCACAAGGAAGTGGCGAAGTGAGGCGGTAGCCGTCATGGCTTAACGCCTCACTCCGCCATTTCAGAAAAGCAAGGCTTCACCATATTTACAACAATATGGTGCAGCCTTGCATTTCCCCCTGCGCTGGCTCTACACTTAGCAGTGTAGCGCCAACGCAGGCACCCTTGCACCATAGTGCAAGGGTGTCTGCATGCAGGGGAAGATTGTTTATGTGCAAGATGGTCCCTCTTCCTGCACATAAACGATCTTTAAATGGCATGTTGTCACTTCTATGTTTGCTGCTTAATGGAAGCCACAAAATGTCATTTTAAAAAAAAGATTGTTTATGTGCAGGAAAGGGGACCTTCCTGCACTGGAACGATCAAAGGTTTTTTCCTTTTTCCATGTGTGCTGCACAGTGTAGCACACATGGAAACAGAAACAACTAAAACAAATAAAGCATTTCTCCTCATTTCACCAATTTAATACCATGTTTTTTCTGGTCTTAATTTTGGCGCTGCCTCCTATTTACGCTGCCCTTGTAAATAGGGGGCAGCGTCAAAATCAATGGGTGCTGCGGTGGAACGTCCACCGCAACACCCACTGCCCACCCCTTTCAAGCTAAGCATTGCGTGAAAGGGGGCGTTATTTACAAAGCAGCGTTAAGCCATGTTAAGTGGCTTAACGCTGCCTTGTTAATAAGGCAAAGTCCCTATTGCCACAGAAACACCACAAAAAGTGACGTTCCCATGGCAATAGGGCTTGAACATATGCCCCAAAATGTGAATGATAAAACAACAGGCAAATGAATGAAGAGAGGTGATTCGAAGCCCCTATATGTAAGTATACTATACATATTTCATAAAAATCAAAAGGTCTTGTCACTGCCAGGCCTAAAAAAGATTATTGAACCACACAATCTGATAACAAATTAAAGGTTTTATTTTCACTCTAACGAATACCAATGTAAAACATTCAGAGCTACTACACATGATATTTAGTACCATAGAAGCAATAAGTATTTTTACTCATCTTGGAAAGTGGACACGCCCCACATTTGTAAACTGAGTACAGTTAGAAATGTCCAACTTAGTTTGTTCACTATACTGCATTCCATGTCATCAACCCAATTTAGAGGTTACCAAGCTTGATCTATAAAGATCTATAAAGAGAGGGTAGGCCTGCACAATCTTCAGAGAGAACTTTCATCTGATGAGGGTGCTAGGGGAAGCAGCTGCAATACCTGACGTGCCTTTTGTTTCCACTGTCCTCCTCCAGATGTCATGGGCCATGATGGTTGTAGAAGGTCACAAAGTACGCAGGGCTACATGAACCTTGCTCACTTTCCGTGGTTTCCACGATTTGCCCTTCTAGTACTTCGGAAGCAGGTAGGAGACTGTGGAGGGAGTAAAAGAGGGCAAAGGGTCAACCCTGTGGTGCCATCAGGGGTTGTTCTGTTCTTTATTTTGTTTGTATGAGAGCTGTGTATGTGTCATAGCATTGTTCACTTCTTTGACAGGCGTGCTGAATTAAGGTTTGGTGCAGAGTCCATTGATTTTAACCGATGAATAGGCGTTTTACTGACTCTAGCTGCTTGCTGTTCTACTACTTCTGCTGGGTGCATGCGGTGGCCTATGCCAGGAGCCTGGACAGTCATTAAACGCATGGAGTAAAGTTATGCTTTGCTTGACCCAACAGACACCCATTGCAATTTTTTCTGCGAGAATAATGTTCCAGACTTGTTTTTCACACACTTCTGTTCTTCAAATATCGTTACTTCCATTGGATGACTTAGCATAAAACTGTTTTATGCCTTTGCGAATCAGAACATGAGGCAGAAAATTACTTTCCATCTTTGGTGATATAAACAATCTCTCCTTCGACACTGATATTCACGAGATTGTGTCTGTGCTTTGGGAAATGTGCATTAACATCCCTAAGGGAACACAGACAATGGAAAAGTTGCTGTCCGTCTACCTGCTGTGGAAATGTACGATAGAGAATTTTTACTTTTCTCGTACATAATGCGGATGTGTATAGTTACCATAGTAATGAAGGCACAGAGGATGTACCCATTTTCTGTTCCCCAGTTGGAGGAGCATATTACACCTTTCTCTTTCAATGTAACCTAGAATGTTTATGATGTTAAATAAGGCACAAAGCTCACTGACCATTAGAGCACAGATTAAAGCATAATTTTACTTATCACAGAGCATTTGAAGGATCTTGAAGCAAAATGTCCATATAATCACAAAGACATAATCGCACCAAAATTAAGCAGTATCCATGCAGGAGAATAAGAAATTACTGGTGAAAAGCAAACAGCCCAGAGCAAATAAGGCTGGCTGCGTCAAAGCCGACAGAGTGATTTACACTCACGCATTGTTATTGTGTGCAAAAACACACTGGCAGAAATAATATTTGTGCTGGGACAGAGGTGTGTTTAGCATCCTAACAAAAGCTGTACGCGAATACATGAGGAATAACTAGGGAAAATGGAAATTCTGCCCATTTTACATGACACAACTATGCCACAGAATGCTTGTATCTGTTCAGAGGATACTCAACTTTAGAGATTTAGGGAAGTTAAAAGATTACTACCTCATTGCCACAAGCATGTAGCCTAGAGTATTTGTTTGCCACAAAACTTGGACATATAAGCACATAGACCTAGGATACTGCAGTGATTTTAGCTTGCATCAGCCTTCGCTGACGTTCAGGTCGTTATAATTAATTGACTTTGGTTTATAAATTTTAAGTGCACTATTTGGATTACAACAGGATTGAGAGAGAACTAGAATTATAGTAGACATATAAATCGTTTCAGCTTTCTAAGGAAAAGAATAGCCCTCTTGAGTGAAGTACTAGAGGGGGGGAGTTTCATAGAATTGAATCACAGTGAGAAAAATGGGGGCCTCTTTGTAAAGAGCGAATATTTGTTGAGTTGGGAGGCGGGTTAATGACATGGATTTGAAAGCATTTGTAGGAAAACAGTGCCTGATTTTACTCTGTAGATAGGTTGGTCCAATGATGTACTGTTAGACTTGGCACCATTGGTGTGGGTCTCCTTTCCATTTTTTGCTGTTGCCTCATCTGTTTTTGCTGGTCTAGATGCTTTGGGCACTTTGCCACTGCTGTTCAGTGCCAAAGTGCAAGTGCTCCCTTTTGTAAATTAATGTAATGGGTTAGTGATTCCATGTTTGGCTGATTTGAATTACTTTTCAGACCCTAGTACAGTGCACCATGTGTGCCCAGGGCCTGTAAATCAAATGCTGCTGGTGGGCTTGCAGCACTGGTTGTGCCACCCACAGAAGCAGCTTGTAAAATGTGGCTCAGGACTGCCATTGCAGAGCCTGTGTGCAGTCTGGGACTGCCATGTTGACTTGACAAGTGCACACACTTGCTAGTCCCATAACCTTCCCTTTTCTACATGTTAGTCACCCCTAAGGTAGGCCCTAGGTCCCCCTGTGAGCAGGGTGCACTGTATGTAAAAGGTGGGACATGTGTGATGTGTGTGGCATGTCCTGATAGTGAAATACTGGCAATTGCGTTTTTCACCATTGCAAGGCTATCTGTTCCCATAGGCCAGCGTTAGCTGTTAGGTTATGGCATCTTATAAACATAACTGGCCCTAGGAACAAGGTAGAAAAATTAGTTTACTTTAGTGAACTCAGAATGTTAAAGTGCATCTTTTAGTGTGGGGATTTTTACATTCTGTGTTCGAAAATACCACTTTTAGAAAGTAGGTATTTTCTTGCCTAACCATCCAGTATGCCTCAGATAGGTTTGTGTATTGCATGTCTGGCTTGTGAGTGACAGGAGCTGCGAAAGGGCTGTGGCTCCGGCAGTCTGATGAGTCAGGACTGGGCTGAATGGGACCTGGGTTGAATTTAGAGTAGGGCGAGGAGATTTCCTTTCACCTGCCTGGGCCCGTTCCACTTTCAACAATGCTGTCTCCACCTCCTGCCAGGAAGCTGCACCAGTAAAGACAGAACTGGTTTTGGCTGGGTACAGACACTCTCTGCCTTCAGAGAACAAAGAATTTGTGTGTATAAAAAGGGGGACCCAGACCCCAGAACTTTAGATCACTTGTTGTAAATCAAGGAGAAGAGCTGGAGAAGCTGAGGAAGATTACTGCCCCTGTGCTGTTTGCTGTTTGGGGTTGGCCTGCAGTGGCTACTTGCTCTCAAGGATAGGAGAAAAGGACATTGCTGTTTGCTTTGTCATCTTGAGGAAGATCTCCAAGGGCTTGAAACTGAGCTTGCCTCCTGTCTAAAGTCTCAGGGACACAAAGACTTCACCACCAGCTCCCCTGAATTTCCTTGCCGGGAATTCTAACCTGCTGGTATTTAGGACCTCTAGAGACTATTTGTCGCTGGAAGCTGGAAGATCAACGCAAATGAGAAGAAGAGTGTCGCATCCGCAGCAATTTCTGACACATCGCCGAACCACGGGGAAGAAGCGTGCCGCATCCACACTTGGTTCCGATGCCTCGCTGAGCAACCAGGAAGAAGCGCACCGCATCCACACCGGGTCCCGACGCACCGCTGAACAGATCATCGCAGCATCTGCCGTACAGCTGGAAAAGATCACTCATCGTACCGGACCGTCACATTGCATCAAGCTGCCATTTTGTCGCTTCGCACCGGATCGTCGCCACGCATCGAAGCGCCATATTGTCACATCGGAACCGGAACACAGTAAGAAACAGACTCATCCTCTCCTCTCAGGTAAGGAACTGATGCATCACCTTCCTTGCGCTTCAGTAAGGAACTGATGCATCACCTCTCCCGAAGCAAGGAACTGACGCATCACCTTCCCTGCAACCTTTTTATTTGTTTTGCATGATGCATCTAAGTTACTTTGTTGAAAAGTATTGCATTTACAACTTGCATTGAACTGAACTATTTCTACCATTTGAAAGCCTTATTTTTAATACTGTATTGTGGATTTTTGTCGTTTGGTCTTGCTTAGATAAAGGCTACTTATTTTTCTAAACTGTTCTGGTGTCCATTTGTAGTGTTTTCACTATGTTAGTGTGTGTGTTCACAAATGCTTTACACACTGCCTCTGAGATAAGCCTATTTGCTCGTGCCAAGCTACCAAGGGAGTGAGCAGGTGTTATTTTAGGAGTGTATCCCCCTTACCCTGACTAGAAGCAAGGGCCCCTACTTGGACAAAGGTACCTACCTCTGCCAACTAGAGACCCCCATTTCTAACATGTACAAAGTAAGAGAGACCACACAAAGTGCCTTAAAGTCGTTTTGTTTCTGCATAGGGAACCAGTGGAATTTAGATAACTGAGCCTAAATGAAGAAATGATTCCTGTGTCCAAATGAAGGAAGGCTGCAGTATTCGTAACAGTATATAAGCTTTTGAATAAGATATTGAGTAGCCATAATTTAAGGGAATTTCCAAAATCCAGACAAGAGGATGCCGCTGCCTGCAGTACAAGATGGCAGGCTTCCCACATGAGAAAGGGGAGTATTTAGCGCAAGACGTCCAAGAGAAGAAAGCATACTAATGTGAGAAAGGTAGGACAGTACAGCATCCAAGTTGATCACAAACTTCCAAACTTTAGAAACAGGAAAATGGAGCAGGCCTAGGGCTGTGGGCCAGTGACCCTTGGTCATGCTGTAAATAAGGAGACCTAGGATAAGAACCTCAGTTTCATCTCAGTTAAGACTTATTTTGTTTCATACTAGCTAGTGGACTTTATACATTATGAGAAGACTTCGTATACCTTAGAAATCAAATAGTACTCTCCACCGATATCTTGCATCTTTCAGAATTATAAATGTTTTCATATCCTGCCCACAGAATGTTTCTACCCTGCCCCCTTTTCTTTTTTTAAGTGTTTTTTCTTGTGTTCGGATGACTCGAGTAACAAGATGGCTGCTGACACTTCCTGGTTTGAAGTGTTGGCAACCAATCAGATCTCAGGCATGAGATCGAGAGGGGCCACGGATCCACAGCGGCCGCAGTTGTATATCTGAGAATCTTTCTATTTCTCAGCATCTACTGAATGGATTTGCACCATTTAACAAAAAGAGTGCTCTCTGGACCAAGAGCTACCTTTATGCCAAGTGTGGTGTAGTTCCGTTCAGCAGTTCAGGCTGTAGTTGTGTCTAAAGTGTCCTATGGAAATTACCATGGAAAAAAAGCATTTTTGGATCACCCTTTTTTCTCGGCCCACGCATGACAGATCACCCCAAAGCTTTCAAGAAAGCAGCTGAAGCGGCTTGCCCATTAGTTTTGATAATTTTGCAAAAGTTCGTCAAATGACACCAAAGTTATTGGCAAATGAAAAAACGCTCTTCCTATGGAGGCCAGGCCCTAACTATAACTACTTACTGATGACTGCCAGTAGGTAATATGTTTTATATATATATATATATATATATATATATATATATATATATATATATATATATATATATATATATGTATAAACCACAAGAGTTGCCTCCAAAGAAGAAGCCACACCACGGCAAGTTGAACCTTTATTTGCAGAATGCAGGATGAACAAACCAGCTGCTCCCTCGCAAAATGTCTGTAGCCAAACGCGTTTCGGGCGTACCACCGCCCTTGTTCACTGGCAAAGGGGAGAAGGCAGCGAACGCACCACATGCGCTGCCTTCTCCCCTTTGCCAGTGAACAAGGGCGGCGGTACGCCCGAAACGCGTTTGGCTACAGACATTTTGCGAGGGAGCAGCTGGTTTGTTCATCCTGCATTCTGCAAATAAAGGTTCAACTTGCAGTGGTGTGGCTTCTTCTTTGGAGGCAACTCTTGTGGTTTATGTTATGCGGCGAGCCTCGCCGCGAGGAAGCCCCACTGCTATCATGGCGGGCCTTCAGCGACATTAATAACAGATGCTGCGGGAACGGCGAGTCCGCTTTGTGGATGGAGTATGGGCATGATGACAACCCTGACAGCTTCAAGCAGCCCACTTGGGTAGAACTATGTACATTTTAGGGGTAAGGCATGCGACCCACTGGGGTATATATTGAACAATGCACTACAATTACCAGCATGCAAGTTGCGCTTACGCCCACGGGGGCGGGACATTCAAATTAGCGCATGTGGTGCGTTCGCTGCCTTCTCCCCTTTGCCAGTGAACAAGGGTGGCGGTACGCCCGAAACGCGTTTGGCTACAGACATTTTGCGAGGGAGCAGCTGGTTTGTTCATCCTGCATTCTGCAAATAAAGGTTCAACTTGCCGTGGTGTGGCTTCTTCTTTGGAGGCAACTCTTGTGGTTTATGTTATGCGGCGAGCCTCGCCGCGAGGAAGCCCCACTGCTATCATGGCGGGCCTTCAGCGACATTAATAACAGATGATGCGGGAACGGCGAGTCCGCTTTGTGGATGGAGTATGGGCATGATGACAACCCTGACAGCTTCAAGCAGCCCACTTGGGTGGAACTATGTACATTTTAGGGGTAAGGCATGCGACCCACTGGGGTATATATTGAACAATGCACTACAATTACCAGCATGCAAGTTGCGCTTACGCCCACTGGGGCGGGGCATTCAAATTAGCGCATGTGGTGCGTTCGCTGCCTTCTCCCCTTTGCCAGTGAACAAGGGCGGCGGTACGACCGAAACGCGTTTGGCTACAGACATTTTGCGAGGGAGCAGCTGGTTTGTTCATCCTGCATTCTGCAAATAAAGGTTCAACTTGCCGTGGTGTGGCTTCTTCTTTGGAGGCAACTCTTGTGGTTTATGTTATGCGGCGAGCCTCGCCGCGAGGAAGCCCCACTGCTATCATGGCGGGCCTTCAGCGACATTAATAACAGACGCTACGGGAACGGCGAGTCCGCTTTGTGGATGGAGTATGGGCATGATGACAACCCTGACAGCTTCAAGCAGCCCACTTGGGTAGAACTATGTACATTTTAGGGGTAAGGCATGCGACCCACTGGGGTATATATTGAACAATGCACTACAATTACCAGCATGCAAGTTGCGCTTCCGCCCACTGGGGCGGGACATTCAAATTAGCGCATGTGGTGCGTTCGCTGCCTTCTCCCCTTTGCCAGTGAACAAGGGCGGCGGTACGCCCGAAACGCATTTGGCTACAGACATTTTGCGAGGGAGCAGCTGGTTTGTTCATCCTGCATTCTGCAAATAAAGGTTCAACTTGCCGTGGTGTGGCTTCTTCTTTGGAGGCAACTCTTGTGGTTTATGTTATGCGGCGAGCCTCGCCGCGAGGAAGCCCCACTGCTATCATGGCGGGCCTTCAGTGACATTAATAACAGATGCTGCGGGAACGGCGAGTCCGCTTTGTGGATGGAGTATGGGCATGATGACAACCCTGACAGCTTCAAGCAGCCCACTTGGGTAGAACTATGTACATTTTAGGGGTAAGGCATGCGACCCACTGGGGTGTATATTGAACAATGCACTACAATTACCAGCATGCAAGTTGCGCTTACGCCCACTCGGGCGGGACATTCAAATTAGCGCATGTGGTGCGTTCGCTGCCTTCTCCCCTTTGCCAGTGAACAAGGGCGGCGGTACGCCCGAAACGAGTTTGGCTACAGCCATTTTGCGAGGGAGCAGCTGGTTTGTTCATCCTGCATTCTGCAAATAAAGGTTCAACTTGCAGTGGTGTGGCTTCTTCTTTGGAGGCAACTCTTGTGGTTTATGTTATGCGGCGAGCCTCGCCGCGAGGAAGCCCCACTGCTATCATGGCGGGCCTTCAGCGACATTAATAACAGACGCTGCGGGAACGGCGAGTCCGCTTTGTGGATGGAGTATGGGCATGATGACAACCCTGACAGCTTCAAGCAGCCCACTTGGGTAGAACTATGTACATTATAGGAGTAAGGCATGCGACCCACTGGGGTATATATTGAACAATGCACTACAATTACCAGCATGCAAGTTGCGCTTACGCCCACTGGGGCGGGACATTCAAATTAGCGCATGTGGTGCGTTCGCTGCCTTCTCCCCTTTGCCAATGAACAAGGGCGGCGGTACGCCCGTAACGCGTTTGGCTACAGACATTTTGCGAGGGAGCAGCTGGTTTGTTCATCCTGTATTCTGCAAATAAAGGTTCAACTTGCAGTGGTGTGGCTTCTTCTTTGGAGGCAACTCTTGTGGTTTATGTTATGCCGCGAGCCTCGCCGCGAGGAAGCCCCACTGCTATCATGGCGGCCTTCAGCGACATTAATAACAGACGCTGCGGGAACGGCAAATCCGCTTTGTGGATGGAGTATGGGCATGATGACAACACTGACAGCTTCAAGCAGCCCACTTGGGTAGAACTATGTACATCTTAGGGGTAAGGCATGCGACCCACTGGGGTATATATTGAACAATGCACTACTATTACCAGCATGCAAGTTGCGCTTACGCCCACTGGGGCGGGACATTCAAATTAGCGCATATGGTGCGTTCGCTGCCTTCTCCCCTTTCCCAGTGAACAAGGGCGGCGGTACGCCCGAAACGCGTTTGGCTACAGACATTTTGCGAGGGAGCAGCTGGTTTGTTCATCCTGCATTCTGTAAATAAAGGTTCAACTTGCCGTGGTGTGGCTTCTTCTTTGGAGGCAACTCTTGTGGTTTATGTTATGCGGCGAGCCTCGCCGCGAGGAAGCCCCACTGCTATCATGGCGGGCCTTCAGCGACATTAATAACAGACGCTGCGGGAACGGCGAGTCCGCTTTGTGGATGGAGTTTGGGCATGATGACAACCCTGACAGCTTCAAGCAGCCCACTTGGGTAGAACTATGTACATTTTAGGGGTAAGGCATGCGACCCACTGGGGTATATATTGAACAATGCACTACAATTACCAGCATGCAAGTTGCGCTTACGCCCACTGGGGCGGGACATTCAAATTAGCGCATGTGGTGCAATCGCTGCCTTCTCCCCTTTGCCAGTGAACAAGGGCGGCAGTACGCCCTCAACGCGTTTGGCTACAGACATTTTGCGAGGGAGCACCTGGTTTGTTCATCCTGCATTCTGCAAATAAAGGTTCAACTTGCCGTGGTGTGGCTTCTTCTTTGGAGGCAACTCTTGTGGTTTATGTTATGCGGCGAGCCTCGCCGCGAGGAAGCCCCACTGCTATCATGGCGGGCCTTCAGCGACATTAATAACAGACGCTGCGGGAACGGCGAGTCCTTTTTGTGGATGGAGTATGGGCATGATGACAACCCTGACAGCTTCAAGCAGCCCACTTGGGTAGAACTATGTACATTTTAGGGGTAAGGCATGCGACCCACTGGGGTATATTGAACAATGCGCTACAATTACCAGCATGCAAGTTGCGCTTACGCCCGCTGGGGCGGGACATTCAAATTAGCGCATGTGGTGCGTTCGCTGCCTTCTCCCCTTTGCCAGTGAACAAGGGCAGCGGTACGCCCGAAACGCGTTTGGCTACAGACATTTTGCGAGGGAGCAGCTGGTTTGTTCATCCTGCATTCTGCAAATAAAGGTTCAACTTGCCGTGGTGTGGCTTCTTCTTTGGAGGCAACTCTTGTGGTTTATGTTATGCGGCGAGCCTCGCCGCGAGGAAGCCCCACTGCTATCATGGCGGGCCTTCAGCGACATTAATAACAGACGCTGCGGGAACGGCGAGTCCACTTTGTGGATGGAGTATGGGCATGATGACAATCCTGACAGCTTCAAGCAGCCCACTTGGGTAGAACTATGTACATTTTAGGGGTAAGGCATGCGACCCACTGGGGTATATATTGAACAATGCACTACAATTACCAGCATGCAAGTTGCGCTTACGCCCACTGGGGTGGGACATTCAAATTAGCGCATGTGGTGCGTTCGCTGCCATCTCCCCTTTGCCAGTGAACAAGGGCGGCGGTATGCCCGAAACGCATTTGGCTACAGACATTTTGCGAGGGAGCAGCTGGTTTGTTCATCCTGCAAATAAAGGTTCAACTTGCCGTGGTGTGGCTTCTTCTTTGGAGGCAACTCTTGTGGTTTATGTTGTGCGGCGAGCCTCGCCGCAAGGAAGCCCCACTGCTTTCATGGCGGGCCTTCAGCGACATTAATAACAGACGCTGCGGGAATGGCGAGTCCGCTTTGTGGATGGAGTATGGGCATGATGACAACCCTGACAGCTTCAAGCAGCCCACTTGGGTAGAACTATGTACATTTTAGGGGTAAGGCATGCGGCCCACTGGGGTATATATTGAACAATGCACTACAATTACCAGCAGGCAAGTTGCGCTTACGCCCACTGGGGCGGGACATTCAAATTAGCGCATGTGGTGCGTTCGTTGCCTTCTCCCCTTTGCCAGTGAACAAGGGCAGCGCTACGCCCGAAACGCGTTTGGCTACAGACATTTTGCGAGGGAGCAGCTGGTTTGTTCATCCTGCATTCTGCAAATAAAGGTTCAACTTGCCGTGGTGTGGCTTCTTCTTTGGAGGCAACTCTTGTGGTTTATGTTATGCGGCGAGCCTCGCCGCGAGGAAGCCCCACTGCTATCATGGCGGGCCTTCAGCGACATTAATAACAGACGCTGCGGGAACGGCGAGTCCGCTTTGTGGATGGAGTTTGGGCATGATGACAACCCTGACAGCTTCAAGCAGCCCACTTGGGTAGAACTATGTACATTTTAGGGGTAAGGCATGCGACCCACTGGGGTATATATTGAACAATGCACTACAATTACCAGCATGCAAGTTGCGCTTACGCCCACTGGGGCGGGACATTCAAATTAGCGCATGTGGTGCAATCGCTGCCTTCTCCCCTTTGCCAGTGAACAAGGGCGGCAGTACGCCCGAAACGCGTTTGGCTACAGACATTTTGCGAGGGAGCACCTGGTTTGTTCATCCTGCATTCTGCAAATAAAGGTTCAACTTGCCGTGGTGTGGCTTCTTCTTTGGAGGCAACTCTTGTGGTTTATGTTATGCGGCGAGCCTCGCCGCGAGGAAGCCCCACTGCTATCATGGCGGGCCTTCAGCGACATTAATAACAGACGCTGCGGGAACGGCGAGTCCGCTTTGTGGATGGAGTATGGGCATGATGACAACCCTGACAGCTTCAAGCAGCCCACTTGGGTAGAACTATGTACATTTTAGGGGTAAGGCATGCGACCCACTGGGGTATATTGAACAATGCGCTACAATTACCAGCATGCAAGTTGCGCTTACGCCCGCTGGGGCGGGACATTCAAATTAGTGCATGTGGTGCGTTCGCTGCCTTCTCCCCTTTGCCAGTGAACAAGGGCGGCGGTACGCCCGAAACGCCTTTGGCTACAGACATTTTGCGAGGGAGCAGCTGGTTTGTTCATCCTGCATTCTGCAAATAAAGGTTCAACTTGCCGTGGTGTGGCTTCTTCTTTGGAGGCAACTCTTGTGGTTTATGTTATGCGGCGAGCCTCGCCGCGAGGAAGCCCCACTGCTATCATGGCGGGCCTTCAGCGACATTAATAACAGACGCTGCGGAAACGGCGAGTCCGCTTTGTGGATGGAGTATGGGCATGATGACAACCCTGACAGCTTCAAGCAGCCCACTTGGGTAGAACTATGTACATTTTAGGGGTAAGGCATGCGACCCACTGGGGTATATATTGAACAATGCGCTACAATTACCAGCATGCAAGTTGCGCTTACGCCCACTGGGGCGGGACATTCAAATTAGCGCATGTGGTGCGTTCGCTGCCTTCTCCCCTTTACCAGTGAACAAGGGCGGCGGTACGCCCGAAACGCGTTTGGCTACAGACATTTTGCGAGGGAGCAGCTGGTTTGTTCATCCTGCATTCTGCAAATAAAGGTTCAACTTGCCGTGGTGTGGCTTCTTCTTTGGAGGCAACTCTTGTGGTTTATGTTATGTGGCGAGCCTCGCCGCGAGGAAGCCCCACTGCTATCATGGCAGGCCTTCAGCGACATTAATAACAGACGCTGCGGGAACGGCGAGTCCACTTTGTGGATGGAGAATGGGCATGATGACAATCCTGACAGCTTCAAGCAGCCCACTTGGGTAGAACTATGTACATTTTAGGGGTAAGGCATGCGACCCACTGGGGTATATATTGAACAATGCACTACAATTACCAGCATGCAAGTTGCGCTTACGCCCACTGGGGTGGGACATTCAAATTAGCGCATGTGGTGCGTTCGCTGCCATCTCCCCTTTGCCAGTGAACAAGGGCGGCGGTACGCCCGAAACGCATTTGGCTACAGACATTTTGCGAGGGAGCAGCTGGTTTGTTCATCCTGCAAATAAAGGTTCAACTTGCCGTGGTGTGGCTTCTTCTTTGGAGGCAACTCTTGTGGTTTATGTTATGCGGCGAGCCTCGCCGCAAGGAAGCCCCACTGCTTTCATGGCGGGCCTTCAGCGACATTAATAACAGACGCTGCAGGAAAGGCGAGTCTGCTTTGTGGATGGAGTATGGGCATGATGACAACCCTGACAGCTTCAAGCAGCCCACTTGGGTAGAACTATGTACATTTTAGGGGTAAGGCATGCGACCCACTGGGGTATATATTGAACAATGCACTACAATTACCAGCAGGCAAGTTGCGCTTACGCCCACTGGGGCGGGACATTCAAATTAGCGCATGTGGTGCGTTCGTTGCCTTCTCCCCTTTGCCAGTGAACAAGGGCAGCGCTACGCCCGAAACGCGTTTGGCTACAGACATTTTGCGAGGGAGCAGCTGGTTTGTTCATCCTGCATTCTGCAAATAAAGGTTCAACTTGCCGTGGTGTGGCTTCTTCTTTGGAGGCAACTCTTGTGGTTTATGTTATGCGGCGAGCCTCGCCGCGAGGAAGCCCCACTGCTATCATGGCGGGCCTTCAGCGACATTAATAACAGACGCTGCGGGAACGGCGAGTCCGCTTTGTGGATGTAGTATGGGCATGATGACAACCCTGACAGCTTCAAGCAGCCCACTTGGGTAGAACTATGTACATTTTAGGGGTAAGGCATGCGACCCACTGGGGTATATATTGAACAATGCACTACAATTACCAGCATGCAAGTTGCGCTTACGCCCACTGGGGCGGGACATTCAAATTAGCGCATGTGGTGCGTTCGCTGCCTTCTCCCCTTTGCCAGTGAACAAGGGCAGCGGTACGCCCGAAACGGGTTTAGCTACAGACATTTTGCGAGGGAGCAGCTGGTTTGTTCATCCTGCATTCTGCAAATAAAGGTTCAACTTGCCGTGGTGTGGCTTCTTCTTTGGAGGCAACTCTTGTGGTTTATGTTATGCGGCGAGCCTCGCCGCGGGGAAGCCCCACTGCTATCATGGCGGGCCTTCAGCGACATTAATAACAGACGCTGTGGGAATGGCGAGTCCGCTTTGTGGATGGAGTATGGGCATGATGACAACCCTGACAGCTTTAAGCAGCCCACTTGGGTAGAACTATGTTCATTTTAGGGGTAAGGCATGCGACCCACTGGGGTATATATTGAACAATGCACTACAATTACCAGCATGCAAGTTGCGCTTCCGCCCACTGGGGCGGGACATTCAAATTAGCGCATGTGGTGCGTTCGCTGCCTTCTCCCCTTTGCCAGTGAACAAGGGCGGCGGTACGCCCGAAAAGCGTTTGGCTACAGACATTTTGCGAGGGAGCAGCTGGTTTGTTCATCCTGCATTCTGCAAATAAAGGTTCAACTTGCCGTGGTGTTGCTTCTTCTTTGGAGGCAACTCTTGTGGTTTATGTTATGCGGCGAGCCTCGCCACGAGGAAGCCCCACTGCTATCATGGCGGGCCTTCAGCGACATTAATAACAGATGCTGCGGGAACGGCGAGTCCGCTTTGTGGATGGAGTATGGGCATGATGAAAACCCTGACAGCTTCAAGCAGCCCACTTGGGTAGAACTATGTACATTTTAGGGGTAAGGCATGCGAGCCACTGGGGTAGATATTGAACAATGCACTACAATTACCAGCATGCAAGTTGCGCTTACGCCCACTGGGGCGGGACATTCAAATTAGCACATGTGGTGCGTTCGCTGCCTTCTCCCCTTTGCCAGTGAACAAGGGCGGCGGTACGCCCGAAACGCGTTTGGCTACAGACATTTTGCGAGGGAGCAGCTGGTTTGTTCATCCTGCATTCTGCAAATAAAGGTTCAACTTGCCGTGGTGTGGCTTCTTCTTTGGAGGCAACTCTTGTGGTTTATATATATATATATATATATATATATATATATATATATATATATACATTCTAGTCACGAAATAGAATTTAAGAACACTTAGAGATTCACTGAAAAAACTAAAGGTTACATGGATGTTATCAGATTTCACTTGTACAAAACCATTGAATTTTAGCAGTAATAGTTACCTGAGCTAAATGTAACTTACGCCCCCTCAATGCACTGCTTACCACCTCACTCATGACATGGTTAATGACATTACTGATGACATCATCCACAGTTTTACTCACAAACCCACACGCATCCTCATACAACCTCTCAAACTCCCACTCACACACCCATACAACCACTCACACACCCACTTACTCATCCACAAAGTCACTTACACAGCCACTATCTCATACACACAGCCACTCACTTACCCATACATCTACTCACACATTCACTCACCCACCCTCTCACCATGTCAACGATTCACACACCCAGTCACTCACCCATACAGCCTCTCAACAGAGACATTCACACACACAAAACCACTTACATACCCTTTGCATTTGGCCAGTTGGTAAAATCTCCTACCCACTCCTCGGGTCATACCCTCGATGGGATTTTTACCAACTGCAGCCACTTGGCTATTGAGGATTTTCAACCCCTTGGTTGGGTAGATCATTGGGTGGAGGTTTAAGGGCCTGGAATAGGCCCTTAAACCTCCATAGAAAGAGAGGATAGCTCTTTTACTTATACCATGGAAGGATTCCAAGCTTGGATCAATGCAGCGTTTGACACTGTAGATCCTCTCAAAGTCAAGGCAGCAACTAGATGTCAGCCATTAGCTCCTTGGTTCTCAGTATAACTTAAGACCTTGAGGCAGGAATGCCACAGACAAGAGCATAAATGGAAGGCCATCCCATGCCTTAGGGAAAAAGAGAAGCACAAAACCCTTCTTCTGGGTTAACAACAGGCCATTTTGCGGGCTAAATCATCCATCTTTACAGACAAAATTAGGACTGCTAATTATTCTTCTAAGAAGCGATCACTCAATTCCTCTCAAGAATTTTCTGACAAAGGACGTGGACTTCAACTTGCCTTTGGCAAATGATCCCCTTCTCGACAATCCCGCAACCTGCCCTCCTGATAAACTGTTCTCAACATCCCCCCTATTTCCATCCAGCAAACCAAGAATCTATTGCTGGGCTTAAAATAGGATCCTCCTCTGATTCCTGTATGGCCAAAATAACTAGCTTCGGACCTTATTGCCAATTTTTTGCAGAAGGTGTTTAATCTCACTGCCTGGAAGGAAGCTGTTATCACTCCACTTCTCAAGGCACCTAACACGGATCCTGCAAATATGGAAAAATCTCTGCCCCATCTCTCTGTTGCCTGCCCATGCTAAGATCCTAGAAAAGTTTATCAACCAGGATCTGGTCAAAGTTATTGATACCCATGATATCCTTCACCCATATCAAAATAGAGTTCGCACTGGCCACAGCACTGAGACTGCTTTTATTGTGGCAATAGACAGTATTAGTTGCCAGGACGATCAGGACATGGTGACTATCTTGGAAATGCTCGATCTGCATGCAGCATTTGATACCGTCTTACCCATATGGATGGTTCAACATCTGCAGAATACTGAGGTTAATGGGACTGCCCTTCAGCTTCTCCACTCTTTTTTATCCCATAGGGTGGTAATTATCAGCACTTGTGGTTTCATGATGAAGGCGTTCCGCCCTCTCTGTGGGATGCCTCAGGGCTCATCCTTGAGCCTGACCCTCGTTAATCTGTATGTGGCCCCTCTGGATGAATTGGTGCATTAATTTGGGTTTTAAATGCTATTGTACGCAGACGATACTCAAATTATTGTATCCATTTCCAACAACATGTCCTCAGTGACAGAGAAGTTCAACCAGTGTATGTCTAAATGAATGAAAGACAATTCTTTGAAGATTAATGCAGACAAGAGTGAGGTGCTACTGCCAAGTTCTTCAAACTCTATCTGGTCCAATATTTGTTGGTTGGAAGCCTCTGGACCTCTCCCACTCCAGTTAAGTCAGCTTACAATGTCGGTGACATCTTTGATAATTTGTTGACACCCAGGTTAGTCGCTCTAATAGCACTTGTTTATATATTATAAGGACTTTGAAAAAGATCTTTCCTTATATCCTGTCATAACTGCACCAATAGGCTGGTTTACTGTAATGTACTGTACCTTAATATCAAAAGTTCCTCCCTGAATAAACTTCAGATTGTCTAAAATGCGTCTGCCTGCCTTATCCTTAACATCCCCAATCAGCTTTTGGTCAGAGACAAGATCCGATTCCTTTGCTGGCTTCCCGTTAGAAAGCAAATCTTATTCAAGGCTCTGTGTATGGTCTTTTTGGCTCTGCACCAGAAATGCCCTACCCAACTGAATGCACTCTTTCACTGGTACACTCCCAGTAGGCCTGTCAGATCCTGTTGCTGCAAACAAATGATGATTCCCCAATTTTAGAAAACAAGTTGGGAAGAGCACTACTTCTCGGTTGGTGCTGCCAAACTGTGGAAAACCCTGCCGGCCCATAACTCTGAATCAAATTCACTTATGTCTTTGAAAAAAACATCTGAAAACTTGGCTCTTTTCATTGTAGACTTCTGATTTCTCAGCTGCTCTGCTCCTGTTGAATAGTCTGTCTTGTTCTAGTGCTTTGGCACCTGCAGGTTTTAGTGCACTTTACATATCTGTATCATATCATATGGTGTCAGAATAGGTTGTCTGACAGAATATCGATGTTAAAATATCACAGGGACAGAATAACATTACAAAATCGTGTTGAGATATCGAGAAGGTAAGTACAAGTGGGTAAGTATAGGTTTACTATACTTAGCTCCACATCTACATACCTTGAAGATATATACACAGTCAAGGTACATATGTGGAGTTAAGTATAGTAACACTTTACTTACGCACAGAAACTTACCTTCAAGATATTTGTCCCCGATTTTCTTCACACAATATTTTGTCCCACTGTTATGTTTTCTACAATCTACACCTCATAATATCGACTACAAGACTGTAGAGCTACAAAAACTTTGAAGTCTACATATCATCAACTAAAATGTTGTTGAGGCAAGTATATATAGGCAAGTATAGATTAGCTAATCTTAACTCCACATCTATGTAACTTAAATATAAATATATATGCAATAATATAGTACATTTATTAACACACACACACACACACACACACATATATAAAACAAAGGGGTGGATTAACTACATACAAACCGGTTTCACAATTTCTACCCCAAATGGCGCCAGATGCAATTGAAGTATTTTCGGAAGCTGTAACTAAGGATCTGACACAGCTCCGACGGAAACAGAAATTCAAAAAGGACAATTTAGATAAAAGCAATCTTACTTTTAAACAACAAAAGGCCCTAGAAGATTTGAGCAAGGACAGAGGAATAGTATGTAAACCATCGGATAAGGGGGGCAATATTGTCCTGCAGACCAAAGAAAATTATGACAAGGAGGCGCTGCGTCAACTCTCCAATGAGCGGACATACACTGCCATCACTGCGAATAATTATATCATATAAGTATGGAGGATTATCATTCTCTCATTACTAAGTGGCACAAAAATGGATTACTGATTATGGATGAATTTTTATTCCTGAGAAGATTGAACCCTACTATTCCGACTTTTTATCACCTACCTAAGGTGCATAAAAACAAGCTGACACCGCCGGGGAGACCAATTGTGGCGTCCCAGGGAAGTCTTACAGAAAACATGTCAATTTATGTTGACTCTTTTCTCTTACCCCATGTTAAGACCTTAAAATCTTACATAAGAGACACTAAGGATTTGTTGGGGCACATTGCTTCTTTACAATGGAAGGAAGAGTACAAATTGATGGTATTAGACATCTCAAGTCTGTATACCTCGATAGCGCATCATGATGGATTGGTGGCAATGGAATATTTCCTTAAGAAACACCCTCTAAAGTATATGGAACATAATGAACTGATAATGGACTTTGCCAGATTCTGTCTTACAAATAATATCTTCCTGTTTCATACACAGATGTATAGACAGACCTCAGGGCCGGCCATGGGTACCTGCTTCGCCCCCAGCTATGCGAACTTGTTCGTAGGCTGGTGGGAGGAGCAGGTAGCCTGGGGTATTTCCAACATACATTGGACAAATCAGGTTGTCAGGTGGTACCGTTTCATTGATGACTTGTTCATCGTGTGGAACGGTTCACTTGACACAGCCAGAGAGTACATAAAGGTCCTTAATAATAACAAGGTGAATTTTGAATTTACTGGCGAAGTTGATGCAGTGTCTGTGAATTATCTAGATGTGAACATCTATGTAGACGGGGGGCAGCTTAAAACTAAACTTTTTTGAAAGGAGACAGCAGGGAATTCCGTCCTACATGCCTCAAATAGTCACCCTACCAATTTGGTAAGGAGTATCCCCTATGGGGAATTGTTCCGGATAAAGAGGAACAGTTCTGATGAGAAGGAGTTTCAACAGGCAGCTAGTAATAGCATCAGACGTTTTGAAGCACGGGGCTACAGTAGGGGAGTTCTAGATGAGGCCTTTGGGAGAGTGAATGCCACCAAAAGGTCAGATTTGCTAAAGAATAAAGAAATACAGCATAAGGATGATGAAACTAGTGAAGGTAAATTCAGGCTTATCACTACCTTTTCTAGGAATGCGAGGGACATAAAAAAAATCATGCGAAAGAATTGGCACATTCTACAGACTGACAGCATAATAGGGGGAGATCTTCCATCTAACCCCCTGATTACATTCAGGAAAGCTAGATCTATCAAAAATGACTTAGTGTGTAGTTATTTGAGTGACGCCCCGAGATCACCTTTTGGAGCTTTACAAGGGTTCTTTCCATGTGGTAAATGTAAAGCCTGTAGAGGAAGTAAGAAAGTGCTTAGTTATGATATCCCAAGCATGAGGATTAGTAGGAATATCAGGAAGTTTTTGACGTGCACCACACCTTATACAGTATATTGTCTTATGTGTCCATGCGGCCTACGTTATGTGGGCAGCACTATTCATCCCACGAAGATCAGAATTCTAGAACACATGCGAGCGATAAGCAAAGGTGATGAGACATATCCTGTAGCACGACATTTTGACAAAATACATAATCATAACAGGGATGAGTTGAGCTATTTTTGTCTGGACCATGTACCGATGAATCCTAGAGGGGGTGATAGGATACTGAGACTCCGGAGATTGGAGTCACGGTACATTATTGATCTTCAGACAAAGACACCATGGGGTCTCAATAGCAGTGAAGAGTTGGCCGTCCACTTAGGAGAGTAGAGCATTTATCACCATATTTCTTTGAAGCCTGATGAATTCCCTATGACTGTTGCACTAGGTATACAGACTTGTATATATGTATATATGTATAGATGGAATTAAGAAGAATTTGATCTTTTGTATTGGTTCTTCTAACTTTTCTTGATTGATCTCCCATAATTCATTGATTAATGAATTTTTTGCATAAGGTATTGAGAAAGTGAGTGCTAACCCACTCCGACATTTGTTTGGCAATTAATGATCATGAATGTAAGATATATAGTGAATGTATAACTTGGTAGCCGTAGCCATGATTTATAATTTGAAATGTTCTTTTCCTCCAAGCTTCTGCCCATCCAGGGCTTTATAACGCATAGGAATGTAAATATGTATATAATCAATGAACAGAGCATATTTGTGTTTACATATACTACCATCTTGTTATGCTGGGATTTAGGACATTCCAAGATGGCGCTGACATTAGGGAGGTAATGTCGGTGACAACGCGATTCACGTTTGTCCCTTGTTGATGTTTATGGGTTGTGGGAACGTTTAAAAATCATGGCGAGTTGGCGCCTCGGTAAACATGGATGAAGGTTGTTACCGAAACGCGTCTGTTTAATGATCGTGTAAGTTACCAGTAAATAAATTTTGGGAACTGCCCTCCGTGAGTGCTGTCTTTCTCCGGAAAGTTGGATGTGAGAAGGGGAGTTGCAGCGGTAATAGAATGCGGGCACACCCCCGCACTAAGAAGCACCCGCCTGAGAGTGCACCTGACTGGTGTGTTGGAGCAGTAATATATATATATATATATATATAGATATATCACAAGTATTATTCTGTTTGCTTATCAGAAGTCCTCTTGAAAAACGGACATGGACCCAAAGAGTTTGTGCAGGTTCATTTATTCCTCACACGTCGCCATATATATATATTCACTGAAAAAACCATAGGTTTCAGGGACGTTATAGTTAGTTGAACAATTCAGTCATACAAAACCAGAGCAATTCGGCTGTTATAGTTAGTTGAGATAACTATAGCTCACGTCACCACAATTCACTGCTGCTGATGTCACATATTACATCACTCATGACATGGTCAGTGACATCACTGATGACATCACTGATGACATCTCAAATGACATCACTGATGGCTTCACTGATTACATCATCTGGCTAATATCTGATGCACCTCCTCACACCCTAATATAACCTTTCATCTACCAACTCTAAAATGCATACTACCATACTCGAAACCATAGACGCACCAATACCAGTTAGTCCATACCCACTCACTGATTCATAAGTCAACACACATCCACTCACTCACTGATACAGTCAATCATACACACAGTCATTCATCAATGCAGCCTCTGATATATGCACTCATACACCCATACAGATACTCACATACTGTCACTCACCCATAGAGTTACTCACACACCTAGTCAGTCACCCAAAGAATCAATAACACTGTCTTTTACTCACTTAACACAAAACACCTCACTTAATCATACAGATACTAACACATACTTACTCTCTTCTACAATTACTGACACAAGCACACACTCATGCATACATTCACAATCACTCACTCTCACATATAGTTAGTTATATACTCCAACACTCACATATACTGCCTTTCACATATGTAGTTACTTACACATATACCACTGAGACATCCATTCACTCACAGACACAGCCATATGCACACTCACTCACCCATACAGCCCCTCGCAGATGCACTCATGAACCCATTCACCCATTAAATCACCCACTCACACATCCATGCAGGGAGTTACCACCCCAACCCACCCACACAGACACTCAGGAACCCATACAGGTACTCAGATAGCCAATCATTAACCCATATAGACACTCATGTAGCTACTAACCAACCCATGCAGCCACTTACACACCAACTGACAGATTGATACAGACATTCACACAGATTAGTCATTCACCCCTGCATTCACTAAGAGACATTGAAACACTCACTTATACAGTCAGTCACACACTGACTAAATCATCCATTTAAACACTCATACACCCACTCATTTTTCAATACACCTTTGCAAATCTAAATATAGCATTCTTAAACTTTTAGAACTTTTGCTAAGATGCAGCTCCCCGTGTGGAAAAGCAATTTGCTTTGGTTTTTGGAAGAGAGAGCAGGTTTCGTGCTCTCTCTTCCAAAAACCAAAGCAGTTTGCTATGACAGGGCAGGAGCCGCGAGGCTCCTGCCCTGCCATAGCAAACAGCAGTGTTCCGGGGGTGGGCACCCCGGGACACTGCAGGAGCTGGCCCTGGGAGGTGGCGGTCCCCAGGGCCATCAAGGGCTCCAGGAGGGGGGCCGTGCGGCCCCCCTCCCAACATTTTCAAAGCCCCGGGGGTGGTGGTCCCCGGGGCTGGGGGGTCTGTCACGGACCCCCCAATTTAAATATTTAGAGCCCCAGGGAGGTGGCGGTCCCTGGGCATGTGGGGGGGCTTGAGCACCCCCACACGGGGTATTTTATCAACAAAAAAAGCCCCGGGGTGGCGGTCCCCAGGGCTCAGGGGGCCTTAGAGGCCCCCCCAAGATTATACTATAAAGCCCCGGTGTGGTGGTCACTGGGGCTGCGGGGGGACCATGCGCCCCCCGCAATTATTCATGGTTGGCCCTGGGGTGGCGGTCCCCAGGGAAGTGTGGGGGGGGATTGAGCCCCCCCACACTTTTTTGTACATGCCTGGGACTTGGCCCCCCGGGGCTAACTAGCCACGGAGCGTGGGACACCGCACTTTATTTTTTTTTCTATCGGCAGGATCCTCGCACCCAGCGTAGATTTTGCCGATTTAAAAAAAAAATGTTGGGCCTTGTGGGTCCTTATGTTCTGCGTGTTTATTCTTCTGTTTTCTTGTGCCTCAGTTCTACCGAGGCACAAGATGGCTGTCAACACTTCCTGGCTTGGAGATTGCCGGGAGAGGAACATGGCGGCGGCAGGCTGACGCCAGTCGTAGGAGTCCCAAGGCCGGCAGATAGGCGCAGCAAGCAATGAACACTATACGATGAGGAGTTTCTCCTACATTTAGGTGAGCAGATATCGGTTATCTCCTACATTACCAACTATCGGATAACCTGCTTTCATTCTTTTTTTTTCCGTTGGTCGAGGCACTGGAGTGAAGATCTGATCCATCGCGCTCGGGGGCACTAGGACCCAGTAAAGACACGAAACAGATACGGACCCGGATGTTCCTCGTCGACGCTGAGGCAGCAGAGGCAGTGGTGTCGGTAGGGAGAGACGAGAGGCTGTATGAAGCGGCACAGGGGGTAAAGAAGATTTCAGCTCTACAGCAGACCGGAGGAAGCAGGAGGACGCTTTGGTGTAGGGCACGAGCTGCTCTGTTATCAGTTCAATTCCGTGGTCCGGTATGCCGTATCTCCTTTCCTTCCTGCCAAACAGGGAAAAACTGGGTAAGGAGCATCCAGAGAGGGAAAGGTGGTGCGTATGACTACATGGATCTGATTTCTGCGGAAATTAACTTAAATACTCCCTGTGGTGCAGCGAGCGAGGTCGAGGGTGTGGAGAAGCTAGGGGGAGTTGAGGCGCATTTGAGGAGGAAAGATTCCAGTGACTCCCATCTTGTACATAGACCTTCGTTAAGATCACCAGTGAGAGGTAGGAATAGATATCAACTGAGGTCTCAGCGGGAGCTTATGTCAAACGGGGTGCTAGATTCCGGTATTAAGGAGGGTCCAACTCCGCTTACTCCACTTAAGAAGAAGAGAAAGCAAGGTGACATTAAGAAAACAAAAGCCCATAGGGGTCCACAACCTCAGAAGAGTACACCATCACTTAAGACCTTCTTCAAAATTATGCAACAGGCGAAGGCTGGAGATGAGGAGGCTGCACCAATACAGGGAAGTAGTAGTAGTATGGGAAGTTCCCCCTTAGAGCTGATAAACCGATATGCGCCTTTAGAGAATATGTTAGTTCTGGAGGGGGGCGACGAAGGTGGAGGGGCGAGCCTGCCTTTGGCAGATAGCTTACCTCTATCCCAATCCCAACCCCCACATCTCTTATTAGGGGCCTCACCTACTCCGCCCGTAGATGGTTTGATGGGTAATTCCGATGGAGGGGAGAGTGTTTTAGGCTCTCTGTTAAAATCCCTGAAGGGTGACCTTATGGCTAAATTTGAGATCTCTGAGAGTAATCAAAAAAGTATACATGATAGATTTGACGCTCTTGAGTCCAGGTTGGATGACATTTGTGCTCGTACTGGCTCGTTGGAGCTTAAAACTTCTGCACTGTCAGAGGCGGTTCAAGAGAATACAAAGGTGATTAACACTTTAAAAATGCAGAACCGGTCTCTCACGATGGACATGGAACGGCTAGAGATGCAAGCGCGCAGGAATAATCTCAGAATTTTGAAGATTCCGGAAGGCGAAGAGCGCGGGGACATTAAGGATTTTGTTTGTAAACTTTTGAGGGAGGGGGTCCTAAAAGACCGTCCTGATATTGTTTTGGAGAGTGAAATTCAAAGGGTGCATAGGGACCCGTTTAGATTACATTCAGACAGGAAAGCTCCGAGAAAGATTCTGGTGAATTTTCAAACTTATAGCGTGAAAGAATTAATTTTGGGCAGATGCCTATCTAGCACTAGTCTCCTCCACAATGCACATCCATATCAAATCAGATCCGATATTGGTGGGAAAACTGCACAGAGGCAGTGGGAGCTGGGCTCTAGAATGCCAGAACTAAGATCCTTAGGTGTACAAGTCCAGATGAAATTTCCTGCCCTTCTGAAGGTGATGTGGAGGAACAAAATGTATAACTTTAGCCAGCCAGAGGATGTGGACATCTTCCTATCTAAGATAAAGGAAGAAGGAGGCAAGGGGAATTGATATAAGAGAGTAGAGGGAAAAAAAAAAAAGAGCTTCTGAAGGAGAGAGGTATGTGGGACAAAGAGGAGGGAAAGGAAAAAAAACAAAAAAAAAAAAAAAGGAAGAGGGGAAAGATACATAGATACATAGATACACAGATACATAGACATAGACATAAGATAAAATTAAATAAACAAAAATATGGAATACGGGAGTAGGAGATGGACAGATATAATTAAAAGTTTCTGTAGTAAGTATAATTGGCATATGAAGTAATATGTATTGTGGTGATTAACTCTTAATCTGTTTTTTTTTTTGGCATGTTGTTTGCATGCTGTTGCCACTGGGTCTGGGCTCCTGAATAGGCGAATTCCAATGCCAGGTATGAAGGGTGGGTTCCTCACGGGAGGGTGTGGGAAGGGGGGTAGGGGGGTTAGGAAATGTTTAAACTTGTTCTCATATTGCGCAAGATTGTTTTTCCATTTTAATTGCTCTAGAGGTCGGGTAAGGTCGGGTAAGATCAGGATTGTATGAGTGGGTCAGTTAATATAAAATTTCTCTCCTGGAACTTCAATGGTTTAGGATGCAGTAGGAAACAGGGGAGGGTCCGTGAGTATTTAAGGGGTACGGAAGCCCATCTTATTTTGCTACAAGAAACTCACCTAGAGGTAAAATTATGTGAACAAGCTTTTCGCACATTAGGGTGGGTTCAAGATATATTATGTTCATATCAGACAGGTTGTACCAGAGGTGTCGCCTTAATCATTAGATCGAATAGAGGGATCAAGGTCCAGAAATGGGAAACAGACAATTCAGGAAGATGGCTAGTGGCAGCTCTCTCTATAGCGGGTTTAGCCTTCACATGTGCAGTATACTACGGCCCGAATGAGGATGATTCAGGTCCCATTATAAAATTGAATGCATGCCTCATACAGTACCCTGCCCCGGTTATTTTAGGGGGAGACTTTAATTTAGTTTTTGATGGGCAGGTTGATCGGACCTCAAGGGCTAAATATTCTGTTCCAACTAAAACTTGGATATCATTGAAGTATATTATGAAGGATTATGCGCTTTTGGATATCTGGAGAGCGAAAAATCCAGTTCGAAGAGAGTACTCTTTCTACAGTAAAAAATATAAGCAGTTTTCCAGAATAGACTTCTTTTTGGTGGATCAATCTTTGCTTTCTAATACTGTCTTGATTGCCTATACTTCGGTAGGCCTTTCTGACCATTCAGCGGTCGAACTTGTTCTTAGTTTAAGTCTTACAAACACAGTGACTAGATGGACACTCGATAGATCACTTCTCGCGGATGATGAAGTAAAGATCCTAGTAAATACGGGAATAACTGAGTTTTTTTATTTTAATCTTGCTTCCACTACAGTACAAATGGTTTGGGAGTCCTTCAATGCTTATTTAAGAGGCTTGCTAAGCTCTCAAATGTCATACAGGAGAAAGATGCGTAAGAGAGAGGAAATAGAGGATATTAAGGCTATAAAAAACAAAGAATTGGATTTACAAAGGGCGGTTCTGATGGATAGGGAGAGGATCCCCAAACTTGAGAGAGAACTGCTGGAACTACAAGCGGCGTTTAGCGCGAGGTGTGATAAGATTAACAAAGAGAAATGGGAGACTAGTAGGTTGAAAAATTTTGAGTATGGAGAAAAGTGTGGAGCCCTTCTAGCCTGGAAATCTAGGGCAGATAGGGTGAGGAATAATATAAAGGCTGTAACACAAAGGGATTCTGGCTTATTAACTTCAGAGGACGAATTGATTAGAGATGAGGCTATGGGGTTTATGTCTACTCTATATCAAGAGGATACTAGAGTTGGATTGGATGAGGTGGATGAATGGCTCAATTCGGTTAATTTGCCTCAACTGACAGAGTCAGAGAAAACATATTTAGCCAGCGAGATCAAAGAGGGTGAAATACTGGAACAAGTAAAGAAAATGAGTAGAGGGAAAGCCGCTGGCCCAGACGGGCTCCCGATAGAAATTTATGCTGATAACTTTGAAATAGTGGTCCCTGTGCTTAAGATACTTTTTAATAGTGTCCTTTTAAAAGGAGAGCCTATCCCTCCATCTTGGTCGGAGGCTACCATAACCTTGTTAGTTAAACCAAACAAAGACCCACAGAAAATGGAGTCGTATAGACCAATTTCCTTATTAAATTCGGATCTAAAAATTTTTTCAGGGATACTGGCCACTAGATTGGCGAGATCTATTAAAACAATTGTACACTCTGACCAGAGAGGCTTTATACCTGGGAGGCAGCTGAATGAACTTACGTTTCAGGTTTTAGGAGCTATTGATTATGCTGAAGCAAAGGGACTGCCGCTTGCCATTGTAGCAATAGATGCAGCCAAGGCCTTCGATCGGGTAAATTGGGGGTACCTTTGGGCTTCTTTGAGGATGTTTGGTTTCCCCATATTGTTTATAGAGGCAGTCAAATCCTTATACTCTGGACCTCGTGCAAAAGTTTTAGTAAATGGTGGGCTATCGGACTGGTTTAATATAACTAGGGGTACAAGGCAGGGTTGCCCCCTGTCCCCATTATTGTTTGATGTCTATATAGAACCTTTTGTTTGTACACTTAGAAGAGATAATACAATTACTCCTTTTAAAATCGGTGAATTAGAGTTGAAAACCGCATTGTATGCAGATGATCTTTTATTGTATACTTCTAACCATGTCGAGGCAATTCCACGGCTTTTTGAACTAGCGGAAGAGTTTGGAAGAGTCTCGGGGTATAAAGTTAACAAGGAAAAAACGGATATAATGGGATGGAATAACTTAATCCCGATAAAAGGGGCTAAACAAAAAATCAGATACTTAGGAATTTTTTTAACTCAGAAATTGGCGGATATTTCTAAAACTAGTTGGGTGCAAGTTGTAAAGGAAGTCTGTAAATTATTGTTGAGATGGGGAAATATCCCGCTTAACATCTACGGGAGAGTAAATCTTATAAAAATGATTATCCTCCCTAAAATAACGTTTCTTTTTAATGCTATCCCTTTGGTATTTAACCATAAAGATATTGCCTCTCTTCAAGGAAAGATAAGTTCATTTATATGGGCCACTAAATCGCCCAGGATAGCGTGGAAGAAGTTGAGGAGGGGTCTGAAAGTAGGGGGATTGGCTCTACCTGACTTGTTAATTTACTGCCACGCCTTCCACTTTAAGAACTTTAGAATCTTAGCCAATAAATTGGACTCTTCTTCACAAGGGCGCCTCTTTCAGGCTCTATTATATGATCAACCGCATGGTTTCGAATGTTTTCTTCTTAAATTTGGAGACCAAAAATTTTTCAAAAAGGTCCGCCTCAAGATTTTATTAACAGCACTTAAAAATTGGGGATTTATTCAGAAAACTTTTGGGATCCCTTATTTCAATCTATATGCTCCAATCTGGGACTCCCCAGGCACTCCCGAATGCCTCCTGGATCAACTATCTCAGCCTCTTAAATTAGCTGGGGTCAAAGTATGGGGTGACCTGTGTTGTGAGTTTAAGCTTATGGATTGGGAGTCTCTAGCAAATCTAACGAATAGATCCCTGACTAGGTTTAAGTTTTACCAACTGTCTGGGTGGTGGGCCAGACAATCTTGGGGACCGACAGTTGATTTCCCAATCTTTGATGCTATACGTAAGGTGGGAGGCTGGAAACGGGAAGTCTCGTTTTGGTATCAAACACTGGTTGGCTTTGGGGATAGTTTAATATTAGAGGTAGAGAAACTTTGGGGCAATGGTTTAATAGGGAATACGGAGGAGACACAAGAAATTTGGAAAGAATCGTTTCACATGTCTCAGAGAATCATTAAACCCGCTAATCTGAAGAGAAACCATTTGTTTACAGCTTATAGGGTCTATTGGACCCCGGCTAAACTGTCCCGGGTTTCTTCTGCTAATCACTTTTGTCCAAGATGTAAGCTTCCGTTGCAGATGACACTCATATGTTTTTGAATTGTCCTAAGATTTCCGGTTACTGGGGGTCTGTCTGCCGTTTTTTAGAAGAGCTTTTAGGTATACCAATTATAAGTTGTCCCCGATTGATCTTTTTTGGTACTCTACCAGGACTCTGTTCAAATATTGTTGCACAACTCGTGTTTTATGTGATTGTTATAGCCAGGAGAGAAATCTGTAGACTATGGAAGTCTGAGATTCCTCCTAAATTTGTTGATTGTATGAGAAATATCATGTGGATTAGTCAGTCAGATATTGCGTGTGATCAAAGAAGTTCGGAGACGCTTTGGTCTCCTCTTCTGGCCTGGTTAAAAAAGACTGATGAGTCCAATGATTAAGCCAGGGGTTTGTGGTCCATCCTTTCTTGGCACCAACGGGATTCCCAGTGGTTGATGGAAATGGATAAGGAGACAGCCCTTCTCTGGGGGAATCCAGTAGCCCTGAGGGTAGGAATCGGAATCGAAATGGTCAGTGTGGAGGGCCTGGATAGTTCCCATCTAGAGCATTTACTATCTGGCGTATGTATGAGGACAAAAAAAAAAAAAACAAAAAAAAAAAAAAAAGATGGCTGTCAACACTTCCTGGCTTGGAGTGTTGACAGCCAATTAGCATACAGCTCGTGCTCGTCAGGGTGCGTGGATCCACCGCGCCCATAGATATATCTATGATTTTACTTTCGATTTTCTCAGGAACTACTGAACGGATTTACACCATTTAACCAAAAGGCATGACTCTGAACCAAGGGCTATCTTTTTGTCAAATTTGGTGTAATTCCATTCAGCAGTTCGGGCTGTAGCTGTGATTAAATGTTCCTATGGAAAATTGCATGGGGAAAACACATTTTGGGACCCCCCTTTTTTCTCGGCCCCTGCTTGATGAATCACCCCGAGACTTTCAGGATAGGAGCGGACCGGAGCGCCCCACCGGTTTTTTAAATTTCGCGAAGATTCGTCAACCGGCGCCAAAGTTTTTCCAAATAGAATGTTGCGGATTTCCTATGGATAATAGGTCCTAACTATAACTACCTACTGGTGACCACCAGTAGGTAATATATATATATATCTTCATTGAAAAAACCAAAGGTTACGTGGAAGTTATAGTTAGAAAATAGAATTTTAAAAAACCTTAGAAATTCTATTAAAATAAACAAAAGTTACAGGGATGTTATAGTTAGGCTCAGATTTCACTTGTACAAAACAATTGAAATTGAGCAGTTAAAGTTACCTGAGCTAACTATAACTTACTCCCCACAATGCACTTCTTATGACCTCACATATTACATCACTCATGATATGCTCAGTGACAAGGCACCTATACGTCTGTATTAACACATATGCCCACTGGTAAGTTGAGTCACCTTGGTATGGTTTGCTTACTGTATGGCGTGTCTGAATACCATTTTCAAAATACACATAACATTATGGCAACATTGATAACATCCTGATTGTTTTGTCAAACTTGTCATTTTAAGCTGTGTTACCCATTTTGGTACATTTTTCATGGGTCTTTATTTCTGATGGAGGTCAGTATCACCTGCCAACCTGGTTGGTGCATACTGCTATTGTATATATAGCATACCTTTAAGTGGGCAACATTGCTAACTTCAAATCTTACCATTATGTAGTAGTGCATGGCATGCCTGTCTTTGCTGATTTACGGTACGGCTTTACTCTATGAGGACATGAATTATTTTTATAGAAATTATGCTTCTGTATTACAGTGAGGCATTCTTTGCCCATGAGCTGGTCATCATTACTATTGCTTGCAACTATCTTCTGCAGGTATTTTCTTTAACAATAGTCCACATTATATACTTTGGCTATTCTGGACATGACACTTCCAAGTTACCATATTGTAGCGTGGTTCCTATTTCCCTAATAGGCTCTGCGCATTGGAATAATATACACTATAGTTTTGGCATAGGACTGAGGTCAGTATGCCTTTATCGAGTGTATTAAACTTAATTACTTTGTGTGCCAGCTAACTCAGAGGCCACTAGAAACTTCTTAAAAAACAAGAAGGGAGTAGTTTCTGGCAACCGCATAAACATGACAACTTTGTTACCCCTTAGAACCGGAACATGTCTCACAATCATGGAAACAGTAGATAACAGTTTCACTCAGTCAATCGTGCATGCTTAGTTTATTTAGAGTTACACAGAAAGAGATAGACGGGCGTTTCAATAAAAGGATTTATTGAGCAGTCTTGTTTCTTGTGTAAGAGATATGAGCTGTTAAAATCGCAAGACAGTATGCGAGATATATTATGTACAGCATAAGCAGTAGAAAGAAATAATACTGCAATAGCATTGTCTTTTAGCTATGATACATATTCATATACATATACATAAATAAGAAAGGTTAAAAAGTGAATACTCATCTGATGCTTCTAACTAGTTCTACCCCAGTGTGCCTAACCTAAGTGTAGTCCAAGGTAAGAAGTAGGTGCTGTATTCTATAGTATGGTAAGCTATAGTTTGGTATGCCAAGAGTCCCTCTAGGTTCTAGTCTGCTCCATACCTTAGAACGAGAGAGGTGGGAATCTCTTTCCGGGTCTCAAACTCAAACACCCCGAGAAGGGAGTCAGAACACTGGAAGCTGGATTCTCTGCGAGCAGGGATGACAGTGTCTAGTCAGTGCGTCAGGCTGGGACACGAATTCCTCTAAGTCGTGGTCTCTTCCGAACTTGCCGAGGTGAGCCGTATCAAGCTGTGTAGCCGAACCATGGTTTGCCTTGGTAAGGGAAGGTATATTTATACCTGGTAGGTGCCTTTGAATGTCAGCATTGACGTAAAGTCGGGCAGAGGAAGAAGTCATGAATGAACCCTTAAGGCATAGCGGTTCATGCATAATAAATGAGTTCTTGGAGAAATCAATAATCCTAGGCTAGGGAAAGTCCCAATGGCTTAAGGGTCTGGTTTCTAAGAACTCGTTGTGACGTTGTGGTTGATGGATGTAGGCGACCATGCCTGTATTTGGATAGCATGGCTAATGCGTAAATAAGGACTGGGATCTTGTACCTAAATAAGGGCAATGCGAATTGTGCCTATATAAGGACATGATTCATGAAAACCTACATACGGACATCTAAATCGAAACACAACAATATGTGTTATTTTCCCTGCACAGATGGATATAGGTGATGGGACACCTCTCTCTATAAAACTATTTTCTGACTTTCCACATCCATCCTTCGATTACATTTTGATGTGGTTTATATCTCCTGTAGGCATGGTCATACAAATGCTATTTGACAATGCCCTATGTCATCTATCAATGTGTATAAGTCATTGTAAATATCATTTTCCAGCCTTGAGAAAGTCTTTTGATGAAACACGTCTGGCAGCCTCTTTGTACTGGAGATAACACCATGATCAAAGAATGTGAATGTCTGTGGAAAGAATAAATCATGTTCCACATAACCTAAAGTTTGCAAAAGAAGATTATTTCATTGGATTGTACATGACAACCTTGGATGTCCTTGTGTGCTTCGGTACCTTTGTTCAATGTTTGTATGCCGACAAGGTCCTCCTGAGTTTTGGTTATCACACCCTAGGTGGCAGGGTGTTTGTACCAGGAAAGTATCATATCAAAATTCAGTTGCTACTCATGTTGACCTCCCAGAATTGATTTTTGTGGCATTAGATGTGCAGAGTTTTGGGAGTAGCAATCACTATTTTGCACAATGTCATGAGTGATGTAATATGTGAGGTCATAAGCAGTGCATTGCGAAGGCATTCAGTTATAGTTAGCTCTGGTAACTATAACTGCTGAATTGCAATAGTTTTGTACGAGTGAAATCTGAGTCTAAGTATAATGTGCCTGTAAATTTGTTTTTTTTCAATGAATTTCCATGTTTTATCAAATTCTATTTCCTAACTATAACGTCCCTGTAACCTTTGTTTTTTTTCTGTGAATTTCTATGTTTTAAAAAAATATATTTCCTAAATATAATGTCCCTGTAACCTTTGGTTTTTTAAGTGAATTTATAAGGTTTTTAAAATTCTATTTCCTAACTATAACAGCCCTGTAACCTTTGTTTTTTTTAAGTGAATTTCTCAGTTTTTTTTAACTACTAGGCATGTCTACAGAGTGGTGGGGAAAGGGAACGGGGACTCTTACCAGCTCTCAGCATTCCAGCTGTATGGGACTTACTGCAGGTAAAAGGAGGACTTCTTGGCCCCCAAGGAACCTCAGCAGCCAAAGGGAATTCATCCCCCAATGACTGTGCCAGGGCCAGGAGGTATGTTTGCAGAGTGGTGGAGAATGGGGGCTGGGCCTCCAAGAATCTCTCAGCAATCCCACTGTGTGGGACTTACTGGAGGTAACAGAAGGTATTCTTGGCCCCTAAAGATCCTCATTGTCCAAGGAGACTTCATCCACCAACCAGTACTGAGCCAGGAGGCACGTTTGCAGGGTGATGGAGAAAGGGGGAGGAACCTTGGATGACCACTCAGCAATCCTGCTGTGTGGGGCTTACTGGAGGTAACAGGAGGAGTTGTTTGCCCCTAAGGACCCTCAACAGCCAAGGGGACTTCATCCCCTACAAGTTGTGCACCAGGAGGCCCCATTTGCAGCAGGGTTGAGAATGGGGGGCCTCTGACTACTTCCCCCAGGGCTAGCCTTTAAAAAAATGTTTTTTATTAGGGTAGAGGGGCCACGCAGCCCCATCCCCAAGCTGATTTTGGTCCGGGGTACCCCATCCCCTGGGACATGACCATTTTGCAACAGTCCCCCCTCCTATGGCTGCTTTTGGCTCTGGGGACTTCATCCCCAGAGCCCGGCCATTTAGAAATGCGAGGGTGGCTATGCAGTCCCCTGCCCTGGGCCTATTTTGGCCCCTGTGACCCCCATCCCCCAGGGTCTGGCCATTTGTACTGGGTGCCTGAAGGCCCCAGCGGTCCCTGCCAGCTCCCTGACTCCTGCGGTAGCCATCATTGCCTTCAGACAAAGGGAGCTGCTAAACATGCAGCTCCCTGTGTCTGAAAGCAATTCATCTGGTTCCCTGCTCCCTTGAAAGCGGGCACGAAAACAGATGAATGCTTCGCTTCCAGCAAGCAAGAACATTTCTCTGCTCTTGTTTGCTGGAAGTGAAGTGTTTGCTGTGACTTGGTGGGAGCAGTTAAAGCTCCTGCCAAGCAGAAGCAAACATCTATGTCCTGGGGTGGGCACCACAGCACATAGCAGGAGCTGGCACTGGGGGGTGGCATTACCCAGGGCCAGCTATGACTCCTGGCATCGGTGGTCAAGTGGTACCCCTCCTTTCACTTAGTAGGGCCTGAGCCAGGGCCCGCCAATTTATTTTTACTTCGTTGTCCCAGGGAGGTGGTGGTCCCTGGAGCAGGGGGGGTCTGAGTGCATCCCCCTTTATTTTCACATAAGCCCAAGAGAGGAGGTGGTCCCCAGGGTATTTATAAGCCCCAGGATGGGGGGGCCTGTGCACCCCCCTCCTTGAATTACTTCATGCCGCTGGGACCTGGCCCACCCGGGGGCCTATTAGAAAGAAGTGTGGAGGCCCACACTTCTTTTTTTTCAGCAGGAGCCGCGTCTTCAGCGCAGCTTTTGCAATTTTTTTATTTTTTAAAAAGTTTTTTTGGCCTGATGGAGACCCTCTCGAACCGTCCAAGAGGCGTAAGGGTCAGGGTATTCCTGACCCCCTAAGCCTGTTCAAGGACCCCCAGGGCCAAAAAAAGCATTTTTTTAAAAAAAATCTGTGTGAGTTGTGCTGGATCCAGGTACCCCGCTGAAAATGTTTTCAAAAACAAAGCACGGACTCCCATGCTTCATTTAAATTAGGCCCCTGGGTGTAGCAGATCACAGGGCAATAAAAAATTTAAATGTGCCAGCCCGCGTGGGCCCCCGTAGCCCTGGGGACTGCCATCTCCCTGGGGCTAATTGTTTGAAATGCGGGGACCATGTGGTCCCCCGCAGCCCCGGGGACCACCACCTCCCCGTGGCTATTTTTTATTATAATGCATGGGGGGCTACAGCCCCACATGCAGCTCTGGGGTCCAACACCTTCCGAGGCTAACTGTTTGAAGTGCAGGGGGCCACGCAGTCCCCCGCAGCCTCGGGACCGCCAACACCCCGGGGCTATATTTAAATAAGATGTGTGGGGAGGCTCCAGCCCCCCATGCAGCCCCAGGGACTACCACCTCCCCGGGGCTACTATACTTAAATGCAGGGGGCCACATGCCCTCCCACAGCACCAGGGACCACCACCTCCCTGGGGCTATTTTCAAGATAGGAGGGGGGACCTGTCACCCTCCTGGACCTTGAGGTCACTGACCATGTCATGAGTGATGTAATATGTGAAGTCATTAGCTGTGCATTGTGCTGGCGCATGTTATAGTTAACTCAGGTAACTATAATGGCTGAATTTCTCTGAGCAAAATCTGACCCTATCTATAATGTCCCTGTAACCTTTGGCTTTTTTTAGTGATATTCTAAGGTTTCTTTTAATTCTATTTGCTTACTATAACGTCCTTGTAGCCTTTGGTTTTGTCAGTATATACATATGTATATATATATTATCTACTGGCGGTCGCCAGTAGATAGTTATAGTTAGGACCGTGTTTCCATAGGAAATCTCAAAATTCTATTTTGAATAACTTTGGCGCCGGTTGACGAATCCTCGCGAAATTTTCAAAACTAATGGGACGCTCCGCTCAGCTCCTACCCTGAAAGTCTCGGGGGGATTCGTCAAGCGGGGGCCAAGAAAAAAGGGGGGTCCCAAAACGCGTTTTCCCCATGCATTTTCCCAAAGGACCTTTAGTCGAAGGTACAGCCCGAACGGCTGAACAGAATTACTTGAAATTTGGCAAAGAGGTAGTCCTCAGGTCAGGGATGTGCCTTTTGCATATATGGAGTCAATCTGTTCAGTAGTTCCTGAGAAAATTGCAGTTAAATGCACATACATATCTATATGCGCACACCGTGCGCGCACCCTAACGTGCGCGAGCGTAATTCTGATTGGTGGATTCATGTCAGTCAACATTCTAATCGGTCGAAATCAGGAAGTGTCGGCCGCCATTTTGTGTGTTGTATGTGTGACAGTGAAAAACAAAGGTGGAGAACGTGAAAAGGGGGCAGGGAAGAGAGTTCCTGACCCCCTAGCCTTTGTCTGGGGGTCCCTGAAGGACCCCGAAGGGTGAAAAAATAATTTTATTTTTTTCAAAAAATCGTGGGGTGCGCGCACGGTGCGTGCACCCCCAGCCGCCATTTTGAGTTTTAGAGGTAGAAGAGAGTTAAAAACACAAGTGGAGAATGTGAAAAGGGGGCAGGGTAGAGAGTCCCTGACCCCCTAGGCCTTGTCAGGGGGACCATGAAAGACCTCTTAGGTCTAAAAAAAAATAAAAAATTAAAAAAAATATCACGGGGTGCGCGCACGGTGGCAAAAAATACATTAAAAAAATAGATTAAAAAATCAAGTATAAGTGTTTAGACTGTTGGTTGGCTCTAAAAAGAGCCGTTGTGTTCATTGAGTGTTTTATGTACCTACAAGTAAGTACCGATGCAGAGTCTAAAGTTCAACAGGAAGACTCTGTTGCCTTCATCTGTGAAATGAACACCGTCTCCTCTATAAATGCCTTGCATGTTGTAACGCAAGTTGTTGTGGTATATAGAACCCATACCATAGTCTCTGAGGAAAGCAGAAACAGACTTGAAAGCCTCTTGTGATTGTTTTTGTGCAGGAAGGTGTCCCTTCCTGCACAAGAACAATCTGCCCACCATGCAGACATCCTTGTACCATGGTGCAAGGGAGCCTGCACTGGCGCATGGCTGCAGTTTGTAGGCCTGCGCTGGGGAAGCATAGAGATGTGACAAAAAATCGTATAAAAAATAGAATAAAAAAAAGATTAAGTGTTTGGGTGTTGGTTGGCTCTAAAAAGAGCCATTGTGTTAATTGATTGTTTTTTGGTACCTATAAGTAAGTATCGATCCAGTGTCTAAAGATCAAGAGGAAGACTCTGTTCCCTTCATCTGTGAAATGTACTGTTGCTCTTTAGATTAGAAACATTATGTGCTGAACTTCTGACGACTCTGCACACACAACTGTTACATGATCTAATGCTATGCTAGCAGGCAGAAGTCATGTTGGGGGTAGAAATCATTTAGAAAGGGTTAAAATATGCAACAAAAAAAAAGTGTGTTTCAATTTAAAAAAAAGGTGCAGAACGTGAAAAGGGGACAGGGTACTGAGTTCCTGACCCCCTACCTTTTGAAAGGAGGTCCCTGAAGGACCATGAAGGGTGAAAAAAACATTTTATTTTATTAAAAAACACAAGGGGTGCGCGCATCGTGCGCGCACGGCGGGGAAAAAAAATTATTACAAAAATTTAAGATGTAAGGTGGCTCTAAAAAGAGCCGTTGTGTTAATAGAGGGACAGAGGAAGGAAAGAATGGCAAAAATTATACGGTGCCGCACGTGTGCTGCCGTATCTTGTTCTCTATTAGGGGAATGCTGGTCTCCCACAAAGCAAGAAGAGCATAACACGTTTTGCACCGTATATGCACCCTCTCAAACAGAGGGTGAATGTCCAGAGTTGTAGAAGAAGGTGAAGCTGCCACCGCAGAGGAAGTGCTCGGCTGAGCTGCCGATGATGTACTCGGCTGAGCTGCTGCGGATGTGCTCGGCTGAGCTGCAGGAGGGTTTTCTCTAGTAGCTCGAGCATAAGTCACAGGATGTACATCCCTAACGTGCCTGATCATAGTGTAGTTACTAAAAGAGTACTTCTTCTTAGGATCTCCTCTAGATAAGACACGACCACAAAGAGTGCAGGTGACTTTGGGAGCATTGACTTTCTTCTGCCCCTTTGGAAATGTAAAATATTGCCAGACAAAAGAATCTTTCTGTTTCCTCTGTCTCTGTCTGACAAGGTTCTCCTGCTCACTCCCAGAAGATGACTGCTGCTCTGCCATTGTATCACAAAAACAGTTCAGCTACTTCTCCCAGGGAATCAGAAGTAATAATGAGGGGAATGGGTGTGGTGTTGGAAGTTTCTGGATATTAAAGTACTTTAAACCAATGAAAAGTGTTGTTTCTTGATCACATGACTTACCGTGCGCGCACGGTACGCTTACGGTGCATGCACGGTACAAGCACGCATGCGCGTATGTAAGACGCGCGCATGCGCGTACGTAAGACGCGCGCATGAGCGTACGGAGCACGCGCGCATGCGCTTTTGGAGCACACGCGCATGCGCGTACGGCGGACCAGCGTAAGGAGCACGCGCGCATGCGCAAAAAGAACACGCGCGCATGCGCGTACGGAGCACGCGCGTATGCATCGTAGACGAAGTACGCATGCGTAAGTAAATCACGTACGCATGCGCACACGGAGCACGTACGCATGCAAACTACGTGCGCGCACCGTACTTGTACCGTACCGTATGCGCACCGTAAGCTTACGGTGCGCGCACGGTAAAAATCCCTTAAAAAAAATAAATAAACAATGTTTAGAGGTTTGTAGAAGATATTAACTATGCTGTTCAACTATATCTAAACATTTTTTAAAAAAGGTGAGCCATTCCATATTGCAGGATACAGTAAATCTATAATTATATACATAGGTAGCATATTGTTAAAAAAATAAATAAATAAAATAAAAATAAATTCATAAATTAGCATTTAAAAAACCTTTGAAATTCACAGAAAAAACCATAGGTTTCACACACGTTATAGTTAGGAATTAGCATTTAAAAAACCTTGCAAATTCACTGAAAAAACCATAGGTTTCACACACCTTATAGTTAGCAGGACATTTCACTCGTACAAAACCATTGAAATTCCCCCGTTATAGTTAGTTCAGCTAACTATAACTCGCGCGCCCGCAATCCACTGCTGATGACGTCACATATTACATCACTCATGACATGGTCAGTGACATCACTCATGACATCACTGATGACATCTCAAATGACATCACTGATGACATCACTGATGACGTCATCCATGTGATAAATTACCACATCTTCTCACACCCTAACATAACCTTTCAAACACCGACTGAAAATTTCAGAGTTACATTCTCAAAACCATACGTACTTAAATACCAATAACTAGATACTCACTTATTAACTCTTAGGTCTACATACAACTCCACTCATTCACCTGTACAGTCACTCATACTTACAGTCACTCCATACAAGACTATCATATGCATTTAGACACCTATATAGACACTCACACACCGCCAATCATCCATTGAGGTACTGACACACCTAGTCAGTCGTGCAAGTAATTAAACACAGTCCAATTTACTCACCTATACAGTTAAACACACTCAAGTTCACTTACTCATAAAAATAGTACCACATTCTTACGCTCTTATACAATAATTGAAACAAGCACACACGCATCCATACAGCCACTCTCACAATCACACACTCTCACATATACCCACTTATATACTCTTACACACATATATACTGCCTTTCACATATGTAGTTAGTCACACATGTACCACTGAGATATACATTCAATCCCTAACACACCCATACATACACTCATCAAACCATACAGTCCCTCACAGATGCACTCTTAAAACCATTCACCCATAGAATCACCCACTCACACATCTATGCACAGAGTAACACACACCCTACCCACACAATCACACAGGCACCCATACAGATACTCAGACAACCAATCAATAACACTCATATAGCTATTCACAAAACCATGGAGCCACTTAGACACCAACACACAGACACATACAGACATTTACACAGTTAAGTCACTAGTCTGTAGTAAGATACATTTAATGACTCACTTATAGAGTCAGTTACGCACCACAGAAAATCATCCATTTACACACTTGTACACCCACTCATTCTTCAACAGGCCTTTCCCTATATTTATTAAACATATTAAAACTGTTCAGAAACACACATTCACTGGATGATGTCATCAGTGATGTCATCAGTGATGTCATTTGAGATGTCATCAGTGATGTCATGAGTGATGTCACTGACCATGTCATGAGTGATGTAATATGTGACGTCATCAGCAGTGGATTGCGGGCGCGCGAGTTATAGTTAGCTGAACTAACTATAACGGGGGAATTTCAATGGTTTTGTACGAGTGAAATGTCCAGCTAACTATAACGTGTGTGAAACCTATGGTTTTTTCAGTGAATATATATATATATATATATATATATATATATATATATATATATATATTTATATATATATATATATATATATACACCCACAGCAGCAAACAAAACAAGCATTGACAAAGCTAAATGGCTAGCAGGCAAAGCCAGACATATTAGCTTTGTCAATGCTTGTTTTAATTGAATTTAGATTTTAGATGCTGGGCTTTGTGCTAGTAATGTTATTCCCCACCTCCATTGATTTCTTTGCAGTACCTATGATTGGCCATTTGTGTGTGTTGCGTGTATGTGTGTGACTTAGTCCAATGCCTATTTGGAGTAGATCTGTGCCTATTGAGCTGATTTACTACTGGAGTAGATGTGGGTGCAACTTTTGTGAAGTGAAATTAACTATTGTAGGTGTGTTTTTTGCATTTGCATGACCCTTGCGGAATGCTGCTTTAATTGTCTCTTTACTGATCCCACTTTGTAGTAGATATTCCCATTTTCAAGCCACTGGGTCTTGCCACTGCCAAATTCACACATAAAAGGTAGTACGAGGTCTGAGACATCCTACACATTCTCGACAGAGAACTCCATATATAGCCATTGATCTACATTAGTACCTATGTGAATTGCATTCATGAGTATGTGAACTAGTAGTAAAAAAGTTCAAGCACAAGTATTTGTAAATGCCTTTATAATTTTACCCCACTAGGTTTTCAGGTGTAAGGGGATAATTCTATACACTTGCAATTTATGTTTAAAACGTTTTTATTGAAACAAAACAAACCATGGGGGAGGGGGATAGGAGGTTAGGATACATAGAATACAATCAAAGAAAAAGGGTGCAACTCCAGAGGGTTGGCAATGGATAGCTCAATGGGCCAGGGGAAAAACACAGTAAATGCAAGGCTAAAAATGCAATCTGTGGAATCCCCGCATGCATATCCGACACCCCAAATCTAAGCAATGAAAGCCCGCAGCAACGCAACAAAGCACAATCCCCCCCTCCCCATCCCCCATCCCCCCAATAACGAAAAAACAACACCCCACCCCCCCGTCCTATGGTCCCGCACCAGATTAATCCTCACCAAGAAGCCCCGCACCCCCCCCCCCACCCCCCGGAGGGCCCCCGTCTCACATATGAACTAGTCCGCTGGGGTCACCGGCGGCGTCAACCTGAGAAGCCTAAGATACCTCGGGCAGGTGAGCTCCCGGAATTCAGTGGATAGCAGCGCTAGAAAGGGTTGCCACAGCTCTTCAAATTGGTCTATCTCACCCGCAACCGTAAGCGACAGCTTCTCCATCCCCAGCACATGCCAAAGCCTATGCAACCAACCCGTGATGGAGGGGACGGTGGCGGTGCGCCAGTGGATAAGAATGTTCTGAACCGCAGACCCCAGCGCAATCGCGATCTGCCTACCCCTGCGGGACTTCAGTGGGTACATTAGGTCACTGGGGAGGCCCAGCAGGACATACGCCGGGAGGCGCGGCAGCTCTATCCCAAAGTGCTTATCCACCTCGTCCAAAACTTCCTTCCAGTAGGCGGTCAGCACTGGGCAATCCCAAAGAATGTGTGAGAGGGTACCTTCCTGCCCGCAGCCCCGCCAACACCCCTTGTCAGTGTGTTTATGCATTTCGTACAGTCTCTCCGGGGTGTAGTACCAATATGTGGACACCTTAGTAAAGGTCTCCGTAAGGCCCGTGTGGTATGCAGAGTGCCGCGCCCGATACGCAATTTTGTCCCATTCCTTGTGGCTGAGTGTCCTACCCAATTCCCTGTGCCAGCGCTCCCTCCCTGGGTTGTAATAGTGAAACGGCGGGGGTTGTAGGTACTTGTACAGATCGGTAATTAGCTTGGCGTCGGAGGTCCGAGTAGCCAGCCACCTCTCATACGGTGTAATTTGACGGGCGGCGGTGGCACGCACCTGGGGCTGGAGGGCCCAATGCCGAACCTGCATGTAGCGCAGTCTGTCCAGCTCCGTCAGGCCGAACTCCTGGCGGAGTTGCTGAAAAGGAACCACTCCCTCCGGGCCATAGATCTGGAAAAGTGCCCTGCAGCCTGCCTGCACCCAGTGGGAGAAAACCCCCGGCTCCATCCCTGAGGAGAAGTCCGGGTTGCCCACTATGGGCGTGAGCGGCGAAGGAAAGGTGGTGAGGCCCCGAGCCTCACAGACTGCGTCCCACACCCGCAGGGGGACCCGCGTGACAAAGGAAGCGTAAAGATTAGGGGGGCGATGCGCGCGGCGCAAGAATGGAACCTCTTGTAAGGTGCGGCCCGCCACTGCCTGGTCTTGAAAGAGCCAGTGTTTGTCGGACTCCCACCTGCTCCATTCCACCAGATATCGCAGCTGCGCCGCCTGAAAGTACTTACGGAGGTCCGGAATACCGAGACCCCCCGCCTCCGGAGCAAGCGTGGAGAGGACCCTCTTCATTCGGGGCTTGCGGCCCTGCCAGACAAAGCGGGAGATGTCAGCCTGCATTTGATGCATCCAGCCCACCGGGGGCTGGAGAGGTAGGGCCCGAAAAAGATACAGTATCTGAGGCAACACCGTCATCTTAACCGCCGCGATTCGCCCCAGCCAGGACAGTAGGCCCTTGCTCCAGCGACCAAGCTCCTCCTTGATCTTCCTGCTAAGGGAGGCATAATTAGCCGTAACCATCTCCGGCAATGTGGGCGCCAGCAGAATCCCCAGGTATGGCACCGTGGACGAGGACCACTGCATGGGGAAGAGCTGCTGAAGGTCCCTCCTGGTATCCGCAGCCAGGGACAGGTCTAACGCCATCGACTTGCTCATATTCATTTTGAAACCGGCCACACATGCAAAGGCGTCCAGTTCCCGGAGGCAAGCAGGCAGCGACCTCCTAGGGTCGTCCAAGGTCAACAGGACATCGTCCGCGTAGAGACTGACAGTGTGGACATACTGGCCCATCCGGACCCCAGTAGCATCCGGATTATTGCGAATCCTCTGAGCAAACGGCTCCATGTAGAGGGCAAACAAAAGCGGCGAGAGGGGGCAGCCCTGCCGCGTGCCGCGTTCGATAGCAAATCCACCGGAGCTACACCCGTTGACCCGCACCGACGCTGAAGGATGCTTATAGCAGTTGAATACCATGGTGCGGAACTTATCACCGATTCCCAATTTCTTGAGGACCAGCTCGAGATACGGCCAGTGAACTCTGTCGAAGGCCTTCTCCGCATCCACAGACAGCAACATCCGCTCCCCCGGGATCCGCGAGGCCTTCTCCAGAACATGCGTCACCCTCTTGGTGTTGTCAACCGTCTGTCTGCCTGGTACGAAGCCAGCTTGGTCCGCCTCCACCAATCCGGGGAGGTGTGGACCCAGCCTGGACACTAGAATCCCTGTGTACAACTTGAGGTCGACATTTAAAAGCGAGATGGGTCGATACGAACCGCAGAGGGCCCGGTCCTTCCCAGGTTTCGGGATTACCGCGACCGTCGCCCTCAGGAGATCCGGGGGGATGGCTCCCGGTTCGGAAAAGGAGTTAAATAGCCGAGTAAGGACAGGGGCCACAGCCGTGCAAAAAGTCCTGTAAAACAGAGACGTGTACCCGTCCGGGCCCGGGGCCTTACCATGCTTCAGCCGCGCAATAGCGGAAATCACTTCTTCAACGTGGATATCCCGCTCCAGGTGGTCCGCCTGAACCGGATCCAGCACCGGAAGGGTCACCGACTCCAAATAGCCTTCGGCATCCCGTGGCGAGGAGGGCTCTTCAGCATACAGCGCCTCGTAGAAGCCGCGGAAAGATTCCGCTACCTCCGCGTCCCCAGAGACGACCCCCCCGTCCGTGTCCACCAGTTCTCTCACAACGCTACGCTGTTGCGTGACCCGGAGCCGGTGTGCTAGGAGCCTGCCACATTTGTCCCCCCCCCAGTGTAGTAGGCATGTTTCAAGCGCAAGGCTGCATACTCCGCCCTGTCAAGATCCAGTGCCGACAGGAGCTTCCTCGCTGCCTTCAACTGCCTCCACACCCTTGGCGCCCCCGTACGGCGGTGGACCTGCTCAAGCTCCCGAACCTGAGCTGTCAGCTCGTCCCTCTTCCGTTGCCGCTCCCTGTTTTCGGCTGCGGAGATAGAGATAAATTCCCCCCGGAGGACTGCCTTCAATGCCGCCCACTGTGTCGCCTGTGAAGTGTCGGTGTTGCTATTGTGAGTGAGGTAGTCTTGTATGACCTCCCCAATGCGCTGCACCACCGACTTTTTGTGTAAAAGGGTATCCCGGAGGCGCCACACCCCCCGAGAGGAGGAGGCCACCGGCCACTGGAAAACGCCGGTGACTGGGGAATGGTCAGACAGGGTCAGGACCCCGATGTCCGCCGCCGTGGCAGCGGCACGCAGCGGTCCACTCACAAGAAGGTAGTCCAGCCGTGAGTAGGTTCGGTGTGCGTGCGAAAAGTAAGAGTAGTCCCTATCCGTGGGGTGCATGGAGCGCCAGAGGTCGTGCAAGTCCATGTCCGCAATCCGGGCCTTTACAGCCTGGGACAGTTCCCCCGTCTGCGGGAAGCGCTGCGCCGATCTGTCCATCACAGAATCGAAGACAATATTAAGGTCTCCCCCCAAAATAACGTGGCGGTCGGGAGAAGCAGTGACATCCACCAACACGGAATCCAGGAAGCGCTCTTGGTGGTCGTTAGGGCTATAAACGGAGCCGACCGTAAACGCAATGCCTCCTAAGCGCATGCGATACGCAAGAAGCCTCCCCTTCTGTTCAGCACACTTATACAAAACCTCCCCCCGAAAGGAGCTCGCTAAAAGAATGGCTACCCCCGCCGTCTTGTTCGCTGCCGAGGAAAAGAACTGGGTAGGGAACTTAGCAGAGCGCAGCCTATGGCAATCCCGGGGCAATAAGTGGGTCTCCTGCAAAAGGCAAATGTCCGCCTGCGTCCCCTCCAGCAAAGACAAGATCGCTCTGCGCTTCACGGGGTTATTCAGACCCTGAACGTTAAGGGTCACTACCTTTAGGCCCGACATTCCTCTCGGGGATCGGGAGCGCCGTGCAATGGGCAGGGGATCAGCGGGTGGGGCGCGCAGGGCAGCCGCGCAGGACAAGCCAGAATAAGGTGGGCATGGACAACATCGGACGGGACCTCCCCAACCCCAAAACAACCCCCCCCCCCACCCAAAACACAACCCTGGCAACTAGCCACCCGCAAACTTAAACACCCCATTGTCCCAGTCAAGCCCCAAGATGGGCAAGTCCGTAGAAAAAAACGAAGTGGACGTCCAGCCACTCACCTCCATCCGCTCCCCCCCGACCCCCCCGCCCCGTACCAAGCATGTAAAGAAGCTAAAGGCATCTCCCCCCGGAGTGAGTGTTAGGCCGGCAAGGCCACGCCGGAGGAGCCGGTCGAATCCCCGGCCGCCGCCCTCAGAGCGTCGGCCATGTCCGCCCTAATGGTAGGGGAGTCAGGACGCCCTGCGCTGGCCGCTGAGCGCCGCCTCGTCGACCTCCGCCGGTTCCGTCTCTCAGAAGACCTCCACGACTGTGTAGCTCCTTCCTCCTCCGCCGCCGTGAGCCCCAGGACACCACAAATGTCTTGCAAGGAGCGTAGCTGGTGTAGCACCCCGTTCCACCGAAAAATCAGGCGGAAGGGATGACCCCAAGAGTACGGCGTCTCGTGTTCACGCAAAAAGTCAGTGGCAATCCTAAAGGACCTGCGTTTCTGCAGCGTGATGGCGGAGAGGTCCTGGTAAAGCGCCACCGGCCGATCCCGGAAAGTCAGGGGCTGTTTCCTGCGGGCCTCAGCCATGATGCGCTCCTTCAGTGGGAAGTCGGGCAGGAAGGCCAGAATGTCCGGTGGAGGTGCCGATGACTGGCGCTGCCGGCCGACCCTATGCGCCCTATCAATGCTGATGGGGAAGTCCGCAGCTTCCCCCAGGATCTCTCGGAACAGGGCCCGCAGGTAGCCCCCCAGATCGGACCCCTCGTCCGCAGTCGGCACACCACGCACTCGAATGTTGTTCCTCCGAGATCTGTTCTCCAGGTCCTCAGAATGGGCCTGGAGCTCCACACACTGCTCCCGGAGGCGGAGAACATCCTGTTGAAGATGGACTATCTCCTCCGCTCGGTGGTGGGCCTCCGTCTCCACCGTGTCAACTCGCTCGCCAAGGCCCTCCACTTCCCTGCGCACTTCCCGGACCTCAGTGGCCACCTCCCGCTTCAGTGTCTGGAAGTCCTCCCTGAGGGAGCTAAACAGTTCCTCCATAAAGGTCCTCGTGACGGGTGGCTCCCCCCCAGTCACATCCGCCGGGGCCCGGGAGGACCCCGGCGAGGGCTGTGTTCTGTCCCGCAGTTGCTGGGCCCTGCCAAGCATGGCCGGCAGGGTGCGGTCCCCCTTCTTCGGGCCGCCTTTTCCAGACATCGCCAGCACCGCGGTCGGGCACAGGTCCAGCCGCCGCAGGGATGCCCAGCCGCTGGCAAGCGTTCGACGTGGGTGTCCCCCCGCAGGCAGAGTCGCTGCGTCACAGGTGACAAAATGGCGGCCAGCCCGGTCACCGTCAGCCGCGGGAGCCCATTCGAGGCAGCAACGGGAGCCACAGTGGGGGGGTCTCATCAGCACAACCCCCAGAAAGTCAGCCCAACAGCAGCGGGAGTCACATACATCCAGCAATAAGGGCTCCGGCGAAGGCCACCACCACTGCTCCCTCGGGGACAAGATGGCGGCAGGGCGGAGCAGGGCAGAACGACCAGGCCCGGCGGCACCACCGGGGCTCCCAAAACGCACAATAGGCAAATAGGTTCCACCGCCGGCTTCAGTCTGTCACACACGGGGCCCAGGTGATCCGACTCCACCAGAGAGTCCGTCGTACCTCGGCTAAGGGTTAGGGGGCCCCCGCAGTGCGAAGTGTAGCCGACACCAGTCCGAGTGCCCAGGCGCCCGTCCTAGTCCTTCCGCGCCGTCGGGTCCCCTCCTGCAAGGCTCCTTCAACCTCCGTCGAGGCAGCTTCCCTCCAGATCGCAACTTTCAGCACCAGGCCCAGCCGAGGCGCCCGGACAGCACTCCAATGCGCTCCGCCCCTCAGGCCCTCCGTCGCTCCGTGAACTCGATCGGACTTTTGGGGGGCTTCCCCCGAGGCGATCCGAACCAAAACGGCGACAACGCGCGCCCCTGGTGCTCCGCCACGCTCCACTCCCACGCCGAGCCTCAGCGGGGGGAGAAAAGCAGAAGAAAAGGGCTCAAGCTTGGCCGGGCCGGAGGAGCTACGGGAGGAAGCGTCCGCTCACCCCGCCATCTTGGCCACGCCCCACACACTTGCAATTTATACCTATTTTTGAGTGCAGTTTATCAAATTTGGCATTTTGACTGAACTTTCCAAGAGTACTCTGGGAAATCTCTAATGGTAGACACTTTCCTAGATTACTGTTCGAATATTTTTGTGACTTCACATTTAAGGGCAAGTGAAGCCATTTCCACATGCATAATTGTACATGGAGTGCTCTTTTTCATTAAAAATGGCTACACATTAGTCCACATGCACTTTTTTAAATTCGATACATGGAAAATATTTTTTTTATTTGAAAAAAAACTTTCCATCACACCATCACCAGGTTATCTGTTTCTAAGAATTCCGTGGCCACCTCAACCCCCATCCCCCGGTTTTGAATTTACTCATGACCTATAATTTCTAACTGTTTCCGAGGTGCAAATGGACAGCAGAAATGCCTTGCAAATTTGCGGGTGGACACTAGATTTCAAATACCTAAGGATTGGCCACCTCCCGACCATGGGACCAGATTTGTTTCCCATATATTATTACCCCAAACAAAGGTACCAATGAACAGGTGCAAATTCACCTTATGAGAATTGCACAAGTTACTTTTCTCCTGGAAATTGTGCTATTGTGTATGCTAGTTGAACTTACATGCATATGGCTGCATACACGTCTTACATTTTTAACGAATAGGCTACTGCAAAACTGAATCTGAATAGCAAGAAAACACTCAAAGTACAAATTTGAGAGGAAAAGAAATAAGGAGCAATTAGAATACCAGGATAGAGTATTTGCAAAATGTAACATGTGCATAGTTGCATAATCAAACAAGATGAAATATCCGCTGCAACTTTATTCTGGAATGCTCAGCTTCAGGCATCGCAGAGCATTACACTTTATCAATTCTGTTTTTCATGCCTGTAGCTGTTTGCATTAAACATCTGATGGCGACCTTTTTTATGAAACGAATGAAATGTAAAGATGAATAGCCTGAAAATGTAAAACATATTCTGTGAGGCCGGTAGGAGATTTCTCCATTTTGTGTCGAGGGAGTTGAAGGCGACGTGTAAGAGGATTTGGCCCTTGGGTGTTGACCCCAGTTATTCATTCCAACAAGCAACGCATAATGAGAAACCGACTGCTATCCACCAAACAGCGTGGACTGTCATTACACAGCTTAAAGCCGAGCTCCTCCTGAGACACGAGGAGATAAGGAAATTTTGAAGTCAATCTTTTTATGCAGAAATCTATATTTTTCGCTCTGAAAAGAGGCTGAGAACAGCATTGACATTTTAATGAGATTCCACCACTATGCGTCTATTGTAAGGTACTCAACAGCTCTGTTCCTGATAGTTTTCTCTCTTTGTATTACTGGCATCATGTCACTTCCCCTTATACAATATCATCTCAGTTTCCTTTCAGATGTTCCTGCATGTTACAAAACTGTGTAGCCGATCTCTAAAATGTCACGCTTGACTTTTTACATACTAAATTTGGTTGGTGTGAAACCTCGATCTGATCTGATAGCCCTGTTTAACATCTGAGCAGATTCACCTGCCTGGACTTGTAGGCATTATTTACCCATTCTTAATTTAAGAAGCAAAAGAACAGAACTGGTTATTGCATTTTATAGCTCTTGCAACAGTACACGAGCATTGCCTATAGGTCTGGCGTTGGCTGACAGTGTTCTGGCTTAGTCAATGCATGCTTTGTTTTTTCATGCTGTTTTTGATAACTTTATATATAAAAGGTTAAAGGGACGTTGTAGTTCAGTTATTTAAAGCAAACCACTTTCAACTAACAAAACCTCTGAAATTCACCAGTTATAGTTAATTTAAGTAACTATCACACCGTGCACATCATTGTTATCAATGATGCCATTTCAGATGTCATTAAGGATGTTATCAATGCAGTCATTGAACATATCTTGAGCAATATAACATGTGGGGGTACAGGCAGTGCATGGCAAGGGCGCAGGTTATAGATAGGACAGGCCTACCTTTTTAAGTGTGAAGTTCTCTGCCCCGACTGAGGAGACTCTACAGTTGTAAAGTTAAGTAGTTTGTGAATACCGAAAAAGAGTTAGCTGACACATAAGTGTAAGTTTACCTTTGTGAATTAGACCCCTTATGTCTGGATGCCAACATCATACAGTTCTTAAACTGAAATATCATAATTTCGGACAACGTGGACTCTCTAGATTATCTGCTACTGAGAGAACAAAGAATACCTTTGACTGCCTGGAAAATTGTATATGGGCTTCTTTTATAGGAAATGAGTCTGCTTGTTTGTAGCATGCAACCTGAAACATTTCCTTGGCAAAAAAGTACTCTAATGAAACAATTTTTCCTATGTACTGTAACAGTTCTCAAATAAAGAGCTGTGAAACCTATTGGATTTAGACAATATATGAAAGTTCCACTAAATAAATAAATAAACATGTCTGCTTTGGTGAGCTGAGTGGGTGTAAAGGATAAAAACAAGTATGCACTGAAGTTGAGGAGTAATTTAATGAACTATGGGGCACATGCATCAAGCAAAATATTGGTTGCATTTGCAGAATCAGCCACTTTACGACCAGTATTTTGTCATTTGGGATGCATCAAGCCAAAACCCAACCGCAAGATAGGTAAACGCAAATTTTGCGATTACCTATTTTGCAAATGCTTTTAGGGAATCGTAATTTGAGATTCCTTAAATGCAATGCAAGAAGCAATCTGGGATTGTGACTTTGCATTAAGGGGGCCATAGGAATGATTGGGAAGCCATTCCTTAACAACGAATCTCAATTTGTGATTCACTATGAGGGAATATGTAGGAATCACAATTTCTTTTGCGAAACCTACATGCATAGGGAATTGTGACTCCTTAATAGTGATACCTTAACAATCGCTATTAAGGAATCGCAATTCCTAACTTTGATGCAAATGCCCCTGTATGCATCTATTTATTTACTGAATTTGGAAAGTGTGTACATACTTTAGGGATTCTTGGTGTCACCTGTCCTCAAAAACAATACCTTAAGCAAAAAGTGGGAGGCACATGGCCGCCTGCCACAAATTCATTGACAGCCAAGACTTTGGAAGCATTAGGAATGCCAGCTTATATAGTTGCATCCAAGGAGACAAGAGCAGGGTGTCCCAGTGCAGAGCCGACTGGATACTAGACACTCTGGGGCTTATAAATGAGAGGCTTGATCCGCCTGAGCATCACTTTTTTGGATGCTCTGGTGGTGCACGCCTCTCAATCATACCTACGAGGTAACATAAAGCCACTCTGCATGGCTTTGCATGGTGCCTAGATGTAGAGTGAGACAAAGCAGCGCAAGTGGCTGCCATGCCTTACTCTGCGCCAAGGAGGCATTCTATGCGCGTTGCAGTGGGTTTTCCCACGCAACACCCATGGATTTTGATACTGCCTCAGATTTGCTTATTCACATAAGTCTGGGGCAGCGCCAAAACTGTAAGTCTACCCATAGCAGACATAACAAGGAGAAATATTTTTCATTCTGAAGCACACATAGGAAGAGAAAAACGCCTCATGGATTGTTTTTGTGCAGGAAGGAGCCCCTTACTGCACAAAAATAATCCTGTCTGCAATGGAGGCACCCTTGAACCAAGATGCAAGGATGTCTACATTGGTTCTAGGCAGGAAATTGTGTGCCAGCGCAGGGGAGAGGACATTTATAGACTACCTCTTGCTAAACAGATAGATATAGTGCACTTTGAGAATCCAGCACAGTGCAAGTCAGATCGTTCTGGTTAATCACATCTTAATTAATATAAAGCCACACAAATATACCTACATGCTGGTTTGTCGTGTAGTAACTGACAGTGTCAAGATAAATAGATTTTAAATAATACGATTTTTTTAATTGTTTATCTTTTTCGTTAATTAATTAAAATCGTCACAATAAATAACACCATATAATACATCCTGTAAAATACATTTTAAACAAGCAAAATTCTAAGTAAAAAGGAAATCTTGGCCTCAGCTATAAGTACAAAAACTGGAGTACATATTTGAGCACACAGTACCACTCACTCTTCCATTCTGATTTCAGAGAATTGCAATCCATAGGAAAAATAACTTGGAAATACTTCTATAGAACATCAAAATGAAACTTCAGAGATCCTTGATCCAATGAAAGAGGCAGCAGTGATAAACCCTGCTAAGGCTAAGGCTTATAAACACGGATGCAATGCGAAACACTGCAAATGAATTCTGAGGCGCTCTGCTGAATGCACATAAGAACGCGGCAGGGAAGATCTGGACATTGAGAAAACAGCCTTTGTATAAAACTGAGATGCAAATGTGCTTAGTGTAGGAGAATAATTTTCTCTATCTGATTTCCCTTTTTATTAATACATCTAAATTCTTAATATTTTGTACAGTGAGTATCCGCAGAAATACTGAATTATGCACATTGGCGCTCTCATAAGCATTCATTTATTATCGGTGACTAGATATGGTTTATTTGTTATACAACTGAAAATGCGCTTCATTTTTATTTATCTGTTAACTTTTTGAAACATATTGACATTTGTGGTGGAAGTATTTTTTTGAAGCTTGTAGTAAAAGAAAAGCTGTGGAAAGCATCCAAATACAGACCGTTCTCTGTGCAACATTTAGGTTCTAGTGCAAGGTAGCCTCTGCCTTTAAAATATTAAAAACAATCTTCATAATTATTCACTTTAGTCACTAATGAACGCCATTCCTCAATTCCTTACAGAGGTTCTCCCAGAGATCTGCATATAATTGGTGCCTCACTTGACAGGAATTGGGTTCATTCTCAGCTCTGTGTAAGAGGGCTCGCATCTTCCATTTTATTACTAATTGGTAGGTCTAACTTGATAGTGCTTTGTTACCAATCCTTTAAAATATACATAGAATGGGCTTTACCCAGAGTGGCCTCTAACCTTATGCTATTTGCCGTATAATTCCTCCTATGCGAAAGTGCTTACATTGGAATGAACGAGGGACTATTTAATGTAATGTAAAACAAACTTATAAAGCGGCTATCACCCCAGTGGTATCCTGGTATACCTCCAAACAGTACACTGAATCATCACTCAATTATCCCTCAGTTTATTACCTTCAATTCTTCAGCTCCACTATGCATTTTAAATGGAAAGCAATTATTTTTTCTGCTTATTCCCTCATCTTTAGTAAAGCAAATGCAGATTGTTCAAAATGTGGCAGCTCGCCTGGCTCTCAAAAAACCGCCTCGCACCTCCTCCCGGCCATTGTTAAAACAGCTCCACTGGTTCCCTATCCGCCAGTGAATTAACTTCAAGCTCTGTTGTCTCGCCCATAAAGCACTATATGGTGCGAGCCCTAGATACCTGGCAGACAAGTTTAAAGTCTACTGTCCGAATCTTCATCATAGATCGGAAGGTAAAGGGCTGCTAGTGGTCCCCCGTTTTAAGAAAATACGCACAGGAGGCAAAACTGTTGCCTATCTTGCCTCAAAATACTGGAACACCCTGCCGGAGGACTTGCGCAAATGCCCCAGTCTTTCCGCTTCAGGAAACTCCTGAAGACTGAATTATTCAGGGCTTAATCCGTGACCTGGATTTATCACAAGATTTGTTTGACACGTGCACAGCTCCTTTTGAGAACGGTTTAACAGATAATGTTAATTTTTTGTTAATTTTTTATGCAATTTTTTTGTCCGTGCTCCCAGGGTGTCACTCCTCTGATGTGAGCGCCTCGAATAAATCCTAGTGTAGCAAACCCTAAGTATAGGGTGTGTCCCCTGGGCACCAGTGCCCAGGGGACACACCCTATACTTAGGGTTTGCTACACTAGGACTTAATCCGTGACCGCCCGTGTCTGTCTGACTTCCTCTCTATGATAGCGCGGAGATGCCCCTTCGGGTACAAATCCCTTACATACCTACATACAAGTGTATAAAGTGGTAAACAGTTTTTATGAATGAAAGGCATTGGAACACGAATTGTGAATGCATGCGTTTACTAGTAGTAGTACATTGAAGCTAGGACTCTTGACTTTGCAAGCACATGTTAACCTGGTAAACGCACTGCTTCTGTTAAAAAGTAAAAGACCCAAATAATAACACCTGTTTGTGAGGTGGGGTGGCGGTTACGGTATTAGGGTACAAATTATTAACCTCGATTATGGAAACATTTGGGGAAATGTGAAAAACAGTTCATCTCAAAGACATGACATAAAATCTCACGAGTGACATATTTTTCCTTTAGTTCAGATCTATAATGTCCTCGATCATAAGGGAGGGAGAGGATGAAAGGAGGGGGGAGAGGGAATATAGGGGTAGAGAAGTGAAGGTGAGCAAGAAAGAGTAAGAGAGAAAGAAAGAGAATGAGAGAGGGAAAGAGAGAAAATGAGACAGAAAGGAGACAGAATGAGACAGAAATTGATAGATGGATTAAGATATACACTGCAAAAGCTAGACATGTATGGAGATATGAACTTTTTAGCACTGTATTGACTATAAAAACTGTAGGTTTCTTAAATAGTATTTTTAAATATAGTATTTTGCATACTCTATGCTATTTTTGCAATACTCTATGATATATAGTCACTCCATTACGAAGAAAGGCAATACAGTAAGAGAAAAATACGTTTTTAAAGAAATATTAAGAATTTCATGAAGACATATTCATTACCCCTTCAAATAACAAGTTGCTAGAAGTAGTTCGAGTATGTTCCACGATAGAAAATAGAAATGTTAACTACACAAGAAGCCCAGAAGATGCTGTAGATACCCTAAAATGCAGAATTGTCAGAACTCTATATTTCTTCTAACCTGAACAGGTGCTAGATAGTTAAGATTCTACATCAGAATTGAAGCTTCAGCTCTTATTCCCAAATAGTAATTAGTATATGACTTAAAACAGTTCGAGCTTACATGCACAAGTCTTCAACAATTCAGAAAAGAAGGGAATATCTACAAGGAAATTGTTAGTTTCACAGTCTTTAAACACGAGATTATCTGTGAGACAGCACTAAACTATAGTAAACTGCGTCTTTCAATTATAGATACGGGTTACATAAAATTCTAATAGCCATAATTATGGGATGAAGGATATGATTAAAAACGCAGAGATGATATATGCAAGCGAATTGCTACATACCATTTAAGTCTAATTTTCTTCATGTTCCATTTACAGTAGGACTCCATTGAAAGCTTCTAGTGCCAATACATTAAATTTGTATTCATTTGAAATATACAATGTGTTTCCACCCATCGGAAGCATATTTATATAGTCAGAATACTCTCTCTCTATGCCTGTCCTTTTTGAGCTCTATTTGAGCCTCTGATTGCTGAACTAGTGTCTGTGTCTCGAAACTCTCGAGTCTTTTTTTCTCAGAGTATATCATAGTTCAACCTTCATATAAGCATCCAGTTACCACTTAAAACCATCATAGATAATGCATCCTACTTACCAGTGCCAGTATTTCAACCATATCCTCAACTCATGTAATTAAAAATCTGGTTCCATATATAGAAATCCATTTGGTAGAGGAGCTTCATACACTACGGGGCTCATTACGATGTCGGGAGGAAAGCCTCCACCCAACACTTGGATTCGGGACTGGCTGACTTGCGGTCGGCAGTTCCGACTGCCGGATTACGATGCAACCAGACTCTGTCGGATTCCCACAGTTTCCAATGGGAGCTCGTGTTACGCCCGAGAACCGGTCGTAATACAGGCTCCTTTGGGGAAATGGGGTGCGTGTATAAAACTCTGCACCCTGTCGTAGGCACCCCATGGTGCTTACCACCCAGTGAAGGGTTATACAGGGAGGTACCTTAGTTACCCCCTTACAGCCACCAACCTTAGGCAGTGGGGGCTAAGGGGCCAGCCAGGGGCACCCAAAATCACGTTCTGACAGCCTTTCCATGTCAGAAAAGCCAGCGGGAAAAGGCTATTGAGAACCGACATTGTAATCCTGACAGCGGAAACGCCGTCCATAGGGGGTTATGGTGCAGTTCCGACCAAGGGCCCGATTCCGATGTCATTCGGAAGGACGGCGAATCGGATTTGGCTTTACCAGATCTGATTCGGAGCCCTTGTTCACGGCCTAATCGTACACAGGCCCGAACGACCAAGTACGATGCGAAGATGACGTACGCGATGACCGAATCGTTTTCCGGAGCCAAACCTGTCCGTATGACTCGTACGTAGACAAGACGTGCGGCACAAGGAGCCAGATTCACACAGAGCGAGTACTATGCATGATCCGTACAGCCGATTCGCCTCGGTCTCAGTGACACAAAACAGCTGTCAGAAGCATACTTCAGGGGGGCCGTAGCAACCCCCTTCACCCGAGGCCCTCTGTATCTGTCACAGGTGGTGCCCAGGGGTACCCCCGATCCAAGCATGCTCAGTGTGGCGGTCACCATGGGGTGACTGCCACAGGGTGTACGCTTTTTCCCACCCACCCCTTTATTGCTATGGAAGCCTGTGCACGCATCTGTACGCAGGCTCCCATAGAGTTCAAAGGAAGTCCGAGCGAATAGAGTCCGTATGCTTACGGACGCATTGTACTTGCTCGCTCGTACTCCTAGAGCCCGGAAAGCCCTCCAAATCCGAGCCGTATGGAGGGCTTTCGGATGCGATTGGAATTGGGTCCCGAGTTAGAATGACCAGCTGGATCACGTTCTGACCCTGAACATCGTAATCGGGCAGTTGGAATGTAAACCGACCGAGTCAGTCGGAAGGGCTCTGACGCGGACAGGAATATTCCAACTGTCCAGAGAAGGCTTTCCGCCGAACATCATAATGAGCCCCTATGTGTTGTAGCAGTACACGTCTAAGAGAGTGACAATGTGACATACTCATATTTGATCACCTGGGCCCCCTTCATCATTTGCATTAGCATTACACTGTCTGCCAATAGGAACAACCTTTCTTTTACTTTGTTGAAATCCAATACAGAAATAGCCAGAAAGCATTGCCTCTAATGTTTACTATTCAAAAGAGCTGAAAAAAGATTGCTAACTTTCTGAAAAACAATTCCTGTCTTTTTAAAATGATCAAATGTAAATATAGGGATTCCACTGAAAAAGAATGTAGTTGCTAAGACAGAGATAAAGCAATAGATTGTACTAAGAAACTCCTAGGTAACTATATATTTCAATAGCAGTTACATCATACTCTATATGTGTTGGGGAAGCTGGACCAGTGACCAAACAACTCAAACTATATACAAATACAATATGTTTATTATATAAAAAATCAATAAATACATATAGATGTTTCATTCAGATACAAGATATACTTTATAATTCTTTTAAAATATATCATCCATACTATTAATCATGTATATCTCAACCATAGAATCATGCATCCCTATTCATTCTTCCATATGCAACAGTGCATCACCACTAAATGGTATCTTGCTACCCGTCCATGGATACAACATGCCTTTCTTTGTTTTAAATTCTCATAACGGAGTTCCGTTAATTCAGAGGTAGCCCAAATGCTCACTTTTTATCAGAATGAGCTTTTGCGATTTAAGGGCTAGCCGGAAGGTTGGCAAGAATATCCACAATATCAAGTGTTTGGTTTGGTGAAGCTCAAACCTTTATCTCCCTTCATGCTGCGCAAACAAATAGATACATCCACTAACACCAAGTACACACTCATTCACTCACACATGCACATACAAAAGCATGATCAGATAAATGCATGAACACACAGACAGAATTTTCTTCTGTCCTCTCCTGACTTGCGTCCAGGCAGTCCTCTGGTCCTCCTCTTGCTCATTGATGAGAATCACTAGCAGTGGGAATACTGCATCAGCTGGAACAGGTGCAATAATTGAGTCATGTTAGGTTTCGGTTGCCCTGCCTAGGTCTCTGCCACCTTTGCCAATTGAAGAGGATGGAGAGATTGAGGTAGAACTATACCTGAAAGAGAAGTGATGCTTACAGTGATACATCTGCAATTGTTTCTTTACATGCACTCTACATGTTGAAGTAAGGCCATGGCTCATCTGCCCTCCTGCATGCCCTGCACATCTGAAAGGTAAAAGGATGCCTGGTGTTCAGGCATGCAGCTTAGCTATGATTCACTCAGTGAGGCTGAAAATGGGAGGGTCTAAATCAGTTGTGGCTCGCACAGGTAAGCATGGTGGGGCTGTGAGGCGGCATACAGGTGCGGGGGTGGTTGCCGACATAATACAGGATTGTGAAAAGTAAATAAATAAATAAAACCATTTACCTTCCACTCGTTGCATCGCCCAGTCGGTGATGCGGTAAGACCAAGGTAAGCGTCTTTATTTATTTATTTATTTACTTTTCACTATCCCGTCATATGTTGTCTTCCACCACTCCCCACCCCGCTGTGCGAGCCATCACTGGTTTATATCCACTCCACACTGGAAGTGGTTTGCCACTACCGTCACACACACTGATCTAGAGTTTGAATGGTGGACATAAACCTGTCACTATAGCGGAGTACTTTACAACCACCATACTGAGGGTCCTACAAACTCCAGATTTCGAGCTGTCCATCAGCCCCGCAGACAACTCTTAACATTGGCAGGAAACACTGTCATGGTGGTTCCTGTCAATGTATTCAAAGTTTAACAAACTATACCGTCAAAATGATGGTACCGTCCATCAAACTTCTAACATGTTTTAGTTTTTTCAAAAACAAAATCCCAAAAGAGATTCCAAAAAAAAACTAAAACCAATGCCCCCACACCATGGGAGTTCCCTCCTATTTAAATGTTTTGCTGTCCCTTACCTGCACATTTTTCATAGTGCTAAGGGTGAGTAGAAACTGCCATTCGCCTATCCACTATAAATTGGGCAGGCAGTCAAACTGAGCAAATCTCCGATGGCCCTTACTCCATCAGGCTGTTGGAAAGGTAGTCTCTGTCACTAACATACTTATCTGTAAACCAGGCGGGCAGACCTTCACTTTGGAGTAAAAGACATCGCGGTACCCCCTTTGCCAAACTCTAAATCAGCCCCCCAGTTCCTCGCTGATATGCTACAAGTGCAACTCTCTCTCTATGTTCTGAAACAATCATTTTCACTAGAGCTTCTGTCTCATCCCAAATATGCCCACACTTCATATTACGGGTATAAAAATCTAACACACTGATTTTTTCTATTTGCCTACTCTCATCTGGCCTCGTAATTTCCCAACTGCATTCGGATGTTTGGCCAATCAAGATTTAATGATCTATTATGAACAACTTTGGATTTTTTTTTTTTAACATATGAATGTTGCTCCATTTACTTGCTGTTGTGCCTATGTGCTAATTTGTTTGACATTTTAAACTCCGGGTAATTTAAATTATAGAGGAAAATGGCAACAATTAACAGCAATTACCGTGTAGTTCTGTGTGTTTTCTGTAAAAAAGCAACACTATTTTCTAAGGTAAAAACATATACTTGGTCCGGGCGATAAACAACTCGCCCTGAAAATTAGATTTGTTTTATTTTGCTGCCCATTTACAATGCAATGAGACAACAGTTGATGGCATCTCAAATTTAGGACTTATATGAGGCGTTTTTGTATATTCCAATAATAGTTACTCCAAGGATTTGTATTATTCTGCTTCATCTTTGGATTTGAAATAAGGAAAATATAAAAGATTATGGGTCATATTTACAATAACTGGCGCATCCCTGCATATCAGCAGGGATGCACCAGTTATTGTGCGCCACAGCTCCGCCACCATGGATGCGCCACATTTACAATGCGGCGCACCGTGGGGCAAAAACAGCACAGATGCGTGACGCATCTGTGCCGTAAAAGTGGCGCATTGCTGGAGTTGCGTCGCAAGCGCGACGCAGCTCCAGCAATGCTCTGGGGGGCCCAATCTTGCTAATGTTGCGTCAATCCTTACACCTGCTTCAGGCAGGTGCAGGGTTTTGACGCAGCATGGGTCTAAAAGTGACTGAGTGAAATCTTGTGGATTTCACTCAGCCACTTTTAGGAGGCGTTCCTGCGCTGGAACGTCCCCCCCTGCGCAGGAACGCCTACATGTGGTGCAGGGCTTTACAACGTGACGCATCTCCCAGATGCGTCACGTTGTAAGTACCCCGCACCATGGCGCAGGATTTGCGCTGCCACTGCGTCACAAAAGTGACGCAACAGCAGCGTAAATGAGGCGCAAGGGGCTTGTAAATCTGCCCCTTAAAGCTTTAAAAAAAATTGTGTCTTTTTTCATAAACATTTTGTCAGGCTTTATCATTGTTTGCAGTAGATTTATATATTCATAGCGTACAATGTGTTGTTTTAACTGTTTTTCGCATCAATAAGAGGTTTGGGCGATAGCGACGGTCAATGTCAGAAAAATAAATGTTATTGCGTGTGCAAACCCCTTTCCTACCTTGTGCTTAGGAATCAACAGATTTTTTCAGAGTTCATTCAGCTGTGTGCAGGCTAGTCCCTGCTGCTACAAACCAATCAGAGCTGTACCCTGTAGGCAAGTAAAACACAAAAATTGCTTTTCAGATGCAGCAACTCTATTTTGTGATTTGGTAACCTGTTACCAAATCGCAAAATGGGTTTGCGTTTCGTTATTAGGGAAGGGGCGTGTTTAGGGCGTAATGTAAATTGCATCAGTATGTAGGAATGTTTTGTGAGCGAAATGCGGTCTCAAAACATTTGCATTTTACCACCTACTTTAAGTAGGTGGTAACCATTCCCAAATGTAAAGTTCCTCTTTGTGAATGTTTGTTACAGCATTTTTTAAGAGCAGGCAGTGGACCTACGGACCACTGCCTACTCTTAAAAAATGAAAAGATAACTTTAAATTTCACATTTTGTAAAGCATCTCATTTTCTTTTAAGGAAAGTGGGCTGCGTTAGAAAAAAAAGTAGCTTTAGTTAAAAGCAATCAAGGACATGGTTGTCTGCTGACTTCAGCTGGCCATCATCCACGTGATTTTTGCGATTTCTAGGGGGTCGCAAATTGCGATCTATCTCATTAATGTTAATGAGACAGAGCAATTTTGGAACCCCAAGAATCTCCATCTGAAACTCTTTGGGTTTCATACATTGTAAATTGCGATTACCTAATTGCGATTCTCAGGAATTCACAATTAGGTATTTGCAATTTACAATTTTGATGCATGCAACCAGTAGATGCTAATAATTAGAATAGCCCTCAGAGCAGTTGAGTCACACATTTTCAGTGTGTTTAGCAAAATCATGGATTTCACTTCCTAGTCATTTGACAATGAGTAATAACAGTTTGTCTTGTAGAACAGCTAGATAGACTCGCCTGTCAATCAGAGGATAAATCTCCCTGGGCCGATGGCATTTACACATGGATTGGTAATTTCAAGGTACCACAAGAAGGTCTATTGGTGTACGATGTGCTTTATAAGCCCAAGTAGGAGAACCTAAGATAATATCATATGGCACGAAGCATCATAACATAACACAACCCGACATAGCATAGCATAACACCACCCATCTTGTGATTTCGCAATGTGCAGCAGGGATCATTTCTGAAGCCTTTCCCACCATAGAAGAATTCATTGGAGCCCATTTTATATAAAATCCTTGAAAGCCATTTCAGAAAATTAATTAAATCCAGATCAGATATGCTTCAGAAACACGGTTACTAAATGTCAGTGTAATATAATCTTACTGGCAAATGTGTAAAGATTTCCTAGGTGATTGCCAGTCTATTTGTTGTGGGTAATCACTTTCGGCTCATAAGGCACTGAGAGGAGGGCTATGGATCACAGCCTATGGGTTGCACATCCATCCACAGTGTAATATAGCAGACAGTCAAACAGACCTGTCATTTGTCAGCGTTTTAAATTCCACCACCAGTGGCCTATTTTCATTACTCAATATGTCAGAACACATGTTTGAGGACTTAAATCGGCTACTTATAATGATTTTTGTTTAGAACAGTGATTCCAGCAGCAAAGAATCTTTCTAATAATGTATGCCTGAACAGCCTAAAGTGATTAGATTGTTTCACTATAACTAATTTATGATAGATTTCCTTTACTGGTGTATCCAAGCTTTGTAAAGGGTGTGCTTCTATGTTTGTTTTCCACAATGAATGTGTACTGAAGTCAGTCAGCCAAAAAACTTTATTTCGGTAACACAAGTAACCATAAAAGTGCCTCGAAATCACAACATGAATTGACTCATAAAAAATAATTGTGCAAAATACAGCAAATAAAAACACAGAGAGAAAGTACAGAGTATGATCTCGATTCCAGACAACAGATACAGAACCTCTTAAGATCACCATTGTATCTGGCTGAAGACAGGCCATTTCTTATTGGGTCCTGACTCCTTACTTCTTCCAGCTGGTATTATAACAAGTAAAAGTGCAAATAAAAAGTTGCAATGAGTGCCACAAGACCGAATGAACAGATTTGAATATATGTAAAACAAACGCATAAAATCCATAAGATCTACACAGAATCATTTCATATATAAAAAAGACCAGCCACAGGACGACCCTAAATGCTGAAGTGCTGATGCCCGCCCAACAGAAAAATCCCCGCTCATTAAACAACAATATTTTTTCTTCAGTAATAGCTCATTTTAAGAAGAAACACATTTTTACACAAGTGGATGGGGAGTTCAATAGTTGCAAATAAACCAGTGCAGCACCACAATATTTAATTCCCAGTTCTCGAATGATTGGAATTATAAACCTTTTTAGAAGAAATTAAATAAAATTGATTAAAAAGGTAAAGTGGAGCAGCCTCTTTGGGGAAGATTAATCACATGGGCATAATAATATTTTGGTTGAGTCAAGTTGGCCAAGTGGGAAATCAAGGTGTCATCTCACAAAACCTAAACTGAATCGGGTTAATAGCATTCTGTCCCAGGTACTGTCTGCCGACTCTAGATACGGCTCCAGGGCTTGTGTAGTTTGTAGCACAGCAAACTCCATTACAGTAAGTTTTGGGTTCTCAATATCCTCTCTTTGATAGCACCTCATTGCCTTAAAAGTATTGTTTACCCAAACCATTATCAGTTTTTTTAAGTACAGGGGTATTGGAAAGGAGAGCCGGCCTCCCTTGGTTTGTCAGTCTCTTTTGATGTATTTGAGCCAGGGAATTCTCAGTCCTGTATCACAAGATAGGCATTCGGAGATGATCTCCCTATTAAATGAGCCATGTGGGTTCTCCCGAATTGAGCACCACAAAAAGCGAAGAGCCATTTTAATAATGTCATCCACGTATAAAACACCAAGCTCCTGGTGCGTGATAAAGGTTGAGCATGCAGGTGGGGCACTCAAGGCTCGCTCAACCACCCTATTTTCTACTCCCCCTGAGGGAATCGATGTTGGTATAGGTCCATATAACCAACCCGTAGGTGAGAACAGGGAGACACTTTCTTCTGAACACCTCCAGCAGAGGGGGCACAAGTTTTCTACTGATGCAGGAGGCTAACTAAGGATACACCCTGTCCAACTCACAAATCTCTGGCGTACTTTTGCAGGACAGGGTCCTCAGTTACCCCTTGCATCAAAAACTACTTCCAAATATGACCATTCCTGCGTAACATTGACAGGGTGACCCTGTAGAAGCACACCTCGCTTCTTGTGGGGCCTAGGACCGCAAGTCATAATAAAAGTTTTGGATTGGTTGGTGACAAGACCAAGTGCACTCATAAAATAAGAGAGAGTAGTACAGTGTTGTCCACATAGAGTAGGACTGGCACCTTTTTTTGCCATTATGAGGGCATCCAAAACATTTTTCAGACATGGCTGTGCCTAGACCATTGATGTACAAGAGGAATAGATTTGGGGTCTGGACACAGCCCTGAAGTACCCCTCTCCGAAGCTTAAAACATTTTGAATGCTCACCTGATGGACCGTACCTTACTGAGGATGATAAGTCGTGATGGATTGCAAGCAAAAATTCCACTAAGCCACCATCCACCCCTAGATTAGTCAGGATCTCCAATTATTTAGATACTACTATGCTGGTGAAGGCGCAGGACTGGTCCATGAATGCCCGTCATATAGAGCCCAAGATGGCAACGGTTTATTTGGCAAGATTCTCCGCAGGCACACGCCGGGAGCCGTTCCTTCTGATTTTTTAAAACTGTGTGATTTGTGATTACTCTGTACTTTTAAAACAAAAAAGCCTAACTCACCTAAACAGTCGAGTGTGTTCCCGAGAACACGACGGCTGCAACGATCCCCGACGCCACTGCTGGCGAGCATTACGGCCACGCCCCCCACAGGCCACGCCCCCTGGGCTGACTATTTAAGCGCCACTACCGAGCGCTGTCAGACAACACTGGCAAGATTCTCCGCAGGCACACGCCGGGAGCCGTTCCTTCTGATTTTTTAAAACTGTGTGATTTGTGATTACTCTGTACTTTTAAAACAAAAAAGCCTAACTCACCTAAACAGTCGAGTGTGTTCCCGAGAACACGACGGCTGCAACGATCCCCGACGCCACTGCTGGCGAGCATTACGGCCACGCCCCCCACAGGCCACGCCCCCTGGGCTGACTATATTATGTGCAGCCAGAGGAAGCGCAGCGGACGAGCGCAGCGGGAGCGCCGTTTGCGCGCCGAAGGCGCGCCTAAGGCAAGCCCGTCTGCGCCCGTCCGCGACCTACCGGGACCAGGGACCCGAACCCCTACTTTTCCCATACGCCATCGACAGTGCTATTCCAGTAGTAAATTGAGAGACCTGTGTCCCATCACACCTACCCTCTGTCATAATACAATGGAGCCACAGAACCTAGGTCCTTGCCCACACTGCTCATTTAGAGGAAGCAGCCTAGCGCTACCTGCCAAAAACCCGGAAGCGACTCTGGTCAAGGGGGGTCTTCTTAACTGTAGGTCCATTAGCAAACACACTCTTCAGCTATGGGATCTCCTACTAGAGGAGGACCTACACATACTGTTCTTGACGGAGACCTGGCTGGGAGAAAACTCAGATCCAGATATAGTAGACTCCATCCCTCCAGGATATACCCTCCACAGACTTGACAGGACAAAAGGTAGGGGAGGCGGTATCGCCATCATCGTTAAACACCCATTTGAGTGTGTTTTAAAACCAGCAGAAGTTGATGATAGCGAAGCAGGCGAATTTAGCATAAAAATGACTCAACATGAGAACATCTCGGGCATCCTAATTTACAGACCTCCTGGGTCCCTGGGCAACTTCCGCAGTAGCCTATTAGAGGGGGTTGCTCAGACCGCGATTAAACATAAAAAAGTTCTAGTATTGGGCGACTTAAACCTACACCTAGAGGATCAAGGACACAAGGAGGCAGAAGACGTGCATCTGGTCCTACAAGAACTACAATTTAAACTTCTGAGTGTCGCAGCCACCCATCAAAAAGGGCACTGTTTGGATCCCATTTTTGCAAGCTGGGATATGATTAAAGTTCTCACTCCATGTCAGCTTCCATGGACCGATCACTTCCTGGTCCCTTTTCAATGTTTCTACCACACTACGAAGAACATTGAATATGGGAAAGGAAACACTAAGAAACGCAAATGGAGATTATACTCCAAAGAAAAATTTATAAACGTAATTCAGAAAGCACAATTCCCCCTGCACACGGATACTGAACAGGCGAACAAGGACTTTAATCTACTTGTTACCTCCACCTTAGACGAGATAGCCCCTATGTGCAAAGGTAAAACCAAAGAGGGCAGACAGCGTACTGCCCCATGGTTCTCTATAGAACTACAGCAACTAAAATCGAACTGTAAAAAGCTAGAAAGGACCTGGAGAAGGAACCCAAGTGTACAAAACAAAACCAGCTATAGCTCATCCCACCGTAGATACCAGTACGCGGTGCGCAGAGCAAAAGCAAAATATTTTCAGACACGGATCGAGGACTCTGAATGTTCCTCACGAGAATTGTTCAGGATCTACAAAGAAATCTCTATAGTTTCTAGCTCCAACACCCCTACGAACACCTCCACAGAGGGTTGCAATAAAATCGCAGACTTTTTCTCTAATAAAGTTAAAAAGATCTACACCTCCTTCTCAAAACAACCAGGAAATCGTTTAGACTTCATAGTAGAAAGTCCATCCTTAGCCCCTGAGTCCACACTACGAGTTTTTAACGTCCCCACAGCTGACAAACTGACAAAGATTTGTCGAAGTGTGAAGTCTGGCTCCCCTAATGATCCGGCCCCGGCCTGGGTATTTTCAGAGGGCCTAACAGCCCTGGAACCTCACATTAGACACGTCCTACAAACCTCCTTCTCCACTCAACGGGTACCGATGGAATGGAAGAAGGCCATAGTATTGCCTATTAGGAAAAAACCAACAACAAGCCTGGAGGTTCTGGAAAACCTCAGACCCATTTCCCTACTGCCATACGTGGCCAAGGTGGCTGAGAAGGTGGTCAACGCTCAGCTCACTGAACACCTGGAAAAATGGAATATACTCCATCCTTCTCAATCAGGTTTCAGGGCGGGCTACTCCACGGAGACAGCCCTCCTTAGAGCTACTGAGACCTTAAGAGCAGGGGCAGACGCAGGTCACACTATGGCCTTGATTATGCTTGACCTTAGCGCAGCATTTGACACCGTAGCACATTCCATCTTGCTACGGTGTCTACAAGAAGCCGGGGTCGCTGGTCCTGCGCTGGGCTGGCTGCAATCGTTTCTGACGGAAAGATGCTTCCAAGTACAACAAGGGACATGCCGATCAGCGGAGGTGTCACTAGACCAGGGAGTGCCTCAGGGCTCGGCTCTTAGCCCTACTCTTTTTAATCTATATATGGCCTCACTAGCAAAAGTGGTACAGTCCTATGGGGTGGAGTTGGTGTCGTACGCTGACGACACCCAACTGCTCATATCCCTATCACAAAACACCTCCAACACCCCCCACAATTTCAAAGCATGTATGCAGGCCCTAGCTGAATGGATGGACGCCCACTGTTTAAAACTCAATGGCTCTAAAACGGAGGTGTTGGTGGTAGGGGGAAAAAGGGAAGACTGGTCGGATGAATGGTGGCCTACTTGTCTGGGTCCTACCCCCATACCTTGTCAGGAGGCAAAGAATCTAGGGATCTGGATGAACCCTGCTCTCTCTTATGATGGCCACATTAGACGTCTTGTAGGCAAATGTTTTGGAGTGCTAAAGACTCTAAACAAAACGTTAGACCTCCTCCCTCTATCGGCCAGAAGAACGCTAACGCAGGCACTAGTAACCTCGCGTTTAGACTATGGTAACGTCTTGTTCCTAGGGGCCACCGAAGGCAGCATAGGTCGCCTACAAGTCATACAAAACTCCGCTGCCAGACTGGTGCTAAGAAGACCCAGGAGAGCCAACTCAAAAAAAGCACTGGATGCGCTTCATTGGTTACCTGTAAAGAAACGGGTGCGCTACAAGTGTCTCCTCTTCTGTCACCGCATCGTCTGGGACAGATCACCGACATATCTCAGAGACTTAATCAGCAGATATGAACCTACCAGGTCCCTTCGATCAGAGGGCGCCGGACTGCTGAAAGTGCCTAGAACTAAGAAGGCTAGAATGGGCGGACGCTCATTTGCACTCCAAGCAGCCCAACAGTGGAATAAACTCCCCTGTGCAATGAGACTGGAGAGCAACGAAACGCGGTTTAGGTCCCTGCTCAAAACTCATCTTTACTCATCTTAATCCGGTCGTCTGTATGCTGAGTTCTTGGTTAGTGTTAGCGCGGGGACACGCCGTGATGGCGTTACTGTGCGCTCTACAAACTCGATATTATTATTTTTTTTTATTTTATTTGCTAATCAGCAGATTCAGGCATTGCTCCACCATGCCAAGCCTCTGCCAGAACCCATACTGCACCTCCAACAGCATATCAGTCTCTCTGATCCAAGTGAGGAGGCACTCCAAACGGTAGTCCCAGCCAATTTCACTGCCGAATCTAGCAGGGATATTGATTGGCTGATAACAACCTGGGGATTGAGGGTTGACCTTTTTAAAGATTGGCACTATGATGGCATTGTGCCAAGACTCTCGGAGACCCGATTTAACAATCAGCGTTAAAACAATTACACAACAGGGGTGCCTACAATTCCGGGTGGATTTATACAAGCACATAGGTATCCCGTTTGGCACGGATGCCTTGTTAGATGAGCTCTTGATGAAAGCCTCGGTAATTTCAACAAGGGTAAATTGCAGGGCTAGAGAAAATGCCAAACCTTCCTGAACTTACTGATTCGGGCTGTCAGAGCCATATAAATCTTTGAAATGGTCGACCCAGACAATCAGGGCTAATGATGGTAATAACAGAATTGTTTTTTACACTCACAAAATTATTGTTATTGGTCACAGCCCAGAAAGCAGTAATATCTTTCATTCTAGTGGCCCTGACCAGCTCCCTCCAAGATTAATTTTGTATCTCTTTACCCCTATTCCGCTGGGCTGCCTTATACTCAGCTCTACAATGCTGAATTTAGCAGAATTTTGCAAATATCCCTAGGCTTCCCCTTTAGCGCCTCATGGAAAGTCACTGATCCTACAGGGTTAATCAAAACATTTGGCCTCATAGTCCCTATGTCTAATAGGTTTCAGGAGCAAGCTACTCAATACTAATTCCAACTGGGCAGAATTGGTTGGCTATGACCCTGTGGTCCTCATGGGAGTAAGGCAGGTAAACATCATGGGGAGGTTATTTCACATACAATTTTGACATAAAGACTTTTGGGTCAGTGTTTCTCCATACCAGGCGGTGACCTTGAGACAACATTTTATACTTAAAGTCTAACTTTGCTACTTTTTGGTATTCACAAAGGTAAGTTGCTACTAGTAATTTTACTAGTAGTAACTTTGTGAAAGCTAAAACATATTAAAGTCAGACTTTTGGCCTAACTTAGAATTTTGGTCAACTTTACCTTTGTGAATCTGGCCTTGTGTGTCCATTCTCTTGACACATCTCCCCCTTCTGGAGACAAGTAAGCCAACACTTAAAGGGCTGTAGTTGCTATATGGACTTTCTGCAATTCCCCCCCCAAGAACCTGTGGCCAGCAGATCTCGAGAAACAAAAAAATAATGAATGACAGAGCATTAACCTCTCTTTTCAAACGTGGCATTAGTTGAATCAAATGGGTCTAAGAATTCATTAGTGAGATCAAATGATTTAATGAGTTGAAAAGGAGCATTTTCCCTCTGGTCACTGGGTTGGTTTTCACAGCTTTTACTAATGCTATCATATATCGTGCAGTTACTTTTCTCCTGTTTGAACCCAAATTTTGCATTGAATCCCCACCTAAACTAATTTGATACCCTTTATGCAGGGAAAAAGTTTGACTTCAAGGCCTAGAATAAAATCGCATAACACATTAAGATTGGAATTAAAATCAGACTCAAAATATCCATGGTAAAAGTTAATTAATACTATTCAGGTATTTCAGCCACATTGATAAAAAAGCTTGAACTAGATTGCTACTGGTAGTAAGCGGGTTAATTTTGCGCTTTAAGGTTACTTTGAATCAGGCCACTAGCCCCCCCATGCCCTGCAAGATCAAGATGGGACCACTGTGGCCATAAAAGAAGCATAGGCTTGTTACATTGGTGGCCTGGATCTCTTGGAAACAAATGATATTGGTTGTTTGATGTTACAACGCATTCCGTTGCAACGCATGCCTTTACCATGCATGCGTTACAACACGAATGCCTTTCCCACGCATAATCTTTCCCACGAATATTCCTTTACCACACATATTTTTACAACGATTTTCATTGCAAATTCATGCATGGTAAGGGCATACTCTTGTTAAAGGTTATTCCCCCACCCCTAAACCCTTCTTACAAATACCCTTCCCCTGCCCTTAACCCTAAAATCGGACCCCTGCTTTTTTTAAAATCTAAAATTCCCCTTACCTCTCCTCGTTGTCTCGTCTGTCGTCTCTTCTCCGTGATCTTCCTTGTTGACGTTGCACGTCATAAAGAGGAAACGGAAGTGTCTTTCTGTTTCCTCTAACGACGTTGATTGCCTCCTGATTGCCTCCATGATCGGTACTTTATCAGGTGCATTTTTTGGGGGAAGAGACCCCCCCAATCCCCCTTTTCTTTTCGCACACTTTTTTTTGGAGGGGAGACCCCCAAAGCCCCCTTTTTTAATTTTAGCCTTTACCACACATGCCTTTACTACGTATCTCGTAGTAAAGGTATGCGTGGTAAAGGCTATTCGTGTTAACCACGCATGCGTTGTAATGCATGCGTGGTTTATGTTATGTGTGGAAACGGCCACGTTGTAGTGGCCGTTTCCCATGATATCATAGTTGTATATAAAATCACCCCTCTTCTCACTACCCACTTTACTAGCAAGGTCAGATATATTCCAAAAGGGTATATTACCTCTTGAGGGGAGACAATTGAACTGGTTAAATTTACTATGCCTGTTACTCAGATACAAGCTTACGGTTGAGCCCTGCTGTTTGCTAGATCAAGGGGTGTACTGGGTCTGACAACAGGGTAACCTACTCCACAACTACCATGTTGATTACCAGCATGGCAGGGACTATGTCAGTCTTTATCAGAAATTTCTCAATTGAGTAAATCGATTCTGGGTGGGAATGTTGTAAGGGAGTATCTGGGCTCCCCTTGGACAAAGGGGGCCTTCCCACCTTTTAAAATTCTAAAATTATTTACCATATCTGAATAAAAATAACCTAGGGGCAATATCTTCACGTTACCAAATTATTTCTGCCCTTGATAGGAGACCCAAATAAGGTTGCTGGCAATCCTGGGGCTTCTGATGATGACAATAACACAATCCCCTATGAATTCTTTGTGCATATTCCTCACCCAACCCACTCCTTGCCATAAGGACTTCACTGAATATTCTTTCCTGGCACCTAATGTTCCGATGGATCCAGTAGGTAGTTTTATTAATGACCTCCTCCATAGTCTCAGTTACTTCAGGGTGCAGCATTGGGATATTGGCCATGATTATAACAGAAGGGGAAGCTGCCGGCAGGAGGTCTCATCTGGATGCATAGCCTAAAGCCAATCCCGCCTACATAGAGACTATTTGGATATATTTCCCTGGGTCCTGGGGCTCCCAGCTTATGATTCAGGCACCAAGGAGTCTCTCAAAGATCTAGGACTAACCAAACTGACTGCAGGGGTTCTATCTAACACACAAGCAGACAGACACCTCTTTCCCGCTTCTATGGACTGCAGCTCCTGGGTGAGACTTATCAGCCTCTGTCTTGTTGCAGAGCCTCCACTCTCTACTAATCCTTGAGCCAGCCTTATGTCCAGCTTGCTTAATTTCTCATCAATATGAATCAGTTGGTCATGCAGTCCCTGTAACTCATAATCCATGAGATCCGCAACATCCTTCCTCAGCTGAGTGTGTAAAACATTGAGTTCCCCAGGGGTCTGGGCTTAATTAAATTGGCTGTTTGTATAGGGTTAGCCCCTCATTTCCTCTTGGTGCTAGGCAACATTACTAACTTATTGGCCTGCACATCAGGGGAAGAGGCACATTTGTCAGAAGTTGCCCTGCCCGCACAATCCTGTTTTGGCATATGGTGACACAGGCATCCCCCAACCACATCAGACTTGTCAGCCTTCTGATTCATGGATACAGGTTGAGAAATAAGTAAACCCCCACTATCATTGGGCAAAATTACATTTGATAAGGCCTTTCTGCAATGAGGATTTCTTTATCGATGCCACCCACTGCCTTTTCAATATACACATCTAGCTTGCTAATCTTTTTTTGATGGCTTCCAGGTCCTTGCAGCAAGGTAGGAGGAGGATCTTCCTCCAGTGGTGGTCCTTCAGATCCATGGGATTGTGGCCAGGGCCTGATGGGTGGAGAGGAGATGTCTGGTGGGGGTGTGGAAGGAGAAGTGGTGGTTGAAGTATGCAGGTCCGGCATTGTGGAGGGCTTTGTAGGCATAAAAGAGGACCTTGTAGGTGAGCCTTTTGTTTACTGTAAGCCAGTGGAGGTCTCTCAGGTGGTTGGTGATGTGGCTGCGGTGACTGATGTTCAGAATGAATCTCGTGGCGGCGCGTTGGATGTTTTGCAGCTTCTTTTGGTGTTCTTTCGTGGTGCCAGTGTAGAGTGCATTACCGTAGTCGAGTCTGCTGCTGACGACTGTGTTGGTGACTGTGGGGATTCACTTGAAGATCTTTTGAAGCAGGCAGACCATGTATAAGTAGGAGGATGGAATGTCGTTCATCTGGTGGTTCATTGAGAACAAAGTGTCCAGGATGATGCCAGGCAGAAGGGGTTGGGCACTGGATGAGAACTTTTGTCTTGTCTGAGTTAAGCTTGAGGCAGCTGTCCTTCATCCAGGTGGCTACTGCCTTCATTCTGCTGTGGAAGTTGGTCTTGGTGGTTGTGGGTTCATTGGAGAGGGAGAGGATTAGCTGGGTGTTGTCGGTGTAGTAGACGATGTTGAGTCTGTGGTTTTTGACGATGGTTGCAAGCGGGGCCATGTAGACATTGAAAAGGATGGGGCTCAGGGAGAAGCCCTGTGTCCCTCCACAGCTGATATCTGTGGATTCTGAGAGAGAAGGTGTCAGTCTGACTCTCTGAGTTCAGCCGGTGAGGAAGGAGTGGTTCCAGTCGAGAGCATTGTCGCAGATGCCAGCATCGTGAAGTCTAGCATAGAGGGTGTCGTGGGAGACGGTGTCAAAAGTGGCAGAGGGGTCCGGGAGGATGAGGGTCGTTGGTTTGCTTCTGTCGAGAAGGATGCACATGTCATCTGTGATGGCGAGGAGAGCGGTCTCAGTGCTGTGATTGCTTCTGAATCTAGATTGGGATAGGTCTAGGATGTTGTTTGATTCGATGGATACAGAGATTTGGGTGTTGATGGCCTTTTCGATGACTGGTTGGGAAGAGGAGCGGGGAGTCTGTAGATCTTGAAGCCTGTCGGGTCGGCAGATGGTTTCTACAGTAGGGGGTTGATCTCAACATGTTTCCAGTCTTCAGGGAACGTGGCGGATTTGAGGTTGTGCTGCAGAGTTCAAGTGTGATGGAGGTGCTGGCTCTGTTGAATATATGGTGGGGGTGTTGCGATGAGGGTGGTTGGTGAGTTGGTTTTCAGTGACCTTGTTCCAGCTTCTGCATGCTAGTGGGCAGGCTGGTGTATAGTGTGTTTGGTGAAGGAGAGATGAACGCAGCGGTAGTTGGTCCACTGTAGTTCAGAGGTGTGGCTAAAGGAGATGTTGCTCCTTGCGGAGAAGATAGGGTCGAGTGTGTGTCCTGCTGAGTGGGTTGAAGAGGTGATAAATTGCTTGAGTCTGGTTGTGGCGAGGTTCTCCAGTAGGGATGATGTGTTGTGGTCATCAAGGATGTTGAGGTGGAAATTTAGGTCTCCGATGAGGATGTACTTCATGGAGGCAAAAGCGTGGTGTGCGATGGGTTCGGGAAGTCGTTAGATGAGGGTGCCGAAGAGGGTGGTGTTTTTGGATTGGTTTGGAACTGGATCTGGAAGTGGAGGTGGAGGTGCTCCATGGTGGTCGAGTTGTCATCTGAGCTGGTTATGATGTGAAAAGTGTTTTTGTGTATGATGGTGATGCCTCCTCCTGGTCCTGGTTGGGTGGAACAGTCCTTGAGGATGATTTTGTATCTATCTGGGATGGTGATAATGCTGTCCAGGTCTGAGGTGGCATTTATCCAGCTTTCTGTAATGAAGACCGAACCAAGCAGATCCCATAACTGTACTGCGTGTTTGCGGAGGGAGCATATGTTGATTAGGATACAACTGAGGTGATCAGGTCTCATTTTTGTGGGTTGGTTTGGTGTGCAATGGCAGGCGAATGTGCTGCTGTATTTGCAGCAGGAGAAAGGGCTCTGGGTGACATTCGGTTACACTAAGTGGCTGGCAGATTGGCGTCTGGTGTTGCGGGCATGGAGGGTGCTGGTGTCGTACAGTTGGATGGTCAGTTGACCAGGGTCCGTGGCGCTGGGCACGGTCCAGGCACGGATGGGCACAGATGAGCTTGCCTTTGGCATGCCTTAGGTCACGCAGCAACCACCATTAAGTAGTATGAGGTCAGGGCTGGACAGTTAAGAGGCAGGAAAGAGGTGCTGGATGTGGACAGGGCCGCGGGGGATGAACAGCAGCAGGGACACAGAGAGGGAAAAGGCTCAAAAAGTGAAAGAGTGACAAATGTGACATAAATCAGAAAACATGAAAGAAAGGTAAAAAGAGATCAGAGGATATAAAAGCAGAAAGCAGAGAGATAGAGGGCAGAGCAGCAGCAGAGCAGAGATGCTCCCTTTGGACCACCAGGGATGAGGCACAGGCAGGTGCCTGGGGTGGAGGATGGCCTCAAAGCCACAGACCTGCAAGGGTCTGGGGCAGCAGCTAACTATCTGTTTGCTAAGTCTACAACTGGAACAGACAATAACTAACAATGTAATGTGTCGGTATCTATGTATATAGCATTTCTTTTGAGCGAGTCTAGGCCTGCAGATTAGTTCTGATTTACTCAGTATGGCTAGAAATGGGTGATGCCAGGCAAACACATCTTAAAGAGCCTACCACTGCAGTCACATGCCCATTATGTATGGCTGCTATGATATTACTGCGACTCTCCCTTTATGTTATGATACAGCAATTTTCAGCTGACGGACAACTTCGATTTGTTTCAGTTTTCTCCTATTGCTGTTGTGGCTATGTGGCAATTTGTTTGACATTTTACATTCCGAATCATTTAAATAGCAGTAGAAAATAATAACAATTAGCAGAAATTAACCTTGCTAAAGTTCTGTATGAGTAAATCCAATACTTGGCCTGGGCTATAAGCAACTGTGAGAATGAGATTTGTTTTCTTTTGCGGCTTCTTTATAATGCAAAAGTGGTAATTCCTGATGGTATCCTCTATTTCAAATTCATAATGAAGTGTTTTTGTACATTCCAATAACAATTAGGCTAAGGTTTCTGTATTGTTCTGCTTCACCTTTCTATCTGAAAAAGAAGTCAAATAAAAAAAAAATGAGGATTCAATTTAATTGAGATTTACTTTCATAAATTGTTTATCAGCATTATCATTATCAGTAATGAATTTTAACTGTCTTGTTACCGGTCTTGTTTTTGCTATCGATTTTGCGTACAAATTAATTGTTTTTTGTAGTTAGAACCGGGGTCTCTAGTGGGCGGAGGTAGGTACCTTTGGCCGAATAGGGTTCCTTGCTTCCAATCAGGGTAAGGGGGATACACACTTTAGATAACCCCTGCTCACCCCCTTGGTAGCTTGGCACGAGCAGACAGGCTTATCTCAAAGGCAATGTGTAAAGTATTTGTACTAACACTCACAGTAACACAGTGAAAACACCACAAATGGACACCACACCAGTTTAGAAAAATAATATGGGGCTCATTTATGAGCCCCTGCGTCACTTTTGCGCCGCCGGTGCGTCACTTTTTGTGACGCACCAGTGGCAGAAAACATGCGCCATGTTGCGCCATATTTACAAAGTGACGCATCTAGGTAGATGCGTCACTTTGTAAACCCCTGCGCCACATTATACCTGCGCCAGGTATAATGTATGCAAGGGGGGCGTTTTGACGCAACAAAGGGTCGTAGAAGTGACGCAGTGAAATCTACGAGATTTCACTGCGCCACTTCTAGGGTGCAAATGCGTCAATTTCTTGCGCCTGCCTCAAGGCAGGCGTAAGACTGACGCAGGCCCTTTCACATGGGGCTTGCCCCATGTGAAAGGACACATTGCTGGAGTTGCGTCACTTTTGAGACACACTCCAGCGATGCGTCACTTTTGCGCCTACAGATACGTCAGAAATACTGACGTATCTGTGACTCCTTGCGACATGATGCGTCATACTGTAAATATGACGCATCACTGGAGTCGCAGGGAGGGCGCAGTGAAAAGTGGCGCATCACTGTTTTCACGCAGTGATGCGTCACTTTTCATAAATGAGGCCCTATATCTTTATGTAAACTAAACAAGACCAAAACAACAAATATCCAACATACAGATACTCAGAAGAATGTCTTTAAAAAGGTTGTTGCAAAAATAAACTTGTAGATGATAAATGCAACACTTAGGGAATCATTAGAATGTCCGCCCACCATCCTGACGTAAAAAGGGAAAGCCCGCCATAAGTGTGGTGGTTCCGTGGGGGTGATTAGGATGCACCCGACACACTGGCGGGCGCATCCTGCATTTGTACCATTGCGGGGGGCGGTGCTTTTACTATCACCCGCCCCGCCGCAATGCCAAAAATGCATGTTGTGCAGTTGCATGCATAACGTGGCAGGCACCTCATACAAATGCAGGGGGGTACCCCCATGTGCCCCCCCACCCTCCTCAAGTTCATGGGGGCAGCAACGGGCCCCCAAATGTGATTTCCGCATTCTTTTCCCGCCACAGAAAGGCTGTTCCCCGCCTGTATACAAATATGGATAGTGGTGTCTAGCTGGGGGTGAAGTCCTTTTGGTCAGAAACAGGAGGCCAGCTCTTCTCAGGCCCTTGGAGACTTTTCTTCAGATGGACACAGCACACAGCAGAGTCCTTCTTCAAGCAGGGGACACAGCACATACCAAAGTCCTTGGTCCTCTCCTCAGTAGAAACAGCAAACTGCAGACCAACCCCAGACACACAGCAAGAAAGTTCAGGGAAGCTGGGGGTGAAGTACATTTGGTCCTGGGACTTCAGAAACAGGAGGCCAGCACTTCTCAGGCCCTTGGAGACTTTTCTTCAGATGGACACAGCACACAGCAAAGTCCTTCTTCAAGCAAGGGACACAGCATACAGAAAAGTCCCTTGGCCCTCTCCTCAGTAGAAACAACAAACTACAGGCCAACCCCAGAAACACAGTAAGGGCAGAACCTCTCCTCAGTCTCTTCAGCTGGTCTTCTTTGGCAGGGATTCCTCTTGATCATGAAGTAGTCTAAAGTTCAGGGGTTTCAGCTCTCACATTTATACCCCAAAAGTTTTTGTTCTCTATGTTTGAGGGGTCCTGGACCCAGTCCAAACCAGTTCTGGGTGCACTCTGCCAGTGCACAACTTCTTCCTTTGTTAGTGTGGGCCAGGGTCATCAGACACACCGCAAGAGGTGGAGCCAGCGTTGTGGAAGGCAGGCACAGCCCTATTCAGGCCCAGGTGCTACTCCTCCCGCCACTTCAAATGCAGATTGGCCTATTCAACCTAGTGCTGACTCACCCAGACTCCTGGAGCCACCCCAGCCCCTGTCACTTTCAAACCAGACAGTCAATCTACAAACAGGCAGAGGCACACAGAAGGGTGAACAAGAAAATAGCCACTTTCTAAAAGTGCTATTTTCAAACACAGAATTTAAAAAACATCCTTCCTAAAAGATGTGTTATTAAATTCTGAGTTCAGGGATACCAGACTCCACATTTCCATCTCACTCCTATGAGACGAAATGCAGGTAAACATGGTACACAGCATTCCCCATTCTGTTCTATGGTCAAGATAGCCTTTCAATAGTGAAAAACGAAATTGGCAGTATTTCACTACCAGGACATGTTACCCATACTAGTACATGCCCTAGCTTTCACATACACTGCACCCTGCCCAGGGGGGTACCTTGGGCCTACCATAGGGGTGTCCTATATGTAAGAAAAGGGAAGGGTAAGGCCTGGAAAGTGGGTGCACTGGCCAGGACGACATGGCAGTTAACAAACTGTGCACCGGTACTGTGGTGGCAGGCCTGAGACCTCTTTTCAGAGCTACTCATGTGGGTGGCACAATCATTGCTGCAAGGTAACTAAAAGCATTGGAATTACCAGCCCTGGCACATTTAGTGCACTTTACTAGGGACCGGCTGGTAAAACAAATATGCCAATCATGGATAACCAATCACAATAACAATTTACACAGAGAGCATATGCACTTTAGCACTGATCAGCAGTGGTAAAGCGCCCAGAGTCCTATAGCCAACGACTACAGGTCAGGAAAAACGAAGGAGGAAGAATCAAAAAGTTTGGGTATAACCCTGCAAAGAGGGCCATTTCCAACACAACCCCCTAAAGCCTAAAGCCAGGGTAGACCAATCGATACCTGGATGGGATTCCCTGCTTGGGGCGATAGAACATGGAACCTGGCCCGAACAGCAGGGGTCGATTCCTGTTCTACGCCTTCCTGAACCCAGTTAGATCCCTCTATCAATCTTCCCTGGGCCCACTAGGCTAACCCATGGGGGACCCTTCTCCTCACCTGGGGACCCCATATGTGCAGCGCCTAAACGTACTTTGCTCACAGATGTGTCTGCACTGGTAGAAAGTACCCACATGGCCAACACAGCGGTGTGGCCCAGTCTACCCTAAGAGTGTGACTCCAGCCACCCTCCCAGGGGCAACTCTGTCCACCAGGACAACCAGCCACAGTGGCCACTGACAGCTGTCAGTGATGAGAACCAGGCCTCCTGCCTGTCAGGACTTTCTAACCTCTGTGGCATCAGAAAGTGAGGGATAGTAGCCCTAGGTGCCTGGCACCTTTTCTCCACATTCACTCCTGCTGAGTCAGGTAGGGCATCCTGACACTGGCCCACCAGCCCAGGGTCCACACCCTCAGGCTGACCAGAGGTCACGGTGAGGCTCTCCTCCAGCTACCTCTCCTTCTGGGGTCCCGCACTCTCCTCCCAGGAGAGGCACCCTCAGAAAACAACTCTCCCACCAGTTCTAAACCTCTCTCCGGCAACTGTTCTCCCAACCTAGGATCTAAACCCTCAGGTTAAACCGGGGTCAGAGGTGAGGAATCCTTCCCTTTGCACCCCCTTCCAGAGTTCTGCACCCTCCCACCTGTAGTGGTACTCCTGGAAGCCAAACTGGTCAGGACATTGCTTACAAATGTCCTTCCCTCCAGGTCAGGCAGGACCTGAACCTGCCCTCCCAACCTAGGGGCTAAACCCCGCGGCTAAGCACTTGCCTGGCATGCCAGGACTTCTGGGGGAACACATAGCATCCCCCTGAGGGTAACACATGACTCATGTGCTGTGTGACAGTCTGCCTGGTGCAGATCTCCCGACCCCTGTCCATCTGACAGTTCACGAAGAACCCCCAGGCCAGAAGTGGTGTCACCATGGTCACTCCTAGGAGACTTAGCCCTTCTGGCTGGCCCCTGACCCACTGGTTCTCCCACTGGGGAACACTTACACCTCTCACCCCTCCATCTGGACTTCTGCACCCTCCACTTAGGAGCGGCACCACCAGACACCAGAACTACTGGAGCTCCGTTTACAGCCGCTCCAGTTTCTCCTGACACTAGGAGATCCCCCTCAAATGGCCTTCTAGTACAGCCTAGGCCTCCAACCTGGTGTGCCCTTAGGGAACCCTCCAGGTCCTGAGACTGGGTTTCAGGCACCTTGGGACACAGCCCACACCCACTCCTTCCCTGCTGAGACAGGACGGGAGCCCCTACACCCCTCCCATTACACCGGTACCTAGCTGGGCTACTCTGAACCTCTCCCACCACACGGGTCTGGAAGATACCTGAGTCATTCCTTTTGGGGTCAATCCCAAATGCCTCTTCAGACCCTCTAGAATTCCCCAAGAGGTGTGTCTCCAGCGCAAGCTCCCTGGAATTAGAGACCTCACTCTCCACCGGGTGTTGGCATAGCTCTGGAAAACAGAGACTTAAACTATGCTCTCCAACAAATGAATCACACAGCCCCCCACAATTGTTAACCAAGCTACCCTTTGCTTCATACTCCAGTGCCTCACACAAGTACCCCACACCACTCTTTTGAGATTGGCAAGACCGTGTCTGACTGTCTCTGTCACTCAACCCACACTCTTCTGGGCGGTCTCCACATTCACACACCAAGACTTCTACCATGGGGGAACCATTCTCCCTGCACCACTCATACATAGTCAGTAGAGTATCCCTCCCACTGTGGTAAATATTTCATTACCGGTACTATTTTTTATGCGGTAAAGTCTATTAAGAATAACTCAGTAAATATAAGAGGCAGAATCCGTGGTATTAGAGGTTTTAAAAGGCTTTATTCCTATACAAAGGAATACAATTCGAATTGTAGGCTTTCTATTCCATCACCACGAAAGTTCAGGAAGGAAGGGCATACATTATTGACAGATAAGCAGTTTTATAGAAAATACATTATAGTGAGACAGATGCGAGAGGCGTAACAGCTGATAGTACAGATAAAAGGTGCATACGTAACTAACAAAGGCGTATACATGGGTGTAACTAAAATACGTCATTAAACATGATGTCACAAGTGGGTGGATCCATAAAAGAATCCTGCAATGTCAGCAGAAATATTTGGCAGAGATGCGCGCGCAGCCGCATGACGTGTGATTGACGTGCAACTAGAGGGTGAAGGGGACTTGACATTTAGCTCTACATGTGGAGACAGAAGTCTGGGGTTATGTCAACCTAATCCCAAATCATATCTAATATCCTATGTTTAAAGAACTGTGTTATCCAAAAGGAAAGGTCTCTAGGATAGAATCTATTCTATACTGACTGTTAGTGCGTGTACAAGCGTCTAAGTGTCTACATGAGATGCGAGGGGGTAGGAATATTCCATGGTAACGGAGCTATGAATTACTTGCATGTGGACAGCGAGGCCTGGCCCTTTGCACGGTAGCTGGAGGAATGTTTACCTAAACTGCTAGACAGGAATGCATCGGATGAGGAGCGGAGTAGATAATCTTGAAGGTGAAATACAGTTTTTGGCAGGCAATATGCTGGATCAGGCACCGTTAGCCGCGCAGGGAGTAGGACAAAGTTCATGGATACAGATGCAGGCTCAGACTGGAGCTTTCAGAGGCAGAAGGCAGGAAAAGGCTTGATGACAGAATTCAGGGCCTACTCGCCTGAATCTGTAAAATGTGGAAAGTGAACCATATAAAGTCGGTGGCCTTTCATACTTAGGAATGGAATATCTGACCCATTCATGGCGGATCTGAAAGAGGACATGTTGACGGTGGATGCACATATATTTGCGTCTTCAAAACTGGAGTAGGAGGGAACATACATGTACTTATAGCATGCACATGGAGCCGTTGGGGTCTACGATAGGGGACATAACTGATCACAGAATTCATATTTCCTCATTCCCTCCTTGTCCCCTACAGACCCTCAGGAGATATCGATCTTCATCAATCCATCGATCTGTTCATATAGCATCATTTGTTCTTCTTTCTTCTTCCGGGATCTTGAACGAAAACTTGGATGTGGGATACACGATGTGGCACACAGACCACAAATCGCTGGCCCACATTGTAGACATAAGCAGCAACTGAATAGTATGAGAAAGCCAATACCTAGGAAGGATAGGATTCTCCATCCCCAGGCTGACAACACGCCCCAGAACCAACCGGACCAAGTCCAGGTGCCTGGACTCTGGTGTATCTGGCTTATAATCTTATGAAGGCGGGTTATGGCTTTATATACTGACGGCGAATTTTCTGGTATGAAAATGCAGCAACTTGATCCGATGACCCTACAAGCTCCGCCCCTATCGGCCAGGATGACGTCAAGGACAAGACGATTTTGAAGCACGACAATCCGCATAGCAGACTGCTCTTCTGTTAAATTGCCTAAGGCGGAAATAGTCTCATTCACTACTGCTTCAAGGGTTCTGGTTAATCTACGTATCAGCTTACTATTAGTGACTGTACCTATATAGGGGAAGAACCCTTTATTGAAATCTGTGTATTTTTCCCATGCTGTTTCAGTGTAATCGACAATTGGGAGATCTCTCTGTTGTCTATTGTGTACTAAATGGGTATTTCTATGATAATCAGGAGGAGCTAGGAAAACAGGTGGCAGAAGGAATGCTATGTAACAGGTACCATCCCAATCTAGAGGTAGACATATATATGCGGTCTGGCCACATATGAAGTAGGAATGATGGGAAGCTCTAAATGTAGACTTGCCTTGATCACTGAATTTTATTACAGTGGTGCATTTACTATGGCCCATGTGTATGGACCCATTCTTTCTTACACATAATTCCCCTTTTACTGGGAATACTGACATGGCGGGCAAGATTGGTGTAGCTTCAGATTCAACGTTCAGGATCATGAGGTTAAGTGTAAAATTACCTAATCCATATACTTCATTTTCTAGATCAGTTCCTGTTCTTTTGGGAAGTCCCTCCTTGTTAGGGTAGCAGACTTTAAGCAAAACTAGGTTCAGGTTTCCCCATACCCAGTTGTCTTGATAAACTGCGGAATTTGAATCTAGGGAATTAATCAGACTAAACCATGCTCCACAGGAGCCATTGTGTGTGAACGGATAGGGAAAGAGGGGCAAAACTCCCTTATAGTTCTGATAGGGAGGGAGTCGGCCACATATCCAACAATTTGTGGCATTGCTGGTCTGATGGGAATGATGTAACATACTAATAAATGTGTTGTTGCGCAGCGCAAATCTATAGGACAACTCATGCGGAGGTAATTCGCTAAAAGAATGTTCTGCAGTTATGTTGTAAGCACGCTTAAGAATAGGGTAATACATATGCAATAGTATGCTGAAAATAATGATCAGAAGACTTAGAAAAAACAAAATTAATAATGTTACTGTGCAGTGACTACGAAGTGATTTACAATACGCATGTTTTTTCAGCTGCATCTGTTGATTCCTTTCTCTATTCCGGTCTAGAGGATACATGTCAGAGACTAATTCAACCGATTCACCTTGGAGAGGACTTAAACAATCAAATTGTCTGACTTGCTAGACCTCAATTTTAGTTTGTACAGTTCTGGTTTTGATTGCTCAACCAAGGGGAGCTTTGAGTCTGTCTGTGAGGGAATACAGGGTTGAGTATTCACACTGGATGGTAGTCCATAAAATTTCTTGATATGACTCGAGTGCAACCACCCTTTGCGACCCTCAATCTTCACGGCAGTCCTTGTAGTCAGTAGAACCAACTTAGGCAACTTCCACCTAGGATCCAGTTGGGTCTTCCGGTCGAAATTCCTGACCAAAACCAGGTCACCAGGAACCACGTCATGGGGCTTCACCTCAGTATTATCGGGAAAAGCTGCGGCTACCTGTGAACGACAAGATTGTAGTGCAGACATCAAGGAAGCCAGGTAATCTGTCAGCATATTACAGTCAACATCAGTGATTTTGCGAGGTATAGGCGTCCCCCACATATTTGGTGGTCTACCGAAGATCACCTCGTACGGGGATAGCCCTGTTCGGGAATGTGCTACCATTCTCATGTAAAAGAGTGCAACTGGTAAGGCTACTATCCAATCGACACCTTTTTCCCTACATATTTTGGACAATCTAATTTTCAGAGTTTGATTATGGCGTTCCACGAGACCTGCGGCCTCGGGATGTCGGACACAGTGGAATTTCCATTGGTAGCCTAACAAAAGGGAAACGTGTTTCATTAGTTCGGATGAGAACGGCTGGCCGTTATCTGAGTAGACAACACGTGGTAAACCGTACCGTGGGAAGAATTCTCGAACTAACTGTTTGGCAGTAGTCGGAGCAGTGTAATCTGAAACCGGGTATGCTTCTGTCCAACGGGAAAGAGCACAGACAACTACGAGAACATATTTGAATCCTCGACATCGTTCCATCTGGATATAATCCATCTGGAGGACTTCAAAAGCATGATCGGGAGGTTGAAATCCACCCTGCTCTACGGGGATGCTTTTACCTGGATTAAACTGACAACATATCATACAGGTACGAACCTTTTGTTTAGCTGCTGCTCGCAAGTGTTTGTTGAACCAAATGTGTTGAATGCTGTCTAGCATAGCTTTTTCTCCTAGGTGCGCTGGACTATGTATTGTGTTAATGATGACTTGAACCATAGAGTCGGGAAGAAACCATATAGATTTTTCCTTCGTCATCCATCCTTGATCCGTTTGGATCCCTCCTAATTCAGTCCATTTCTTTATTTCTTCTGGTGTAGCATGTGTCTGTATGTCAATTACATCAAGGGCGGGATCCTTAACTGTCATGCAATGTGTTAGTGTCTGAACTATTGTCTTTGTCATGTCAGTTGTGAGAGTCTGATTCTGAGCAGTCTGTTTAGCTGTTCTGTCAGCTAGGTCATTACCCTGAGAAATGATATCGGTAACTTTTGTATGGGCTTTGCATTTCATAATCGATATTGCAGTAGGTAGATGAATCGCGTCTAATAGGGCTTGAATGAGGGGTCCGTGTTGGATGTGGGCACCGTGAGAAGTTAAATAACCTCTCTCTCGCCACAGTACGCCGAAGTCATGGACGACTCCGAATGCATAACGTGAATCTGTGTATATGTTGACTTTCTTATTTTTGGCTTGAATACAGGCTTGTGTCAGAGCGATGAGCTCTGCTGCTTGAGCTGACAAAGTGTTAATACAATTTGTTTCAATGACTTCAGTGTCTGTTGTGACTGCGTAAGCGGCCACTAACTCTCCTGTACTTGTTCTCATACATGACCCATCTACATACAATGTCAAGTCTGGATCTGACAAAGGGATATCTGTCAAGTCTTGTCTGGGTTTCGTCGTGATAGTAATGACTTCGACACAATCATGTGCCAATGGATCTGTTCCGCCCACTGGTAACAGTGTGGCAGGGTTTAACGTATTACAACGTCTGATTTCTATGTGTGGCTGAAATAATGTCAGTTCGTAACCGGTGAGTCTCGCTATAGTCAAGTGTTGTGTTTGTGTGCGGTTCAAGAGAACCTCTACTGCATGTGGTACTTGTACTGTCAATTGGTGTCCTAACACTATGGCATCGCTTTGTCTGATTGCTAAAGCTGTTGCTGCCACCGATTTCAGGCACGCAGGAAGAGCCTGAGCTACTGGATCTAATGTACTAGAGAAATAAGCACATGGTTTGTGTGATCCTGCTTGTTCCTGAGTGAGTACTGACAAGGCAGTACCTTCGCGTTCTGTAACAAAGAGTGTAAACTGTTTGCTGTAGCATGGTGTTGCTAAAACAGGTGCTTGGCATAAAGCTTTCTTTAAGCTTTCAAAGGCGTGTGTATGTTCTTGAGTCCAAGGGAAGACAGTCAATGTGGCTGCCTCCTGTATTGTCAACTGGATGAGTGGTTTTGCTGGAAATGCATATTGAGGGATCCACTGCCTACAATATGAAGTGAGGCCTATAAAAGCCCGCACCTCCTTTTGTGTCTTGGGTGGTGGCATGTTAGCGATTAACTGGATACGGTCGGGTGTAAGCTGCCTTCCCTCCTTGGACAGCGAGTGCCCAAGGTAAACAACTTGCTGGACACAGAATTGCAGCTTAGAAGGGGACACCTTGTGTCCCTTGTCGGCCAGAAATTTCAGAACCGTCAGTGACGCCTTTTCACATTCAGGTTCGCTTCGGGCGGTGATCAGCAGATCATCGACATATTGAAGCAAGGCAGTGTTAACTGGCATGTGGATACTGTCAAGTTCTCGTTTCAGTGCTTGGCTATAGATGCTGGGGCTTTCTGTAAATCCTTGAGGTGCGCGTGTGAATTTAAAACTTCGTCCATTTAAACTGAACCCGAACAAGTATTGACTTTCCGGATCGCTTGGGACGCTAAAGAAGGCATTTTTGAGGTCAATTACAGTGAAGAACGTTGCTTCTGAGTCAATAGCTGTTAGTAATGAAGAGATATCTGGGACCACAGGGTATTGTGGTACAATACATTTATTTAATTCGCGCAGATCAATAACTAATCGATATACTGGTGGTGCTTTTGGATCCGTTCTTTTAAGAATCGGAATTATCGGGGAATTACATACATTGGAGTCGGTTTCGACAACCACTCCTTGTGCAATGAGCTCGTCAATGATTTGCAGCAAAGCCACAACAGCATCGGGTGGTAACTTGTATTGTCGTATTCGTGGTAGTATTACTCCTGTTTTTAGTGTGACACGATATGGTGTAATATTCATGCAACCAACATCAGTGGGGCCTTGTGCCCATAAATGTGTAGGTAAATTCTGCAGTCGGTGATCCATGTCTCTGGACACGTAGTGACCTTTGAAGTCACGTAGAAATAGTCGTACTCCTTCCGGAGAACAACATATTATAGCTCCTAGAGCTTTCAATGTTTTTATACCTAACAAGTTTTCTGGACATGATTTAGTAAGCAACAAATCTGTAGTACGTGTCAATGGACCGATTGTAAGTGGAAGAGGTTGTGTTACGTCATTTATTATAGGTTTTCCTGAGAATCCAAGGGAAATATTTTGTGAGCCTGAGAGGGGTGCCCCTGGAACTTCACTGCGTCGTATAGTCGTTCTGCTTGCCCCTGTATCAAGTAAAAACTTTCTGTCTTCCCCTAATAGTTCACTATGTACATAAGGTCCCTCTTGGTCTACAGGAACCTCAATAAGGGGTAAGCCAACTTCCCTCTCTAGGCTATGTCATGTATATCGCTGATAATCGGGATAATCTGCTTGTGCATACTGATACATCTGTTGTGTTGTTGCTTGTGTTGCAGCAATAGGCTGCGCTTGTGGTGGTGCTATGGTCTGTTGTGGAGCTCCCTGTTGCGGAGCTAGTTGTTGCGGAGCTAACCTAGGTTGTGCATGCTGAGAGATTTGTTGTTGATTCTGATCCTGTCTAGGTGGACGTGGTCTCTCCTGGGTTCTACCTGTAGCAATATTATGTTTCAGGACTGGACAATCGTGTATATAATGACCTAGTTGTTTACAATAGTTGCATGTCCCTTTCGTAGGACCTGCGGAATTACCCTTTTGATGACCATCAGCTGGGACTGACTGTGCAACAAGCATTTTCATTTTTGTATCTTTCATACGTCTTTGTTCGTGTTCTTGTTCTTCTCTAATTCTATTGTGATGATATTGTAACATCTGTAACATCTGTGATGGGGTATTACCTTGCCAGGTACTTTCGAATTTCAATACTCTATTCTTGACTTGTAGCAGAGAATTTTCAACTAATTTTGTCACAAACAGATGTGGATATGACTCACTACTGGCTTTTATACCACTATTTATACCAAAACATTTTTCAAATCGGGACTAGAAATCACTAGTGTCTTCATCTGGCTTTTGTTTACAGGCTGATATTGCACCCCAGTCTTCCTTTTTCGTAGTTAATAAACGTGGCAGTACCTGCACTAGTAGTCCTGCTAGTGCTGTAGTCTTTTCCCCAAGTCCTGCTCCTGCAGCTCGGGCCTTCTCTTCGTGTTCTAATGCTGTCCAATCTATCTTTTGGTCTCCCACCTCCCATTCCTTTTCTTTGAGTTTCTCATAAACACCGGCGGGTAATAGGACTTTTAATATTTTCATAATATCGGGGTAGGTATACTCTCCCATGAGTAACATGTCTTTTATCTCGCGGTGGAAACCTGCTGGGTCCTTGTCATGGCTGGGTACTACTTTCTTCATTTCTAATAATTCCAGTTTAGTTATAGGCGTGTACACAAACACGCGTGTAAAGTTATTACCGTCACCTCTGATTGGGTGTACTTCGCGTAACGGGTTCTGTCTATCTATGTGATACATTTTTCTTCCCATGATGGGAACTGGAACGTGTTCTGGGCATACGAAATTTAAATATTGGTTTCGGAATTCTAGAATTTCTTTGATCAAATCAGTACTTGACCCTCTCCATATATTCGTGAGCAGTTCTGTCAATATGTCAGGTAAGGGTCCTGGATCGGAGTGTTGGCTTTTATATAATATAAGGAGGTGTTGAATCATGTATATACTAGCTAAACGCTGTTCGTATGGGTCAAGATTCAGAAACGTGTGTGCAAGTACATCATCATTGTAGTCGCTGGGACTGTCAGCCCATTGTACTGCTGACCTGGCTAATTCTTGTTCGTCCATGGAATCGAGCACATGGTACCCCCTTCGGTCTTGGAGTAATTTATCAGCGGCTTGGAATAGGTGTTCGGGGGATTTTGTATTTAACATAGGGTTTGGAAAATGTCTATTATATTCTGGACGTATTGGACGTATCGGGTCGTTAAAGTCTCTAGTATTATTATGGGGTCTTCCTCTACCTACATAAGCTATCGTTTCTAATTGTTCTGATTCTTGCTCCTCCTCGTCTTCTGATTCTACTCTGTCTGTTTCTCGTCTCTCTTTATGTATTCGTTCTACTTCCTTGCGGATCTTTCGACACATGGCGATTATACACGCCTGTCTATCATGTTTCTCTTCTGATATGTTCTGACCCCATTTGACAAGTCTTTGCATGGTATCGTGATCTGCCCCGGGCCTGTCTTGATTCCTAATTACACAATTTATGAAAAAACGTAGTAGTTGTCTTTGGACATCCACTTTCTGGTATTCCATAGCTTCGCTAATACTTTCTGGACCTCGCCCTGTTTGGACAAAGCGATATATTTCGTCTAGGTGTTCACCCATTCCTGGTATTGTCATTAAATATAATGTAGCTCGTCTTATACGTAATGATGATATGAGCAATTTGTCCTGTCTACCTGGTACTGGGTCGTATCTACAATCCACAAGCTGTTCTTTAAACATGTCGGATGTCGCTAGTTGGGGTGTACGTTGGAGTGCTAAATCTCTAAGGGTCTGTTTATTTCGCGGCGGGGTGGCAAACATGTCTGTCGTACCTCCTGTAGCACCATCTGAGGCGCTGGGCACGAAAGGATTCGTTGGACGTAGGATAGAGATTGTAGATGCGGGGAAGACTGTAGAAACGGACGGACCTGTGGGAACTTGTGTAGGAGTTTGTAGTTGCGGGGATACAGACGGATGCTCTTGGTGTTGAACACCATCGGCAAGCGGTATGTGTGGTATGGTATTAGCATACTCGGGAGCTACGTCATCTAAATAGGAGGAAAGGAAAACGTCCTTTGCTGTTTTGGGATGTGCTTTTATCGGGAGCAATGGAGGAGTTAAATCTTTTGGTATTTCCGGGGTAGCCTTAGGTAACCCTTCGGCCAGAAGAGGATACATACCATTCATAAGAGTGTTTCTTTGTCTCCCTACTTGTTCTGAGTTTACTCGGGTACCTTCCTCAAGTAATAGATTTTCTCGAGTTTTATTTGAATTCTCTATACCTTTCTCTTCCTGTCTGAGTGCTTTTTCTGTACGTCTGTATGATTCTTTACGCCATAATTCAATGGCATCCTTCTGTGACTGTCTGGCTTTCTTTTTCCATAATTCTTCTTCTACTCTCATGATGCAATCTGCATCCCAGGTCCCCGCTGCGGGCCATCTCTGACTCTCTGGTAATTCTTTGGTGTAGTCCACCCATAAATCAAGAAATAATACGGCATCTAGACCATGCTTATGATACATAAAGTATCCTGGAGTGTCCCTAGGTGGGATGGGAACAGCTTCTTCGAGTACACCTTTTCTAGTTTTGATCTGTCTTAGTTTCGAAAAGAGCGGCATTTTTAGACCTTATTTCTAGAACACACTTTATACAATGAACACAATAATGAACAGTCATTCACACCACAATATATAGAACGTTTTAAAATATATAACACTTAACAGTTTTTTCGAACAATGATAACTAATAGAAAACTAGTTACTGACTTAATACTGACACTAGATAATACTTATTTATATGCAAGACATACTATATATACTGCTAAACAGTACAGATACACTGCTGAAACAGTGCAGACCGGATTTCTGTACCCAAACCCGTCTTGACCGGCACAGACTATGTGCACGTAAAATGCCTCCCCGGTAATGGTACTCACCGGGTAGCTCGGAACGGAAGGCCTCGGAACTGAACTGAAACTGGACCGGACTGGACTCGACTCGACTGGACTCGGAACTTCGGAACCTGGTGGGCCTCTGAATACCTCGGATCTTGCTCTCTCAGCTAGGCTCTGGTCGGGATACTTCGCACTTCTCACCGCCTCGTCTGGGTGTTGATCGCAGCCTCAGTCGCTCCCGCTTGGCCGGAGGGAGATACAGGAAATCCTGCAGGTACGCGTTTTTGTCCGTTCAGCTCTGGCAGGAGACCGGGCCTGCAACGCACCGCCGGCGCGTGAGATGAGAAAGTGTCCCTATTCGGGCGCCAATTTATGTGGTAAATATTTCATTACCGGTACTATTTTTTATGCGGTAAAGTCTATTAAGAATAACTCAGTAAATATAAGAGGCAGAATCCGTGGTATTAGAGGTTTTAAAAGGCTTTATTCCTATACAAAGGAATACAATTCGAATTGTAGGCTTTCTATTCCATCACCACGAAAGTTCAGGAAGGAAGGGCATACATTATTGACAGATAAGCAGTTTTATAGAAAATACATTATAGTGAGACAGATGCGAGAGGCGTAACAGCTGATAGTACAGATAAAAGGTGCATACGTAACTAACAAAGGCGTATACATGGGTGTAACTAAAATACGTCATTAAACATGATGTCACAAGTGGGTGGATCCATAAAAGAATCCTGCAATGTCAGCAGAAATATTTGGCAGAGATGCGCGCGCAGCCGCATGACGTGTGATTGACGTGCAACTAGAGGGTGAAGGGGACTTGACATTTAGCTCTACATGTGGAGACAGAAGTCTGGGGTTATGTCAACCTAATCCCAAATCATATCTAATATCCTATGTTTAAAGAACTGTGTTATCCAAAAGGAAAGGTCTCTAGGATAGAATCTATTCTATACTGACTGTTAGTGCGTGTACAAGCGTCTAAGTGTCTACATGAGATGCGAGGGGGTAGGAATATTCCATGGTAACGGAGCTATGAATTACTTGCATGTGGACAGCGAGGCCTGGCCCTTTGCACGGTAGCTGGAGGAATGTTTACCTAAACTGCTAGACAGGAATGCATCGGATGAGGAGCGGAGTAGATAATCTTGAAGGTGAAATACAGTTTTTGGCAGGCAATATGCTGGATCAGGCACCGTTAGCCGCGCAGGGAGTAGGACAAAGTTCATGGATACAGATGCAGGCTCAGACTGGAGCTTTCAGAGGCAGAAGGCAGGAAAAGGCTTGATGACAGAATTCAGGGCCTACTCGCCTGAATCTGTAAAATGTGGAAAGTGAACCATATAAAGTCGGTGGCCTTTCATACTTAGGAATGGAATATCTGACCCATTCATGGCGGATCTGAAAGAGGACATGTTGACGGTGGACGCACATATATTTGCGTCTTCAAAACTGGAGTAGGAGGGAACATACATGTACTTATAGCATGCACATGGAGCCGTTGGGGTCTACGATAGGGGACATAACTGATCACAGAATTCATATTTCCTCACCACCACTAGGAATATGATCCCCTGTGTCAGTTCCCCAATCCCCTTCAGGGACACTGCACACCACTGGAGCTACCTCATAAACCTGAACCTCCTGGTGTATGTTAACCCCCTCCCTCAAGTCAGGTGCCACATCTCTGGGTGTGTGTACTTCTCCCTCAGCACTAGATAACACAATCTTGCTGCCACCATCTCAGCTGGACTCCAACTCAGCAAAGCTCACTTCCTGAGCTACACACTTATCTTCCTTCTTGGCTAAGGCCATCTTGATCTCAGCCCTCTTGAGTTCCCGGTCTAATTCTCTCTCCCTCCACTGAGCAGCAAGAAGCCACTCACTTTTCTCTCCCTCACTGTCAGAGAAGTCCTCTGTAGGAGAGTAGGATCTGCTTCACATAGGCACACCCACTTTTTGCTGGTGTTTCACTGTTTTTTGACCTTAGTCTGGCTGTGGCCCTGCTAATCAGGACCCCAGCCTAGCTGCTTCCTCTCTAAAATGGTTTACATGTACATTAGGTACATATCTAATCGGATTCTGGAGTGCCTTATAAGCCCCGAGTATATGGTATACTGTGTACCTAGGGCATAGGTACCTCAGAAGCCTACCAGGGGCTGAAGCATATATTATGCCACCCCTAGGAAGCACTCCAAAATGGCACCACAGGTCTGCTACTGCAGCCTGGGTAAGGGTGTGCTTGCACCCCTTACTGTGGTATAGGCTACCTATATCACTACCCTATGCAGACACATATAAACCTATAAGCCACTCCTGTGGCAGGCCTTGACAATCCTGAAGGCAGAGTGCTTGGTTTTATGTGAGAGGGTGCCCTAGCATTAGCTGAGCCCCTCTGCAGCTTTCAGGAATACTTCCTTATGGCTGTTCTGTGATACAAAAGGAAGAAGCAGGTGAACTGTCACCTGTATACCGGGTGCACAGCATTCAACGAAATTCTTACTAATAAGCACACTTCTTACAAAAGAAAAAAGACAATATTATCTGTTCTAATGCACATAAACATAATTTATAATCATTCAATTTTAAAGTTATCAAAAGATCAAAAAAATGTTGACAAAAATATTGCACATGGAAATTGTACTAATAAATTTTCATGTAATGTGAAAAAGACGTCAGTAAAAAACATAATTAGCTGAGAATGTTGATGCTGTTATCATTGATGCCCAATGCATTTCGGGATTACCAAAAATCCCTTCTTCAGTGGCCTATATGTGAAGAATGAAGAGAAACAAAAAATATACATCGTTGTACAACATATAACACTGAAATACCACATAAAATAACTGATGCAGCATGCATGTCCAGAGTGGTGAGAACAAACCTGTACATGTTCAAAATCCAAACAATCTTATTCCCCTGTGAAAAAAAGAAGAAAAAAAGAGAAGTGCTCAAAAATTGTGAACAAAAATAGTGTGTCTTGTGGACTAAGGCAAAAGAGAGAAAGACAAGTTTAGCCCCACATCAAGGACAAGACATGCGCAATACTGTGATAGAAAAATTAAGAGTGCTGATTAAACAGCACTTACGTCTAGCCAAAAAGGGTCTGATGTATTATTGCTGAACCAAAATTTCTGTTCACTCTCGATCTGAGAAACATGAAAGCAACCAAGTTGGAACGCTGACTCCTTATTGTGAAGAAGCATAACCACAAAAAGTGCGTGATATACTCACTCTAATCGACACTCACGAAACCTTCCTGTTGCACTGCTGAATATGTAGAAAATCTTGCTAGTCTGATCATACAAAAGAAACGCACGAGGCTAAGACAAAGAATAGAACTATGGTAAAAAAAGAGAACAAAAGTATCCCTTAAATAAAACAATACCGGTAAGTGATGTTGAGCCGTTGAAAATGAAAACAACGTTCAACCCAGAAATCCAATGTACCAAACTGATGTCACGAGGTGTGCACACTGAAGTGGCTGTCAAACGCGGGAACCTACAATAAAATAATGATGTTCTAATCAGTGATACGATAAAAAAAATCTTCCAACAATCCTCAGGGACGAGTGAAAACTGCCAAATCGCTGAACAGCTTACCTACGCGTTTGCGTATAACAGTGATGAATCAGGAAAGGGTAACGGTGATGAATGTGTAGAAAGACGCTGCGATACCACGGGAAACTTATGAACAGTAATAGGAGGCGTCTAATGCACGAAACTGCCGGAAGTGGAAGGCAACAGAGAAGAGGGACTACAACTAGACTGAACAGGACACCATCTTCAATCGGGATAAGTGGCACAAGACTTACTGATAGAAAATGGGCATGGATGCTGGTCAAAGTTTCGAAAAAGTGTCTGCTGACATGAGACTACTTCAGGGAGTACAAAACTGTGCTCGAAAGCAATGTAGATAAAAACCAAAAAAGTGACAATGTGAAACAGCGCTCCCGAATGAATAAAACACACAGAAACGTGTGTATATTTTAGGGACCGTTATCAACTGAAGTGTTAACCAAGTCAATGACCGATGAACCGGCCTGGTACAACCGGCATAAAAAAGCATAATGTGCGAAAAATAACTAGTATATATGATGGAATAACGATATTAATTCTAAACTAGGAAAATAATAAAATATATAAAAAAATACTGCACCAGTGATAGAAAAGGATTGTTAAACGAAGAAATGAAGATAAAAAGAAATGCGATGCAAAGTAAGTTGTGCAAATAAATATATAAATACCCAAGAAAATAGGTGATGTGTAAAGCAGAGAACGTGATCAGCAAGAAAACAAAAAGAATAATAACGACAAGGTTAATAATTGTTTGGAAAAAACATACTTACAATCTAAACACATTATAAAAAACATTATAAAAAACATTGCATCTCAAGTTTATCATTGAGCCCAGCCGGTACCAACGTATGAAGATATTTGGTCCACCATACCTCTCTTTGAGGAAACAAATTAACAGTGTCTATACCAGATTGTGCTGTGATGATTTCAAGAATCATGAATTTTAACTGAGCGTTAGTGTGTTGATGTTGTAACCAGTGTGTCACTAAATGTGACTTGAGACTTTTAGTTCGAATGGAACTATTATGCTCTGAAATTCTAATCTTTAGTTTGCGTGATGTTTTGCCTACGTACAATAATCCGCATGGCCATTTTGATGGTGTAAATAACATTAATACTGTTACAGTCGCCATTATATCTTAGTGAGATAGATTTCCCTGAGTGGGGGTGGTTGATTGTGTTTCCAGTTATCACATTGTGGCAGTTAACACAATTAAAACATTTACGCATTCCGATGAATGATTTTGGATTGACAACTTGAGTTTGTTTAAGTAAGTCCTTGATGTTTTTGCTGCGTGTGTATGCAAAAAAAGGTTCCTGAGTAAATAAACCATAGAAATCGGGTTCATGTCGTAGTAATTCCCACCTGGATTTAATGATTTTTCTAATGTTGACCGAATTAGTAGAGAATTTGGACACAAAAACTTGACGATTTTGTCTGATTGATGGCAATTCAGAGCGTTCTGTTTGATTAGTTTTGACCATTGCTTGATTTAACACGTGATCCGGATATCCGCGTTCTTTGAATTTAGCACACTGCTCTGACAGGGCCTTTGCTAACTGTTGAGGATCAGATTTAATTCTTTTAGTGCATAATGCCTGAGAGTAAGGCAAATTACGAAGCAATGAAGGTGAGTGAAAACTAGAATACAACAATAGGTTGTTCCTATCTGTGGGTTTGGAGTAAACAGTAGTCACAAAAGAGTTGCTGTTTTTGGTAATTAATACATCCAGAAATAGTAAGGACTTATCACTGATGTTATGTGTGAATTTGATACGTGCATTTTTGGCATTCAATTGGTTAATGCACGTTTCTAGGGATGATTGTGAACTTTTCCTAATGAGAAAAATGTCATTGATGAATCTGACATAAAATGCCAGATTCATGCTCCATTGACTGTCATTGAAAATGTAATCATGCTCAAACTTGGACATGAACGTATTGGCATAGACTGGGGCCCCAGAAAAACCCATAGAGGTACCACTTATTTGTAAATAAAAATCTTCTTGCCACTGGAAGTAGCTGCGTTGTAAACAAAATGTCAGGAGCTCTAAGATGAACACTTTGTTTGCACCAATTTCTGGTAGCTGGAACAATGCCCATTCACATGCTTCGATACCATCTTTTAATGGTGTAGATGTATAGAGTGATGTAACATCTAATGTGCAAAGTAACCAAGATGGAGAAAATTGTTCAGTGACATTGTTCAAAAGGTTGAGAAAGTGTGTTGTGTCCTTGACGTAACTATTCCATGACTGATCAAATTTTTGGAGAAAATGATCAACAAATTGGCCTAAGGGCGTGAATAAAGAGTCACATCCCGACACTATCGGACGAAAGGGCGGATCTTGTAAATTTTTGTGAACCTTAGGTAACGTGTAAAGTGTGGGCCTTCTTGGAAGAAGTACCAACAAAAAATTACGGATTTTAGGAGAGATCCACGACATGTCTTCAGCGTGTTCCAAAATCTGTTGAAGAGTTTCTTTAATCATCATGGTAGGATCCTGGTCTAATTTGATGTACGTTGAAGTGTCTTGTAAATATACAGACACTTTATGTTACATCTACACCATTAAAAGATGGTATTGAATCATGTGAATAGGCATTGCTCCAGCTACGAGAAATTGGTGCAAACAAAGTGTTCATCTTAGAGCTCCTGACATTTTGTTTACAACACAGCTACTTCCAGTGGCAAGAAGATTTTTATTTACAAATAAGTGGTACCTCTATGGGTTTTTTTGGGGCCCCAGTCTATGCCAATACGTTCATGTCCAAGTTTGAGCATGATTACATTTTCAATGGAGCATGAACCTGGCATTTTATGTCAGATTCATCGATGCCATTTTTCTCATTTGGAAAAGTTCACAATCATCCCTAGAAACGTGCATTAACCAATTGAATGCCAAAAATGCACGTATTAAATTCACACATAACATCAGTGATAAGTCCTTACCATTTCTGGATGTATTAATTACCAAAAACAGCAACTCTTTTGTGACTACTGTTTACTCCAAACCCACAGATAGGAACAACCTATTGTTGTATTCTAGTTTTCGCTCACCTTCATTGCTTCGTAATTTGCCTTACTCTCAGGTATTACGCACTAAAAGAATTACATCTGATCCTCAACAGTTGGCAAAGGCCCTGTCAGAGCAGTGTGCTAAATTCAAAGAACGTGGATATCCGAATCACGTGTTAAATCAAGCAACGGTCAAAACTAATCAAAAAGAACACTCTGAATTGCTTTCTTCTAAGCCATCAATTAGACAAAATCATCAAATTTTTGTGTCCAAATTCTCTACTAATTCGGTCAACATTAGAAAAATAATTAAATCCAGGTGGGAATTACTAGAACATGAACCCGATTTCAATGGTTTATTTACTCAGGAACCTCTTTTTGCATACACACGCAGCAAAAACATCAAGGACTTACTTAAACAAACTCAAGTTGTCAATCCAAAATCATTCATCGGAATGCGTAAATGTTTTAATTGTGTTAACTGCCACAATGTGATAACTGGCAACACTATCAACCACCCCCACTCAGGGAAATCTATCTCACTAAGATATAGTGGATACTGTAACAGTATTAATGTTATTTACACCATCAAATGTCCATGCGGATTATTGTACGTAGGCAAAATATCACGCAAACTAAAGATTAGAATTTCAGAGCATAATAGTTCCATTCGAACTAAAAGTCTCAAGTCACATTTAGTGACACACTGGTTACAACATCAACACACTAACGCTCAGTTAAAATTCATGATTCTTGAAATCATCACAGCACAATCCGGTATAGACACTGTTAATTTGTTTGCTCAAAGAGAGGTATGGTGGACCAAATATTTTCATACGTTGGTACCGGCTGGGCTCAATGATAAACTTGAGATGCAATGTTTTTTATAATGTTTTTTTTAATGTGTTTAGATTGTAAGTACGTTTTTTCCAAACAATTATTAACCTCGTCTTTATTATTCTTTTTGTTTTCTTGCTGATCACGTTCTCTGCTTTACACATCACCTATTTTCTTGAGTTTTTATATATTTATTTGCACAACTCACTTTGCATCGCATTTCTTTTTATCTTCATTTCTTCGTTTAACAATCTTTTTATACCACAGGTGCAGTATTTTTTTATATATTTTTTTATTTTCCTAGCTTAGAATTAATATAGTTATTTCATCATATATACTATTAATGTTTCGCACATTATGCTTTTTTATGCGGGTTGTACCAGGCCGGTTCTGCGGCCATTGACTTGGTTAACACTTCAGTTGATAATGGTCCCTAAAATATACACACGTTTCCGTGTGTTTTATTCATTCGGGAGCGCTGTTTCACATTGTCACTTTTTTGTTTTTTATCTACATTGCTTTCGAGCACAGTTTTATACTCCCTGAAGTAGTCTCATGTCAGCAGACACTTTTTCGAACCTTTGACCAGCATCCATGCCCATTTTTTATCAGTAAGTCTTGTGCCACTTATCCCGATTGAAGATGGCATCCTGTTCAGTCTAGTTGTAGTCCCTCTTCTCTGTTGCCTTCCACTTCCGGCAGTTTCGTGCATTAGACGCCTCCTACTACTGTTCATAAGTTGCCTGTGGTATTGCGGCGTCTTTCTACACATTCATCACCGTTACCCTTTCCTGATTCATCACTATTATAGGCAAATGCCTAGGTAAGCTGTTCAGCGATTTGGCAGTTTTCACTCGTCCCTGAGCATTGTTGGAACGAGTTTTTTTATCGTATCACTGATTAGAACATCATTATATTATTGTAGGTTCCCGCGTTTGACAGCCACTTCAGTGCGCACGCCTCGTAACATCAGTTTGGTACATTGGATTTCTGGGTTGAACGTTGTTTTCATTTTCAACGGCTCAACATCACTTACCGGTATTGTTTTATTTAAGGTATACTTTTGTTCTCTTTTTTTACCAAAGTTCTATTCTTTGTCTTAGCCTCGTGCGTTTCTTTTGTATTATCAGACTAGCAAGAGTTTCTACATATTCAGCAGTACAACAGGAAGGTTTCGTGAGGGTCGATTAGAGTGAGTATATCAACGCACTTTTTGTGGTTATGCTTCTTCACAATAAGGAGTCAGCGTTCCAACTTGGTTCCTTTCATGTTTCTCAGATCTAGAGTGAACAGACATTTTTGTTCAGCAATAGTACAGCAGACCCTTTTTGGCTAGACGTAAGTGCTGTTTAATCAGCACCCTTAATTTTTCTATCACAGTATTGCGCATGTCTTTTCCTTGGTGTGGGGCTAAACTTGTCTTTCTCTCTTTTGCCTTAGTCCACAAGACGCACTATTTTTGTTCACAATTTTGAGCACTTCTCTTTATTTCTTCTTTTTTTCACACGAGAATAAGATTGTTTGGATTTTGAACACGTACAGGTTTGTTCTCACCACTCTGGACATGCATGCTGCATCAGTTATTTTATGTGGTATTTCAGTGTTACATGTTGTACAACGATGTATATTTTTTGTTTCTCTTTATTCTTCACATATAGGTCCCTGAAGAAGGGATTTTTGATAATCCCGAAATTCATTGGGCATCAATGATAACAGCGGCAACATTGTCAGCAAATTATGTTTTTTGCTAACTTTTTTTTTCATTACATGAAAATGTATGAAATGTCTTGGTTCTTTTGCAGATGTACATTAGTACAATTTCCATGTGCAATATTTTTGTCAACATTTTTTTGATCATTTGATAATTTTAAAATTGAATGATTATAAATGATGTTTATGTGCATTAGAACAGATAATATTGTCTTTTTTCTTTTGTGAGAAGTGTGCTTATTAGTAAGAATTTCGTTGAATGCTGTGAACCCGGTATACAGGTGACAGTTCACCTGCTTCTTCCTTTTGTTGCTTAGGTTGGCTACCTTTTTCTGGTTTGCACACAAAACATTTTTTTGTATAATATATTGAGTTTTGATTCTAACATTTAAATCATGGTTTCTTTGATCAAGATTGAGTGCGCTGACTATTTCAACTCTTACTGTTCTGTGATACAGCCATACCATATACTCTTAAGTGCATTATGACCTCGTGGTAAATGCTAACTTTGGGATGGCTGCATCAAAACATGTTGTGTTTGGTGTCAAACGCTTTGGCTTACTACCCACCACCAGTTCTGGCGGCGGGGGCAGCATTCCACCCTTCTAGAGGGAGAGACATGCTCACACTGGCTAAACCCCGTAGGACTTTCCTGAGCCCTGGCATCACAAAATGGATGTCTCTGCCACAGACACGGGTCTGGCCTCCTGCTGCTGACCAAAAAGCTCTGGCAGGGGAGGCCTGGACAATAGGTTTCCTGTCGAGGGGAGGTGTCCCCACCTCCCCAGACAGGGTGATGTGTATTAGGGCTGGGCGGGAGCACTCTCTGGTGCTTTGAAGTCCTGCACTGGGGGCACGTTTGGTGTCCCTGTGCATAGCCCAGTTCAAACTGGTTGCAGGGGCTACCTGCCCCTGCTCTGGCATGAAACTGGACAAAGGAAATGGATGTAACCACCCCTCTTTCCTGGCCCACCCATAGGTGGGGCCTTAGAGTTAGTCCATCCCCTAAACTTACTATAAGTATAGGAATCCAGTCCCTAGGACTTTAGATTACCCTGGACGAAACTCTGCAACGTACATCCTGGACCTTCGACGTTCTATCCTGACTAGAAGACTGAAGAGATCTCCCTTGGGGTCAAGGAGTGACTCCCCTGCTTGGCAGGCACCAAAGAAGCAACTGACTGGTCTGTAATTATGAAGCTCCCGCCGGACCCCAAAGTCTCTGCATCCCCAGAGGTAGATTTTCAGACTTCCCTGAGGCTACCCTGAGCCACAGCAAATCTGAGGCCCGTGGCTATCGTGGGTGACGTGGAACAATGACCCCTGGACACCGTGAACTTTTGCAGCAACACTATTTTCGTGGTCCTCCTCAAAGTTGTGCTTTGGGCTCCGAGTAGCCCCAGCCTTGAGCACCTCCTGCACCGAAGATTGTTGGCCTCCACTCCACGAGTGACTCATGGGCCAGCTTCAAGTGCGACTGCTAGAGGCTCCTTCGCGATCACTAGCCTGTTGGCTAGCAGGTCCCCACGAAGGCAACTCCTTTTCTTATTGGGCTTACCAGGTTGCTCCAGACGTGCCCTGACTTACCCTTGCTGGGTAAGTCCCTCAGACCTTGCTGGTCTGTGCCGCAGTCCTTTCTCTAAATTCCAGTGACTTGCCGTTGCCAAGGCTTGTTGGGTCGCCAACACCGCATCACTCGACAGACTTCGTGGGACAGCTCGAATCCGGCTCATGGACTTTGTCAACGCCTCCTGGAACTCGTGGCTGAGGAGTCAAAACACCCATCAACTCACCTGAAGCACCCGACATCTGTGGGCATTGGTCCATCCTGCCCTCGGTCACTGGCTAGTGACCCAGACTCTGTCCCCTCTGCTTTCAGGTTCCTTCCATCCTAGATCCGGGCTTGGATCTCTCCGGACACTTCTCCTCATCACGGCAGCAGCAGTTCTTTGCAGGCTTCCATTGAAATCGACGACGCGACCCGACACCAAAAGACACCTATGCACTCGGCTTCCCTGGGTGAGGTAACTCGAGTACTCCGGTGCTCTCGTAGGTGCTAGCCCTAGAACTTCTTAAGTCCAAAAGGGTTTGGTCCAGACTCAATTAGAAGTGTCCCTAATCTTTAAATTTCCATTGCCCATAGAAGATAATAGGAACTCGCGGTTGTGTTTACACACTGCATACAGTCCGGTTCCTTGGGGTCCCAGCGATTCTAGAGGTAATAGGCCTAGTGCCTGTTCTAGTCGTGGTTCTTATACCACTTTTTTGGTATATGGTTTGGTACACCCCTAGGGCCCAAACATGTATTTGTGCTTTTACTAATGATTGCTATCTTGTAACTTAAGTACTTTGAGCTCCAGTCTCATAAAGAGACTAGAGGGGTGTGTGTTAACCTAAATACATATATTTTAAATATATACCTGGTGTGGCCGTCCTTTCATTTGATCATTCAAGAGATTATAGACTGGCAAAACAAGCTGCTTTACATTCCTTCAAGACTTAGCCTGAAGGCTGCTCTCCATAGCTACCACTAGGATAGCTTTCAATAAAGGTTGTCTTTAACCGATCACCATAAGGGGTTGTTTGGACTGATACAAGGTGCCCACTAGAACTAGTGGACAGCATATATCAGGCCACCTTCTCACATCCACCTCCTCAGAATCATCTGTTAGTGTTGCTTCCCAAATTCTGACCTCATAGGAATACAGGCATGCCTCAAGATCCCTCCTTGTGGACCCTCTCTCCACAGGCAGCCCCCGGTCTTTACAAAAAGCTTGTATCTCCTCCATTGTGTAGATATACAGGTGAAAAGTTGACTTCCATGTTGCCAAGGCTTCCCAGGTGCAATACTAACCAGAGTCTCAGTATCAAAAAACACTTCCAGGAGGACAGCAGGAACCAGAAAAAAAAAGTATGTGGTTGCGTAGTGGTCTGCACTAAACTAGTGATGTACACCAATCACTGTGGGTCAAGTACAAATACAAGTTCAAATCCTCATTGCTGACCACCAATGTTAGAACTGGGGGTCTCTTGTGGACAGAGATAGGTACCTTTGACCAAATAGGGACCCTTGCTTCTAGTCAGGGTAATACATTCTTTAGATAACCCCTGCTCACCTCCTTGGTAGCTTGGCACGAGCAGACAGGCTTATCCCAAAGGCAATGTGTATAGTATTTGTACCAACACTCACAGTAACACAGTGAAAACACCACAAATGGACACCATACCAGTTTAGAAAAATGAAATATCTTTATGTAAACTAAACAAGACCAAAACGACAAAAATCCAACATACAGATACTCAGTTGAATGGCTTTAAAAAGGTTGTTGCAAAAATAAACGTGTAGATGATAAATGCAACACTTAGTCTCAAGGTACCTGGGATGCGTAACGCAAATCAAACAAAAGGGTCACATAGAAGGCGATACGTCAATTCTTCCTGTTCTCCTTTTCCGATGCGACGCAATGGCACCTCGATGCGTTGCGACGATCCGGTGCGATAAAATGGCGTCTTTGATGAGATGCGACAACATGGAGGCAATGCGTGCACGCTCGACCGCCGTGCAGCGAAATCGATGTTTTCCTGAGCCACGGCAGGCCCGGCGACACGCTTCTCCGGTGATGCAAGGGCGATCAGCGGCGACACGCTTCCTCAGCAAAGCAGCGGCCCTGCGAAACACTTCTCTGGTGATGCGGCGGCAGACAGGGGCAGTGGCAGCACGCTTCCTCAGCGATGCGACAGTGGCTGCTGCGGCGGTGACATGCTTCTCCCTCATTGCGTCATGCTTCCAGCTCCCAACAGTATGATAACAGTGGTCCCAGCATACAGAATCATTCAATACAAAGCATTTAGTAAAACAATGCACCAAGAAACCTTTTAAAGAAGTTCAAATGCCCATTTAATCACATTGAACAATTATAATTTGTTTTACTGAGGTTCATAGTAAAGGCAACATTTTTGGTATCATAACAGTGCCCAGAAAAAGGGGGAGGAGGAGTAAGGAGGTGAGTGATAAAGTGTAGGATTTGGAAGGAAGTGAGTACAAAGATAAATACATTCAGAACACAATCAAATTGATCGGCAAAATTAAATCTCTGCCGTATTTACATCCAAATCAAATCATGATTCAAATATCTACAATTCTGAGAAAAGCCATATATATAGAGAGGATCACAGTACATCCTGAACTAGTGATAGTATTGGCAAAGATGTTGTGTCGACGTTTCGACCCCTTAAGGCATGTAGGTACTCATTGCGACCTTACGGGATGGGACTGGGGTGCATGTGGAGGGGGGGTGGGTGTGGGCACCTAAAAAACAAAATTAAACGAGCGTAAGGCTAATGAATCTATAAGAACGGGGAAGAAATTAATTACAATAATTTACAAAAGTTACCCTATCTGTCAAAAGACAGGACTCTAAGACGTCGAAGGATCGTCAAAGGTAGAGGGTATCAACCTCCCAGAAGGTAACGACAGAAGCCGGAAGAGGGGTATCCACCTAAAATCGAATGGGTAAGTTAGTGGATAAAGTGGAGATAAATTACCAAACAAAGGCGCTCAAGGATTAAGCGCATAACTTACTATGCCGCAGAAAGGCTTTGCTGTCGAGTTAAATCCGGAGGCTCTCAAAATTCAGCACTCCCGGAATAATTTCCAATTCATTATGGACAAGGCAGTTGGGGACTAATCGCCGCTGTTTCGCCGTCAGGGAATTAATCTGAGAAGGAGGGGAGGGAGGGAGAGGATTAAGCAAACGGAAGTAAGGGAGGACCTGCATAAGTCACAAAACATGAATGAAAGCACAGGGGTCCAGCTACGGGGAGCTAGTGAGAAAAACTTGTGTCTTTTATACGCGCGTGGCCAGCAAGATCACGAAGGTATCGTACTCGGAAGAATGCGAAACCAAGGGTACTAAGCATGATGAAGAATACCCAACCGGTCCCGTCACTGAAGATAATGCGAAGAGGGACCGCTTGGACCAGCGCAAGAATAAAATCTAATACTGAGCGGCTTAAATCTAAGGGCAACGCAGCAAATAAGGGAAAGCAGTACAGTCGCCAGACGAATAAACAGACAACCTGCACAGAGCAATACAACAGTAAATTAATGGGGAGCTAAGAGGATGCTCTTACCCTGCTTCTCCGGTCCCGTTTGGAAGGTGAAAGGGGAAGCGAGCCGAATGATCGTGGGTTTACTTAAGACGCGAGATCATCACGTGATCTCCGTTACTGTGCTGGCGCTAAATGCCGGTTGCTTAACGTAATGGAAAAAAGACTTTGGTTGGAGGAATAACGGGAACGGTGGACAGAGTTCCGTGGTTGGCATATTCCTCTAAATGGTAAAAGAAAGGCCTAGTGTGACTCAAGTAAAACCATCAAACATGAGCTAAGGGTATGTATATACTAGTGAAGGCAACAAAAAGTATAAGTTGTCATTATGCAGCGTATATATATCAGTCAAAAATTAACAAATGTCTGGTAAAGTTTAACTATTGTCATACCACATAGTAAAATAGTTCATACAGAAAGTAAATGACATAAGTAAACATTAGTGTAAAATGACAACCAATGATTAAAGGGGGTTTCATTTTGGAATTAGGAGGCGATACAGCAAGGTATTACATATCTGTAAAAGGAACATGGAAGTTAGATTCGAAGGACTGCTAACTGGGCGTAGCTACCATCAAGTTCATTCAATCCATTAATTACAGTGTCCAATTTAGTCATCCATTTAGATTCTCTTACATTAAGGATAGCTGATAGATTGCCGCCCCTGGGGCCCACTTTTACCTTTTCTAACACCTACCATTTAAGATCATCAGGCTTGTGATTTTTTAAGACACAGTATTCAACAAGGGGAGCACCCACTACATTACACCGGATACGGCTGTGGTGTTGCAGAATGCGGGACTTGACCTTCTGCTGTGTCTGTCCAATGTAGTCAAGGGCCTCACACACAGCTACAGGCACCTCCTGGCAGGCTAGAGCTCCCAGCAAGAAAGTTCAGGGAAGCTGGGGGTGAAGTACATATGGTCCTGGGACTTCAGAAACAGGAGGCCAGCACTTTTTAGGCCCTTGGAGACTTTTCTTCAGATGGACACAGCACACAGCAAAGTCCTTCTTCAAGCAAGGGACACAGCATACAGCAAAGTCCCTTGGCCCTCTCCTCAGTAGAAACAACAAACTACAGGCCAACCCCAGAAACACAGTTAGGGCAGAACCTCTCCTCAGTCTCTTCAGCTGGTCTTCTTTGGCAGGGATTGCTCTTGATCATGAATTAATCTGAAGTTCAGGGGTTTTAGCTGTCATATTTATACCCCAAAAGTCTTTGTTCTCTACATGTAAGGGATCCCGGACCCAGTCCAAACCAGTTCTGGGTGCACTCTGTCAGTGTACAACTTCTTCCTTTGTTAGTGGGGGCCAGGGTCATCAGACACACCGCAGGAGGTGGAGCCAGCATTGTGGAAGGCAGGCACAGCCCTATTCAGGCCCAGGTGCTACTCCTCCTGCCATTTCAAATGCAGATTGGCCTATTCAACCTAGTGCTGACTCACCCAGACTCCTGGAGCCACCAAAGCCCCTGTCGCTCTCAAACCAGACAGTCAATCTACAAACAGGCAGAGGCACACAGAAGGGTGAACAAGAAAATAGCCACTTTCTAAAAGACTTTAAAAACCATCCTTTCTAAAAGATGTGTTATTAAATTCTGAGTTCAGGGATACCAGACTCCAAATTTCAATCTCACTCCAATGGGAAGATGTGCAGGTAAACATGGTAAACAGTATTCCACATTCTGTCCTATGGGCAAGATAGCCTTTCAATAGTGAAAAACCAAATTGGCAGTATTTCACAGTCAGGACATGTTACCCACACTAGTACATGTCCTACCTTTCACATACACTGCACCCTGCCCAGGGGGTACCTTGGGCCTACCATAGGGGTGTCCTATGTGTAAGAAAAGGGAAGGGTAAGGCCTGGCATGTGGGAGCACTGGCCAGGTCGACATGGCAGTTAACAAA